>NW_027142530.1:0-527500 GCF_026170545.1 Melanerpes formicivorus
CAGTTGGAGAGTCAGAAAGTCATCAGCAAAACTCATTCACCTTTCAACAGTCCAGTGTGGCCTGTGCGGAAGCAGAATGGAGACTGGCGTCTGACGGTAGACTACCGAGCCCTGAATGAAGTGACACCACCTATGAGTGCAGCAGTACCAGACATGATGGAGCTACAGTATGAGCTGGAATCCAAAGAGGCCAAATGATATGCTACCATAGACATTGCTAATGCATTTTTCTCTATTCCCATAGCAGAGGAATGCAGGCCTCAGTTGGCTTTCACCTGGAGAGGAATCCAGTACACTTTCAACAGACTGCCAATGGGCTGGATCCACAGCTCAAGCATCTGTCATGCGGTGATCCACGATGCTCTGGAGAAAGGCGGTGCTCCAGAACACATCCAGTTCATCGATGATATCATCGTCTGGGGTAAAACTGCTGAGGAAGTCTTCGAGAAAGGTAACAAAATCATTGACATTCTTCTGAATGCAGGTTTTGCCATCAAATGAGACAAGGTGAAAGGACCTACCACAGAGATTCAATTTCTGGGAGTGCGGTGGCAGGATGGACGCCGACACATTCCAGTGGATGTGGTTAATAGAGTCTCTACCATGGCAAATCCCACCAACATGCAAGAGACCCTACGTTTCTTGGGGATAGTGGGATTTTGGAGACTGCACATTCCTGGATACAGTCAGATTGTGAAACCTCTGTATGACGTGACTCGAAAGAGAAACCATTTCCACTGGGGACCTGAACAACAAGCAGCCTTTGACCAGATAAAGCAAGAGGTAGTTCAAGCAATGGGTCTGGGACCTGTCCGAGATGGTCCAGACATTAAGAACATTTTGTACACGGCTGCAAGTGACAATGGTCCAACCTGGTGCTTGTGGCAAAGAGCTCCAGGTGAGACACGTGGACGACCTCTTGGTTTCTGGAGTCGAGGTTACAGAGGTTCAGAGGCTAATTATACTCCAACAGAGAAAGAAATTTTAGCTGCATATGAAGGAGTAAAAGCATCTTCTGAAGTGACTGGAACTGAATCACAACTTCTTCTAGCTCCCAGATTACCAGTTTTGAATTGGATGTTCAAAGGCAAAGGCTCCACATCACATCATGCCACAGACTCAACATGGTCTAAGTGGATGGCTCTGATAACACAGAGAGCTCGAATGGGAAATCTTGAAAGACTTAGTCTAGTGGAGGTGATCTCAAGTTGGCCTGAAGGCATCAACTGTGCTAAACCTCCAGAGGAGAAAGTAACTCGTGCTGAGGAAGCTCCTCCTTACAATGACCTTTCTGATGATGAAAAGAAATATGCTTTGTTCACAGACGGTTCCTGTGGTCTTGTTGGGAACAAGCAAAGGTGGAAGTCTGCAGTGTGGAGTCCAACACGCCGAGTTGCAGAGGCGAAAGATGGAGAGGGAGAATCCAGTCAGTTTGCAGAGGTAAAAGCTGTCCAGCTAGCTCTCGACGTGGCTGAACGTGAGAGATGGCCAAAGCTTTATCTCTACACCGACTCATGGATGGTAGCCAATGCTCTGTGGGGCTGGTTAAAGAACTGGAAGAAGAGTGGTTGGCAGAGAAAAGGAAAACCCATTTGGGCAGCCAACCTGTGGCAGGACATTGCTGATCGAATCGAGAGAATTCCAGTGAAAGTGAGACACATTGATGCTCACATTCCTAAGAGCAAAGCTACTGAGGAACAGCAACACAACCATCAGGCAGATCTAGCTGCAAGAGTTTCTCAAGTAGACATGGACTCTAATCTTGATCTCGACTGGAAACACCGAGGTGAGATATTCTTAGCTCGGTGGGCTCATGATTCATCAGGACATCAAGGCAGAGATGCAACATACCAATGGGCTCGAGACAGATCCATAGACATTTCCATGGATGCTATCACACAAGTCATCCATGACTGTGACATTTGTGCTGCTATTAAGCAGGCAAAACGACTTAAGCCCTTGTGGTATGGTGACGGATGGTCCAAGTACAAGTATGGTGAAGCTTGGCAGATTGACTACATCACTCTACCACGTTCTCGTTCTGGTGAGCAATACGTGCTTACTATGGTAGAGGCAAACACTGGATGGTTGGAAACTTATCCAGTTCCACATGCAACTGCACGCAACACCATTCTCGGTCTGGAGAGACAGATCCTGTGGAGACACGGAACTCCAGAGAGGATTGAGTCAGACAACGGAACTCATTTCAAGAACAACCTTGTAAAGAACTGGGCAAAAGAGCACGGCATTGAGTGGATATTCCATATTCCCTACTATGCACCAGCTTCAGGGAAGATTGAACGCTACAACATTTTGTTGAAGACCACTCTCAAAGCCATGGGGGGTGGGTCTTTGAAAAACTGGGAAAAACATTTAGCACAAGCAACCTGGCTGGTAAATAGTAGAGGTTCAGTGAACCGAGCTGGACCTGCACATTCAGATTTGCTACGGAAAGTGGAAGGTGATAGAGTTCCTGTTGTTAGAGAAAAGAATCTGTTAGGTAAAACTGTTTGGGTATTTTCACCCTCAGGAGAGGCTAAACCTGTCCGAGGGGTGGTTTCAGCTGAAGGTCCAGGTCACACTTATTGGGTAATGCAAGAGAATGGTGAAATTCAGTGTATTCCACAGAGAAATTTAACTTTAGCTGAAAGAGGTTAATTTTGAACTGCTGTACAGCTACATCGCGTCCAAAGAAAGAAATCAACGAGGAATCTACGGTGCACGAACCCTGAGATCCCTGAGAGCCCTGAGTCAACTAAGAGACCCTGAGAATCACTGTTTCCCTTTTCTTCGCTTCGTCGGCGAAGAAATGAACTGTTTTCCATTTTTCTCATTTTCTGATTTTCTTGGACTTTTGAATCATCTACATCTGAGCATAGCCGGAATGGACTATGAACTTTACTCACGAACTGTAAATATCGTTGTGGATTGGATGGACAGTATGAACGGCCAATGAAATTGTTTAGAAGGGGTGGACTGTCACCGTTTGAGGCTGTGCCTTAAGAAAGGGAATATGGTGGACGGAAGTTGGTAAACGGAAAGAATAATCTAAACTAATTTCATTGGAAGAGTGGGAGGAAGCACCTTCTGAACTGGGAGTGCAGGAGGACTATCCTGGGCACTCCGGCACTCTATCTTCAGTCTTGCTTCCGCCTCTTCTTCAGGCAGCAGCTTTCTGTGCTGGGCTTTCTGCCAAGGCTCCGGCCTTCAAACTGACAAACTTGATAAGGCCTGTATTAACTGCTTCCAATTAACACAAAACTGCTTTTAACTTCTTTCTTCTTTCTCCCTTTTCTGACCTACTCTGGGGAAAGGGGGGGAGAGAGGGGAGAGCGGAGGTGGGGAACCCCTCGGCAAGGGGGGTTACTCTCATTTCTGTGTTACTTTATTGTATATCTTTGTATATATTGTAGATATTGTAAATTTGTATATATTCCCCTGCATACCCTACATTGATTTGTAAATATATAGCTCCACTGCTTTGCTAATTCAGCTTGTGAGTTTTTTTTTCCTTTCCCTTCAATTTTCTTTCCCTTTACCTTACAAGGGGGAAGGGAGGAGGCTTCTTGGCCTTACCCTTCGACCCCACCACACAACACCACCTAATCAACTAAACCATGCAACCAAGAACCCTATTAAGTCTCCTCCTGAACACCTCCAGTGATGGTGACCCCACCACCTCCTCGGGCAGCCAATTCCAATGGGCAATCACTCTCTCTGTGTAGAACTTCCTCCTAACATCCAGCCTAAACCTCCCCTGGTGCAGCCTAAGACTGTGTCCTCTTGTTCTGGTACTGGCTGGCTGGGAGAAGACACCAACCTCTGCCTGTCTACAACCTGCCTTAAGGTAGTTGTAGACAGCAATAAGATCACCCCTGAGTCTCCTCTTCTCCAGGCTAAGCAACCCCAGCTCCCTCAGTCTTCTCATAGGGCTGTGCTCCAGACCCCTCACCAACTTTATTGCCCTTCACTGGACACGCTCCAGCAAGTCAAAATCCTTCCTAAACTGAAGGGCCCAGAACTGGACACAGGACTCAAGGTGCGGCCTAACCAGTGCAGTGTACAGGGGCAGAATGACCTCCCTGCTCCTGCTGGCCACACTGTTCCTGATGCAGGCCGGGATGCCATTGGCCTTCTTGGCCACCTGGGCACACTGCTGGCTCATGTTCAACCTACCATCAACCAGTACCCCCAAGTCCCTCTCTGCCTGACTGCTCTCCAGCCACTCTGCCCCCAGCCTGTAGCTCTGCCTGGGGTTGCTGTGGCCAACGTGCAGATATATATTGGGTGGTGGTGCAAGAAAGTTCAGTTCTCCCACATACACAAAACCCATGGCTGAGTCAGTCGGAGGAGCAGATGGAAAAGAGCTATGTTGACAGGCAGAATGAAATGTGATGAATATATACACAATATACAGTATTTACAGTATAAACAAAGGTATATAGCAAAGAATGTGACACAGGAAAACCTCCATCGAGGAGGGTCCCCCCAGAAACTCCTTTTCCCCTTTCCTCTTTTTTTTCCCAAAAAGGGTTAGAGAGAGAGAAAGGAATTATTGGGGAAATTCTGTTAGTTCAAAGCCCATGCTAAGGGAAGAAAACAAAAGAATTAATTTCTTATCTCATTAGCTGAAGGTCAGCCAAGCACAGAGAGAGAAGCAGTTGTCCAGGCAGATGGAGTCAGCATCCCTGGATGTGTTCAATGTTGGATGTGGCACTCGGTGCCATGGTCTAGTCATGAGGTCTTGGGTGATAGGTTGGACTTGATGATCTTTGAGGTCCCTTCCAACCTTGCTGATACTGTGATTCTGTGACTGAAACAGACAGACTGACTGAGAAAAGCAGACTGAGACTCAAACTAAACTAAAGCTAAAATTTAAAGTTTCATTCTCACTGACCTACTGATCTGTGTAGCCTAAACCGGTCACATATTGGCTGTTAGGCATTGCCTGGTACCCCTGTGTCATCCTGGTTTAAAACATCCTTGCTGGATAGTAGTCTAAGACTGATTTGCCTCACTGTGTCAGTGACTGCAGTGACTTCTCCTCCAGTGAGCTCTCAGCCACCCTCCCAGTCCAGACAGACTTGAAGCTCTCTCTGCATTCCTCATCTTCCTGAGATCCTCTGGCAGTGTCCTCAGCCCTGCTGTGCTGTGCAGAGGAGCTGCTCCTGGCCAGAGCTGTCTCCTGCAGCGCTGCCTGCTTGCCAGCTGCTCCCTCCAGCCCAGGAGCCTGGCATGGCTCAGCAGCAGAGGATCAGCCCAGTGGCTTTGGTGCCGAGTCCATGAATCTCAGAGACTGAGAAGCAGTACCCGAGTACCCCCAGGTCCCTCTCTGCCTGGCCACTCTCCAGCCACTCAGACCCCAGCCTGTAGCACTGCATGGGGTTGCTGTGGCCAATGTGCAGATATATATTGGCTGTAAGGTATTGCCTGATACCCCTGTGTCATCCTGATTTCAAACATCCTTGCTGGATAGTAGTCTAAGGCTGTGACTGGAATCTCAGGAGTAATGCGATCTACTGTATTCTGATTGTCCCCTGGTACTCCACTCTGGTGAGGCCATAGCTCAAGTGTTGTGTCCAGTTTTGGGCACCACAATCCAAGAGAGATGTGGAGATGCTGGAGCCAGTGCAGAGGAGGGCAGGGAAGCTGGGGAAGGGCCTGGAGAATAAATTCTGATGAAGAGTGACTGATGAAGGCTGAGGGAACATCTTGTGACTCTCTATAGGTGCCTGAAAGGACATCATGAAGAAACGTTGATGTTGATCCCTTCTTACAGGTAATTAGCAACAGAACAAGAGGGAACAGCCTCAAGCTGCAACAGGGGAGGCTTGGACTGGACAGTATGAAATATTTTTTGTCACTGAAAGAGTGGTCAGGGACTGGAATGTGCTGCCCAGGGAGGTGGGGGAGTCCCCAACCCTGGATGTATTTAAAGGTGGTTTGGATGTGGTGCTTGGAGATACGATTCATGAGTGACCCTTGCAGAGTAGGGTTCTGGGTTGGACTTGGTGATCCTGAGAGTCTTTTGCAACCTGAATGTTTCTGTGAGTCTGTGACACTTCTACCAGCTTCTAAGACTGTTAGTGATTCTATTTGCTGTTTTCAGCCAGTAGTTTATTGTCCCTGTGCTGGTAGATGGCATCTTACATATGCCTCACTTGCTGAAACTTAATCTTCTGTTCACTCTGCTAGGGTTGTTCTTGGAGGGGTTTGCACTTCAGAGGCTGTGTAGACTTAATTTGTCTTCTGAAATCTCTTTGTGCATTCATCCCAGCTATTGAAGGGAAAGAGCAGCAGGCATGGGACAGTGTAGGACAGGCTGCAGTAGGGAAGGCCAAGGGTTCTGTCAAGCTGAGAGGCCTAACAGGACCAAGATCTTTGTCCCCTTGGCTCTGGCAGTTGCCTCTGCCACCAAGGCCTGTGAGGAGAAACTTGGCTTTGAGGCTTTCAGGTTCTTCTATTCCAAGGGCAGTGCTCAGGGCTTGGCCTTTCTGCTTCCTAGACCAAAGGCAAGTTTTTCTCCCTTGTACTTTGCCTTTGTCTCCCTGCAATCCTGGCCTCTAACAAGCTGCTCTAACGAGTCCCTGGGGAGCCTTTGTCAGTAACAAGCCTCAGTGAGGCCAATCAGTGCTTCAAGATACTTTGGAGTTTTCTTCTGACTTGGACTTCTTGAGAAGCTTCTTGGCAGTACCTTGGCAGAGTCTCCTGGCAGTACCTCAGGATGATGTAATCAGCCCCAAATACTCCATGGGGCTCATTAAATACTGCTGAACCTCTAATTATTGCCAAGGTTTCTGCAGCTAATTGGAGAGGTTTTTAATTGCAAAAAGCATCTGGTAAAGGATATTTTTAAAGGTACATTTTGTTACTTTTCGGCAGCAAACCACAGCAAAACCTGACAAGGTCCTACCCTGCTCACTGCTCACCCTCACTCCCCACTGCAACCAGCTTAGCTCAGAACCACAGGTGAGGGACAGGATCTGCCTTGCCAGGGGCTGGGGGTCAGGGCTTGGCCCTTTGGATCAAGGAATTCCCTCCAGGTTTCCTCAGCTGTAGAGCCACCTTGAAGCTGCTTGCCCTGACCTGTCAGCACTGCCTCAGTTCTCTGCTCTCACCACAGCCTGGAGATGCTTCAGTGCCTCCTTGCATCCACTCTCTCCTTCTGCTCTAACCAGACCCTGGGGACACCTTCCCAGTATGCTCCACTGGGACCCATTAAGAGTAGAAGAAACTACAGAGTTTGAATCTGACTTTGACTTCTGCAGAGGTTTCATCAGCTTCCTCTCAGTCCCTCAGGTTTAGAGGGCACCAAAAGCCAACCAAGCAGGTATTAAAACACCATGGGCTGGTCCTCTGCTGCCCAATTGGGCCGCACTCCTGGGCTGGAGGGAGCTGCTGACAAGCAGGCAGTGCTGAAGGAGACAGCTCTGGCCAGGAGCAGCTCCTCTGAACAGCAGGGCTGAGGACACTGCCAGAGGATCTCAGAGAGATGAGGAAGGCAGAGAGAGCTTCAAGGTGGCCAGGACTGGGAGGGTGACTGAGAGCTCACTGGAGGAGAAGTCACTGCAGTCACTGACACAATGAGGCTGTGGGTGCAGGACACTACAGCTGTAGCTCCTGGAGGCATCTCCATCTCAGCAGCTGATGCTCAGCTGAAGTCTCCTGGAGTGTGCACACAGAAGGAGGACCAAAGCCCTTCACTTCCATCCTGTGAGCAGCAGTGATCAGAGCTGGGTAAGGAGAAGGCTTCATCCCCAGCTCCTCTGCTTTTCTCTCTTCCCTTCACTGTCTCTGTAGTACTGCAGAGCTGTTCCCTATTTCTCCACCTCGCCATGGGACTCCTGTTCCCTGGGACTCTTGTTTCCTGGGATTGGGCTCTTGGTCACTTTCTGTTCTGACTCCAGAGGAATCTTCATGGCAATTCTGGGTCCCTGCTGCACTTGAAGCTCTGATGAACTCTGAAATTAGTTGGTAGTGATGGGTAATGAGCTGATCCATTCCTCCTGAAGCTCAGCGGGGAGGTGTTCTATGAGCACTGCAATCATTGCTCTCAGAGAAGTGCGCTCTGACTTGTCACTGCCTTTCCCTTCTTGGACAGGTCTCCATGGCCAGAGGCAGCAGATGGCCAACAGCAGCTCCATCACCCACTTCCTCCTCCTGCCATTCTCAGGCACAAGGCAGCTGCAGCTCCTGCACTTCTGGCTCTTCCTGGCCATCTACCTGGCTGCCCTGCTGGGCAATGGCCTCATCATCACCACCATAGCCTGGGACCACCACCTCCACACCCCCATGTAGTTCTTCCTCCTCAACCTTGCCCTCCTTGACCTGGGTGCCATCTCCACCACTGTCCCCAAATCCATGGACAATTCCCTGAGGGACATCAGGGATATCTCCTACACAGGATGTGTTCTCCAGTTCTTCTTTTTCATCTTCCTAATGTCAGCAGAGTATTTTCTCCTCACCACCATGTCTTACGATCGCTACATTGCCATCTGCAGACCCCTGCACTATGAGACCCTCCTGGGCAGCAGAGTTTGTCTCCACATGGCAGCAGCTGCATGGGCCTGTGGGGCTCTCAATGCTCTGCTGTACACAGCCAATACATTTTCCCTGCCCCTCTGCCAGGGCAATACTGTGGCGCAGTTCTTCTGTGAAGTGCCCCAGATCCTCAAGCTCTCCTGCTCCACATCCTACCTCAGGGAAATTTGGGTAATTGTCATTGGTGTCTCCTTAGTCTTTGTCTGTTTTGTGTTGATTGTGGTGTCCTATGTGGAGATCTTCAGGGCAGTGCTGAGGATCCCCTCTCAGCAGGGACGCCACAAAGCCTTTGCCACCTGCCTCCCTCACCTGGCTGTGGTCTCCCTGTTTATCAGCACTGGCTTCTTTGCCTATCTGAAGCCCTCCTCCTTCTCCTCCCCATCCCTGGACCTGGGGGTCTCAGTTGTGTACTCAGTGGTGCCTCCAGCAGTGAACCCTCTCATCTACAGCCTGAGGAACCAGGAGCTGAAAGCTGCCCTGAGCAAATTGATCCCTGGATGCTTTCAGAAGCAATAAACACTCTGTCTTCCCCAGCAGAGCAGTTCTGATGTCATTCAGTGCAAGCCCAGCCTGGCTGCTCGAGTTCTGGCTGCTGCTGGTGCTTTTCCCCTTGTGAGAATGTTGTTCCCACATAAATGTCTTTCTTCATACCATTTCTGCTTCAGTGTTGTCCTGTCTGGTGTGACCCAGGGGCTGCAGACATGAGGAGCTGTGCTCCCTGTGTGGTCAACACAAGAAAGGACACTGCAAGGAGTTGTTTCTCTGAGTCCCTTCCTCCAAGGCTTCTGTGGAGCTACAGGGCAGTGCCTGTGTGCAGAGGTGGAGGAGCAGAGTCCCAGCACAGCAGCAGTGCCAGGGAGCCCCAGAGCTTGGGCTGTCCTCAGTTGCTCTTTCTTCCCTTCCACCCTCTCCTGCTGAGCCGCTGTGCTGGGGCAAGCCCTGAGTGCTCTGGCAGCTTGGGCACTGTGCTGCTGCTGTGTGGCAGTGCTGGGACTGTAGCCAGGGAGAGTCCAGGGCTGCTTGTGGGAGAGAGCTGTGCTCCAGAGCAGCACTGCCATCAGAACAGGAGGTCTCCTCATGCCTTCATACCCCAAGCCCCTCCCATTACATGCTGCACCTACTCAGAGTCCAAACTGGATACCCTGACCCCCTTCCATTATAGACTTAGCCCAAATATTAGTCCTTTATCCCCTCCCAGTACAGATGTGGTCTCATCCCTGTAAACGCTACCTCATATTGTCTTCTTCCTCTATGCTCTTGTCCCATCCCAGCACATAATGTATCCCCTGGCTCCCTTCCCAGTACTGAATGTATCCATTTCAGTACAAACTGCACACCCTCATGCCCTCCCAGTACAGTCTGGGCCCTGCCCCGAGTCCAAACAGGATCCCTTTAATCCATCCAAATACACATTAGGCCTTGTCCCAATAAAAACTCCATCCTCTGATTGCCTCCCAGTACAGCCTGGACCCCTCACACTCTAATCAGTCCCCACCATCCCTGCTCCTCCCCTGAAACCAGTCCTGTGCTCTAACCCATAGGCAGTGAACTCATCCCTCAACTCACCCCTCCCACCTCAGCCTCTCCCACACCTACCCCTGACCCTGACTTTGTAATCATTGTTCACACTGGTCCAGGCCCTTACCCTTGGCATTGAGGCCTTGCCCTTTACCCCAACCCTCAACAGATCCCCAGCCCAAGCTGTGCAACTCAGAGCTGGTTCTCCCCTCAGCCCTATGTAGCGCACTCAGCAGGACACCAAAGCCTCTCCTCAGCCTTGGCCTGAGCCACAGACTTGAAGGACAGATCTGAGCCCTCAGCCCCAATATTGACACCTCAGCCCCAGTCCTCCAGCCTCTGCTCTGACTCCTCACCTGCATCCCCTCCCACTCTTGAGGGATTCTGCTTGGCCCCTGGCACAGGGCAGGGGCTGGGAGCTCTCAGATCAGCCTCGTGAGCAGGAGGTGGTCTGTGGCTGAACAGCTCACAAACAACAGGAGCAGATGGGTAACAATACCGTTGGCAGCTCAGCTGTGCCTCAGGATCTCCTACACAGCAGCAGCCACAAGGCTGGGAAGGGGCTGGGAGGTCACTGCTGGCTCAGCAGCTGATAGGGCAGCAGCAGGGAGAGGGCAGCAAAGGGACTGGGATGTCACTTCTTGATGCAGCAGCTGAGAGGGCTGCCCCTGACTCCTGCATGGCCTCTGCGCTTTTAGCCTCCCAGCTGCCAGAGGCCCCAGCAGGCAAGAGAAGGCATGTGGTGGGCAAGGGACTTATGTGACTCCCTGTCCCTAAGCAGCTGGTGGCCCCTGCAGGAAGAGCCTTGGAGGTGGGTTGTCATCTTCCTGCCACCTGAGGGCCTGAGGGGATAGCAGCAGGGACAGGGCTTGGCTGTGGCTGCTGGAGAAGCTGAGAGGCAGCAGCAGGGACCTGCCTTGGAAGGCCCTGCAGAGGTTTCTTGTGCCTGCTCAGCTGCCAGGCCAGAAGCAGGCTGAGGCCTTGGGCCAGCATTGGGACATCAGGGATGGCTGAGGAGCAACTAGGACAGGAGGAGGCACATGGCCAGGAGGTGAATGTGAAGTCACTGTAAAATCCAACCCTTGTGTATCATTGGCCAGCAGCAGGCCCAGGGCTGGGCTGGGGACTGCTAAACTGAGAGGCAGCAGCAGGGAGGTGCCTTGATTATTGCTTTGCAGCTGGAGGTTCTGCTCTGTGCCCAGGCAGAGAGGACTCTGGCAGGGACCATTGCCAATGGCCTGGGATGGAGCAGAGCCTGAGCAGAGCGAAGAAGGCCAAGTGCAGCTGGGCTGTGGTAGGAGGAGTGTGGCCACCCAGACACAGAGGTTGTCCTCCCCATGCACTCAGCACTGCTGGGACCACATCTGCAATATTGGTGTCTGGCTGGGGAGTTCCTTAGTCTGGAGGAATGGAGAGGTACTGCAGAAGCTCTACAGGAAATCTGCCTGGATGGAGTTTGGAGACTCTATAGAGAACCTGAAGCTGCCAAGCATCTTTAGCCTGGTGAAGTGAAGGCTCAGGGGTAATGTGCACCTGCTTGAAGGGGGGTGTCAGGCAATGGAACTTTTCTTGGTTGTGGACACAGAAGGAAGCCTTCAGAAAGTGCAACTTAAAGGTTCAGAGTGGAGGTCAGGACAAAAAAATGTCACTCAAAGTGTAGAGCTGTGGTGCAAGAGGTGACCCAGAAAGAATCTGGGGATCCTTTGTGTGTCAAGGAACAGGCAGGAAGAGTGGAGAGCCCTGAGTGAAGGTGTGGAAATGTCAGGGGGAGAGCTGCCTGGGGAAGCCAGATGGATGTCAACAGCCTGAAGGGAAAGAACTGCAGGCATGGGACAGGGTAGCACAGCCTGCAGGAGGGATGGCCAAGGGCTCTGGCAGGGCTGAAAGGCTCAACAGGGACAAGGTCTTGATCCTCTTCCTTCTGGCAGCAGCTTCTGCCACCATGGCTGCTGAGAGGAAGTTTTAGTTGCAGGCTCTCAGGATCTGCCTTTCCAAGACCTGAGGGTCAGAGCTTGGCCTTTCTCTTTCCTAAACCAAGGCCAGGGTTTGTTCAGCTGCACTTTGCCTTTGTCTGCCTTCAATCATGGCCTCCATTGAGCTTCTCTAACCACCCCTGGGAGGCTTTGTTGCTAACGGCCCTCAGTGAGGCCAATTAATACTTCAAGGCACTCTTTGTTTTTCTTCTGACTTCTTGAGCAGATTCCTTCAGTCTCCTCTCAGTGTGTGAGGTTCAGGCAATGATCCCCAAGTGTCCTAAGAGCTATTTGTGTCTTTGCAGTTTTCTTCAGCATTTCAAAGTGCTCCTCACAAAGCTCCTTTATTATTTATTTCATATCAGAGGTAGAATATTCTGTTAGCTTTCAGTTCAGAGCAGAGATGATAATTCACCAAGTGACACTGACCCAGGCTATCTCACCAGGACATCTGCACCTGCAGGGAAATCTGTCTTTCAGGTCTGACATTGAATGGACAACTTTGCTCCTCACTCTCCTCAACCTCTCCATTGCTGTTCCTGCCCAATCCCAATCCCATCCAAGGCTTCCCAGGCATTGAAGCCTCTGGGTTTTGCCAATATCATGTGCACAATGCCAAGGCACAGTATCTTCACTAGTACAGGTTGGGCTGTCTATATCTGTGGTAGGGATTCACTCCTCTGTCCATCAGGTCCATGGGCAGTAGCCATCACTAGTTCCATGGGACTAAATGATTGAATTTTGGGTCTTCCATATATTCCTCATCAGTTGCTGACAGTAGAAACTGCTTCTGCCAACTGTGAGCCCAGCTGTGCCTTGAGCTATCAGCATGTCTTTTACTAAGACCATTGGTCTGTTCAGCTACACCATTAGCCAGAGGATAATATGGGGTAGGGAACATTCCTTTAATTCATTCTCCTTGCACCCAGTCTTGCACTGTGCTCACTGTGAAGTGTGATCCATTGGCACTTTGGACACACTCAGGCACAGGTAGAATGCTTAACCATTTCTCTAGTAAATAAACCTTTATTAGAATAAAACCTTTATTAGAATAAACCAAACCAGGTTGGAAGAGACCTTCAAGATCATCGTGTCCAACCCATCAACCAATCCAACCCACCCAAACATCTACCCATGGCACCAAGCACCCCATCAAGTCTCCTTCTGAACACCTTCAATGACGGCGACTCCACCACCTCCCCAGGCAACCCATTCCATAGCGCAATCTCTCTTTCTGTATAGAACTTCTTCCTAACATCCAACCTGAACCTCCCCTGGTGCAGCCTGAGACTGTGTCCTCTTGTTCTGGTACTGGGTGCCTGGGAGAAGAGACCATCATCAGCCTGTCTACAACCTCCCTTCAGGTAGTTGTAGAGAGTGATAAGGTCACCCCTGAGTCTCCTCTTCTCCAGGCTAAGCAGCCCCAGCTCCCTCAGCCTCTCCTCATAGGGCTTGTGTTCCAAACCCCTCACCAACTTTGTTGCTCTTCTCTGGACTCGTTCCAGCAAGTCAACATCCTTCCTAAACTGAGGGGCCCAGAACTGGACACAGTACTCGAGGTGTGGCCTAACCAGTGCAGTGTACAGGGGCAGAATGACCTCCCTGCTCCTGCTGGCCACACTGCTCCTGATGCAGGCCAGGGTGCCATTGGCCCTCTTGGCTGCCTGGGCACCCTGCAGGCTCATGTTAAGCCTACCATCAACCAGCACCCCCAGGTCCCTCTCTGCCTGGATGCTCTCCAGCCACTCTGACCCCAGCCTGTAGCACTGCATGGGGTTGTTGTGGCCAATGTGCAGAACCCGGCACTTGGATGTGTTAAATCTCCTGCCCTTGGACTCTGCTCATCTGTCCAGCCTGTCGAGGTCTCTCTGCAGAGCCTCTCTACCCTCCAGCAGATCAACTCTTGCCCCCAGCTTGGTGTCGTCAGCAAATTTACTGATGATGGACTCAATGCCCTCATCCAGATCATCAATAAAGATGTTAAAGAGCACAGGGCCCAGCACTGATCCTTGGGGCACACCACTAGTGACTGGCTGCCAGCTGGGTGTGGCACCATTCACCACCACTCTCTGGGCTCGGCCCTCCAGCCAGTTCCTAACCCATCGCAGTGTGCTCCCGTCCAAGCCATGGGCTGACAGCTTGGCCAGCAGTTTGCTATGGGGGACGGTGTCAAAGGCCTTGCTGAGGTCCAGGTAGACTACATCAACAGGCCTCCCCACATCCACCAGGCGGGTCACCTGATCATAGAAGGAGCTCAGGTTGGTCAGGCAGGACCTGCCCTTCCTAAATCCATGCTGGCTAGGCCTGATCCCTTGGCCATCCTGTAAGTGCTGTGTTATTGCACTCAGGATGACCTGTTCCATGTTCTATTCTATTCCTGTTGAAATTGGCTGTGGAAGATGCAAATGCAGATTGTAAGAAGCTGTTAAAATCTTTGCCTAATCAAAACCCCACCTTGCTAGAAATGATTGAGGCATGTAATAAGGTAGGTATGATGGAACATCAGTATGAAGCTATGGCTGCAGCTTTTGCAGCTATGAATGGTCCAATGAATACAGGAGTTTGTTATGGCTGTGGGAAACCAGGTCATCTCAGGAAGAATTGTTTGGTAGCTAATACTGGAGCCAAACCTAAGGCACCCGGGATTTGCCCTAAGTGCCAGAAGGGGAGGCATTATGCCAACCAGTGTCGGTCTAAGTATAATTCTCAAGGCCAGCCTGTGCAGGGAAACTGGATGCAGAGTGCGGGACAGTGCTGTGTGCAGACACAAATCATCCAGCTGTCACCGGCCAGCCAGATGCCACAGCACGCATGTCTCTGACCTCCGCCCAGCAACAGCAGGCAACGCAGGACTGGACCTGGCAACCTCTGACACAGTAACTTTACTTGATATCACGGTACATTTATTGCCAACAGGTGTGTCAGGTCCTCTTTCAGTTAAAACTCAGGCATTAATATTAGGTAGATCATCAACAACAATATCAGGACTTTTTGTGCTTCCTAGGGTTGTTGGTTCTGACAGCACAGATAAAATTCAGATCATGGCAAGGACTCCGTTTCCTCCCTGCACAGTACCAAAGGGAAGTATTGCAGAGCTATTGTTTCTTCCCTTGGGATCCCCCTGTAAAGGGACTTTTAAGAAATAAAAGAGGATTTGGGTCTACTGGGGATCCACAGATTCTGTGGGTGCAGACTATCTCTCAAAAATGTCCTATCTGTCAATGTGTCCTGAGGTATGGTCAGCAGAAAATAGTGCTTAGTGGTATTATTGATACTGGAGCAGACGTCACAGTGATTTCTAAAGCTAAATGCCCCCCCCCGCTGGCCTGTAGCTAGTGCATCTCAGGTGCTGGCAGGCATAGGGGGAGCTGGAGAAAGTAATCAGAGCCTGAATTTCATTCAGATTCAGGGACAAGAGGGACATATAGCTTCTGTGAAACCTTTTGTTTTATCTGTGCCTATGGTGCTATGGGGACGTGATGTGCTTTCACAATGGGGGGTGACCATGAACACCCATTTTTAGAGGGGGGCATTGTGGTGCACGACACCCTCCAGTTAACGTGGAAAACAAATCCCCCTGTCTGGGTGGATCAATGGCCCCTACCATTGGAAAAGCTTTGCACACTCCAAGAACTAGTCACAGAGCAACTGGGGAAAGGGCATATTGTACCCTCCACGAGTCCATGGAACTCTCCTATTTTTGTCATCAAAAAACAAACAGGCAAGTGGCACTTACTCCATGATCTCAGAAAGATGAATGACGTTATGGAAGATATGGGGAGCCTTCAACCAGGGCTACCCTCACCCACAATGATACCATGATATTGCCATTTAACTGTTATTGATCTGAAAGATTGCTTCTTTAGCATTCCTTTACATCCAAATGATGCTCCTAAATTTGCTTTTTCAGTTCCAGACATCAACATGCAACAATCTTTGCAGAGATGTCATTGGGTTGTGCTTCCACAAGGAATGGAAAATAACTCTACGATTTGTCAGTGGTATGTAGCAAAAATTCTTAGTCCTGTTCGAGAGGCATTTCCTGAAGCTCTGATTTATCATTATATGGATGACATTCTAGTGGCAGCACAAAGCCCCGAGCTCATGGAGAAAGCCGTAGACCTTGCTGTATTCACTGTGACTCAAGTGGGGTTTTGTGTAGCATCTGAGAAAATTCAGAATGTACCACCTTGGAAATATTTAGGGTGGAGAATTTGGACCCAAACAATTGTTCCACAGTCTTTACAGATCAAGGTACATGTGAAAACACTTCATGATATTCCTTCATCTTTTAAATTGCTTGCTAATTGGGGACTTTTTCTCTGGCTTTGTAGTTTTCTTAGAGCAATTATGCATGCTTTTACTGCTTTATTCTTTTTGCTATCCTTTTTTATCTTGTTTATTGTAATGCTTACAGAGTTTGATTAATTTCTTTGTTAAGGGGATTCTTGTTATATAACAGAAGGGGGAAATGAAGGGTTAAATCTTGGATACCCGAGCTCCAAGCACTGCTGGACTGATAAGAGGAGACAGTGTTGGCCTTGATGGCTTGTGAAACACGGTGCAGCAGTGCTGTTGGAGGAGGGCAGATATTTGATTAAGAGTGGTTGTTAATGACCTGAGAGTGTAAGACTTCAGGCATATAGAAGATTGATGTAACAGAGTCCCTGGTCCATCGTAAACTGCTTTTGTGTTGTATTAGTTTTATAAAGAAGAATTTTGTATAATAAAGTGGACACCTGGCCTGCATCAGGCTGCATCCTGTCTCTTAATCATGGCAGTTGATTAAAAAAAAAAATCAAGGATTTAATTTTTTTTTTCTCCTCAGGAGGAGAGCTGGCACCACCCATCGCACCACGCTGCATCCAGATGTTGAGGTGGTTGGTCGAAGGTGGCTTAGAGTGTTAGTTTATTTGCTGTTCAGTGTCTCAATCTGTGCTGTTGTCCTTATTTTTGTTACTGCCATTCTCTGCTATTTTAATAATTGTTGTAAGTAAGTTGTTTTCACAGTTTCTGTTAACTACTAGTTATTGTTAATTGTTGACACGTTACAATAAAGCTCATCTTTTTCTACAAAGTTTAACTCTATAACAAACAGAATCAAAAGGCAACAAAACAATATCATTCTAACCTAACATCCTTTGCACACATAAAAAGCCAATAAGGTAAAATTAACAATATAACAAAAGCAATCAATAAAATCAACAACCCAATATTAATAAGAGACTGCATCCACCCTGGTAACAACACATTCCCATCAGAGTCTTTACGTCAAATAGTTAAAGATTTACTGCTCACAGTCTTGATATTTTTTTAAATACCTATTTACTACAAACCTTAACTGTATTACACAGAGTTCCTTTGAAATGTCTAGGCACACACAAAAAACAAAACCAAAAAGGTTCAAACCAAAAAAAACAGACTTAAAATTTGAACTCATTACTAAGTAGGTATAGCTTGCTGCAATTACTATATACTGAGTGCTTACTAGTAATTTTTCTTATTAAAAAAAACCAACAAAACTCTAAATAAAAAAATCTCTGAAAGACATTACAATCAGAAATGACAACATTAACACTGTTGCTTTAAATCAGAACAGAGCTTTTTGGTCGACAAAGGTCATACCAGAAACCACTGCGGGGGGGGCCACTGGTGTGAGCCACTGTGGGGCGGGAGGAGGAGGGTGTAGCATAGCAGAAGCACTGCTGGGATGGGGGTTGCTGCCAGGCTGGTGCCCCCGCTATGGACAGTGCTGCAGGTGTCGGTGGTGCGTCAGTCGGTACCGCTGTGGTCAGAGCCACCGGGGCTCATGGGGACTGTCAGGGCTCGCGGGCGGGGTGCAGTCGTAAAAATGCCATAACCGTGAGCCTCCAAGCGCTCCATTGTTTCTAAGAGGGGCTGTAAAGCAAAGTCAGCGCTGTTTGAATTCCTCAGTGCTGGTGTTGTCGCCTTCCGAATCTGAGCCGTCGCTGGTGATACTGAAGGAAGATGTTGATGAACGGGATCGAACACACTGAGGCACAGGTTTTGCTGCCCTTTTTCAGCTTTTCCGCTCGGAGCGAACGGCAGTGGTGGCAGCTGGTAAACGCGGTGTGGTCGCCGCAAGATGTACTGGGGGCGGCCACAGTCCACCAGTCGATACTTTTCAACCACATCATTTGGCTGCAACTCGGATAGGACTGGGGCTGCATCTCGTTTTGGCAAAATTGCTGTAACTGCAGCAGCCATCTGCTGGTTTAGCTTATAGTTTTGAATACAGTTTATGCCTTCTCACCATGGCCTTTGCAGCTTGGTAGTGACCCAGTCCCACAGTTTGTTTCCAAAGTCTCTCCAACAAGTTTCATTAAAATAACTATCTCCACTAGGGAAATACCCTAAAGCGGATCCAGGGGGCAAAAGCCCAGGAATTATCTTAGATGATACATCTGCCTTTCGTTTTTCTAAAAACCAATGAAGTAATGAGAAGGCTACCTCTTTTTCCATGATCACCGGCTGCCGTTTTGACCCACCGGTGTGGTCTTGCACTGTCCACAAAATATTACCCACTTCTCTCCACACATCAACACTAAGCACATCCTCTGACAATTTAAAGAAACCATGCTCTTTACCAAACTGTAATAAGCGTTCAGGATCCTTCTTTAAATCCACATCCTCTATTTTATGTTTCTCAAGGAAACTTCTAAGTAAATTAAGGGCTACTTCACTCTCCATACCCCGGGCATTTCCTAGTGCAGCCTTAAACCTAGAGCCGGCAACCCTTACCTGGACGGCAAGCAGATGGGCACGGTACGAACTCCTTACACCTGCGTCGATTCGCACTTTGCCCGTCGACAGCTGCACAACCTAGTGAAATATCCAAGTGACGCTTCTCCGGGCTTGCCGAATCACCTCAGCTGCTGTAGGGTCTCTGACAGTCTTCAGCCTTCTGTCCCTGTTGACCCTTTAGGTCCCTGTTTGGGTGCCACATGTCAGTGAAATGGCGAGGGAAGACTCACGACAATCAATATGATTGATAAGCAAGCTTCAACTTTATTGTTCAAGAACACGGCTTTTATAGCATCGCAGCCAGGGTTACAAATAGTTGTGCAGGGTTACATTATAGTTGTGGTTAGGTCTCTGTGCTATTTCAATAACTCCTTTCTAGCTGGTTCCTTGTTTCACATCCTGTTATCGTGCAGCACAGCTTGCATAGTTACAAGTCATAGTGACAAGGCATCTCACAAGTCATAGTGACAAGGCATTTCATAGTATCATAGTATCATTCAGGGTTGGAAGGGACCACAAGGATCATCTAGTTCCAACCCCCCTGCCATGGGCAGGGACACCCCACACTACATCAGCCTGGCCAGAGCCTCATCCAGCCTGGGCTTAAACACCTCCAGGGACGGGACCTCAACCACCTCCTTGGACAACCCATTCCAGGGCTTCACCACTCTCATGGTGAAGAACCTCCTCCTCACATCTAGCCTGAATCTTCCCACCTCCAGCTTCATTCCATTTCAGCTAACTGTGAGCAGTAAACAACAAGATGGAGTATGGCCTACACATTCTGTTCAATCAGTTGTTCCACAGAACCATGTCCCTTAGATTTTTATTTTTTACCTTATTTTTAAATTTTAATTATTTTTTCATTTTTTGCACGTTTGTTTTATTTAATCTATTTTCTATTTTAATTTTGATTTTTGCTTTTTTATTATTTTTTAACCTTCTTTTCTATTAATTCTTTTTCATTATAATTTTTAATTAGAATTTTCTTCATTTTTTTATAGTTTTTTTTGTTTGGTTTAATCTAGTAGTTTTGATAATCTTTATTTTTTGCCAATAATCCTTATGTTTTTTGTTAATAGCTAATTTTTGTTAGCAGTCCTTATGATTTTTTAGTTTATTATGTTTTGGTTTTTTTTTTCATAGTTGCCCATCTGTTTTATTATTATTTTGTTAATTTGCTTTTATTTTAAATTTTTTGTTATTAGTTTTTAATTTGTTCTCTATCATTTGTTATTATTTTGTTATTTTGTACTCTATATTTTTATCTAAATTTTTTGTTATTTTGTTATTTTTATTGTACTTTTTGTATCTAATATTTCTGTTTTGTTTTGTTATATATATTTGTATTTTAAATTTTATTTTGTATGTGTTTTCTTTTTTTTAATATTTTTTGTATTATTTGTATGTTTTCTAGTCCATGTCTAAGAAGGAAATAGAAAGACGTTGCATTTGCTAAAGAATACTTTTAAAAATTACTACCTATTTGCTACAAATCTTAACTATATTACATGGAACTCCTTTGGAATGCCATGGCACACAACTAAGAAGGTTCGAACCAAAAGAAAATCTTACAGTGTGAACTCATTACTAAGTAGGTATAGCTTGCTACAATTACTATGTACTAAGTACCTGTAAATACCAAATGCTTACCATTCATTATGCTTACCAGGAAAACTTAGCAAAACTCTAAATAACAAATCTCTGAAAAACATTACAATCAGATATGATGAAATTAGCACTGTAACTTTAAATCAGAGCAGAGCTTTGGTCGACAAGAGTCGTACCAGAAAATCCTCCCTTTTCTGGGGGTGGGGGTAGGGGTGGGTTGAGGGTGGTTAGCAAGGTGTGCTCTAGTTGCAATTGTTTCCATATTAGGGTTTTAACAACTTGCAGCCTATCGTGTCTAAGCGACCACTGTTCCACCCATACTGGATTAGCTGCTTTCCATTTTAATTTGAGGGTTGGTTGCTGACCAGTAGCCGCTACAGAAAAGGAACAGTAACGAGTTTTGCTCCTAGCTACCTTAAGGCATCTCAGCCCGACAGAGCAACTGGAAGGGTTAATACGTACGGTCTTACAGTGATTGATTTGCCATTGTTAGAAGCTAATTGCACTGGCTCTTTGCTAACCCAGGTTGTTTGGATACCTTTTAAACCCATGACTCCAGAATTTGCCATTAACAATGGCTAGTGACCATCCCATTTATGACGAGGTATAACAGCGACATCGTCTTCAGTGTCCCAAATCATTGAAAATTGTATAGTTTGTCCACAAGGGTGTCTGACAGTTACAATCTTTTCTAGTGTTCCCTTTTGGATTTCTAGGGACAATGAGATATTAGGCATACTGGTGGAACCAAAGCCTTCTTGCCCTCGAATCCTGTTACAAGTTTTAGGCACTCAGGACTCAAATGGTATTAGCTGAGCAATTTTGGTCCCAATGGGAGTGCTAACAGGAGGGGTAATGGTATAGAGCACAATTTTCACAGCCCAGTCATAATCAGAATGTATTGAACCAGGAATTATAAGGATGCCCTGTCTAGAGGTAGATGATCTGCCAATTAACAGAGCACAGGGTCTGCGACCCAGAGGACCGTGCTGACTGGACTCAACAACATTTGTGGACTCAAGAGTGACATCCACTGCTGTTGCCAGGTCCACTCCGTGCTGCCAGAGGTGGCTGAGAGGGGTGGGGGGGGTGGTTCAAGCACCCTGGTTTGGTGTCGTCACGCGGGGTGTACTCGTGCTGCGGGAGCAGTTTCCCTGCTTACGAGCACCAGAACTGGCAGATGAGGTTGCTAAACCCCTCTCTATTATATTTCAAAAGTCCTGGCAGTCTGGTGAAGTCCCCACAGACTGGAAAAGGGGAAACATTGCCCCCATCTTCAAAAAGGGCAAGAAGGAGGAACCAGGGAACTACAGGCCAGTCAGTCTCACCTCTGTGCCTGGAAAGATCATGGAACAGATCCTCCTGGAGTCACTACTCGCTCAAAAGAATAGTGAAGAGGTGATTGGGAACAGTCAGCATGGCTTTGCCAAGGGCAAATCCTGCCTGACCAACCTGGTGGCCTTCTATGAGCAGGTGACAAAATTAATAGATGAGGGGCGAGCAACTGATGTCGTTTACCTGGACCTGAGCAAAGCCTTCGACACTGTCCCGCACCACATCCTGGTCTCCAAACTGGTGACACATGGGTTTGATTGGTGGACCACTAGATGGATAAGGAACTGGCTTGATGGCCGCACCCAAAGAGTGGCTGTCAATGGCTCCATGTCCCAGTGGAGGCCAGTGACAAGTGGAGTCCCTCAGGGATCAGTCCTGGGACCTATCTTATTCAACATCTTTGTGGGGGACATGGACAGTGGCATTGAGTGCACCCTCAGCAAGTTTGCTGATGACACCAAGCTGTGTGGTGCAGCAGACACGCTGGAGGGAAGGGAGGCCATCCAGAGGGACCTTGACAGGCTGGAGAGGTGGGCACAGGCCAACCTCATGAAGTTCAATAAGAGCAAGTGCAGGGTCCTGCATCTGGGTCGAGGCAATCCCAGGCACAAATACAGGCTAGGCAGTGACTGGCTGGAGGATAGCCCTGAGGAGAGAGACTTGGGGGTGCTGGTGGACAAAAAGCTCAACATGAGCTCTCAGTGTGCACTTGCAGCCCGCAAAGCCAATCAGATCCTGGGCTGCATCAGGAGAAGTGTGGCTAGCAGGTCGAGGGAGGTGATCCTCCCCCTCTACTCAGCCCTGGTGAGACCCCACCTGGAGTACTGTGTCCAGTTCTGGAGCCCCTATTACAAGAGGGATGTGGAGGTGCTGGAACGTGTCCAGAGAAGGGCCACGAGGATGATCAGAGGGCTGGAGCACCTCTCCTATGAGGACAGACTGAAGGAGTTGGGGCTGTACAGTCTGCAGAAGAGAAGGCTCCGAGGTGACCTAATTGTCGCCTTCCAGTATCTGAAGGGGGCCTACAGGAAGGCAGGGGAAGGACTTCTCAGGATATCAGGTAGTGATAGGACTAGGGGGAATGGAATGAAGCTGGAGGTGGGGAGATTCAGGCTGGATGTGAGGAGGAGGTTCTTCACCATGAGAGTGGTGAAACCCTGGAATGGGTTGTCCAGGGAGGTGGTCGAGGCCCCGTCCCTGGGGGTGTTTAAGAGCAGGCTGGATGAGGCTCTGTCCAGCCTGATCTAGTGTGGGGTGTCCCTGCCCATGGCAGGGGGGTTGGAACTAGATGATCCTTGTGGTCCCTTCCAACCCTGAATGAAACTATGAAACTATGAAACTATGAAACCTTTAGTAAAATAATTAGGTCTGTGACAGTGAGCACAGCACTTTCAAGTCTGTCCAGCAGTCAGGCAATTTGATTTAAGGTGCCCAGGTTTCCCAGAACCACAATGTTTTCCACCCAGGTTGTTTCCCTTGTGTGGTGGTCGTACTGGTGGTTTCATGACTGCTTCTATGGCTGTGGCTAGATATGTTGCTTCATCAGCTCCATCTCCTTTCTGTGTTGAGACTTCAGAGCTGGATGCAGTACTCCAGGGGAGGTCTCACCAGAACATCAAAAAGTGGCAGGATCCTCTCTCGCCATCTCTGGCCATGCTGCTTTGGATGCAGCCTTTGGCCTTCTGTGCTGCCCCTGTCCAGATTCACCCCCACCAGCATTCCAAGAATAAAGTAGAAGGATACTCTCTCTTCAGTTTCTGGGATGGGATCAGGGAATCAATTTGTACTTGGACAGGGCTCAGTCTGTACTGGGAGGAAGTCAGAAGATGATATTATGTACAGGGAGGGAGCCCAGACTGCACTGGGTTGGAACCAGAGTACACAGTTAACATGTGGAGGGATGCAGCAGGTACTGGGAAGGCACCAGGGAATCCACTTTGTACTGGGATGGGACCCAGAGTACACAGGGATGGAGCAAGATGATGCAGTTTGTGCTGGGATGAGGCCATGTCTGCTCTGGGAGGGGACCAGGGGATTCAGCTTGTTTTGGAACAAGGCCCAGTCTGTACTGGGAGAGCTCAGAGAGGTTCAGTTTGTAGCTGGAGGGGGCCCCAGTCTGAACTGGGATGGCATCAGGGGATCAGTTTGCAGGGATGGCTCCTGGTCTGTGCTGGGATGGAATCAGGGTTTCAGGAGATGCAATCTGTACTGGGATGAGACTCAGACTGTGCTGGGAGATGGCAATGGGATCCCATTTGTACCAGGATCAGGCTACAGCTGCTCTGGGATCAGGATATCCACTTTGTGCTGTGCTGGGTGCAGCTGGGACTGGAAAGGGGTCCAAGTGATGCACTTTGTACTGGCAGAGGAAACTGAATGGGAGATGGCAAAGTGATGCACTTTGTCCTGGGATAAGAGCACATCTGAGCTGGGAGGGGTTCAGGAGATGTAGTTTGTACTGAGAAGTGGGCAGGTCTGTACCGGGAAGTGTTAAAAGGATTCCAAACTGTGCTGTGCAGGGCCCAGAATTACCTAGAATATGGTCAGGGAATGCAGCTTGTACTGGAACAGGGTCCAGGCTGTACTGGGAGCGTATAAGGAGATACAGTTTTTATTGGGACAAATCTTAACGTGTACTTGGAGGGATTAAAGGGATCCTGTTTGGACTGGGACAGGGCCCAGACTATACTGGGAGGGCATGAGGGTGTGCAGTTTCTACTGGGGTGGAGGCAGATGGTACTGGGAAGGGAGCCAAGGGATACATTCTGTGCTGAGAAGGGACCACAGCTGCAGTGCTAGAGGACAGTAGGATCCAGTTAGTAATGGGATGAGGTCACATCTGTACTGGGAGGGGTTAAAAGAACCATATTTGGACTGAGTCTGTACTGGAAGAGGGTCAGGGTATCCAGCATGGATTCTAAGTAGGTGCAGTCTGTAATTGGCGTGAGTTGGGATATGAAGGCATGAGGAGATCTCCTGTTCTGATGACACAGCTGCTCTGGAGCACAGCTCTCTCCAGAAGCTGCCATGAACTGTCCCTGCCTGCAGTCCCAGCACTGCCACACAACAGCACAGTGCCCAAGCTGCCAGAGCACTCAGGACTTGCCCCAGCACAGAGGCTCAGCAGGAGAGGGTGGAAAGGAAGAAAGAGCAGCTGAGGACAGCCCAAGCTCTGAGGCTCCCTGGCACTGCTGCTGTGCTGGGACTCTGCCCCTCCACCTCTGCATGCAGGCACTGCCCTGCAGCTCCACAGAAGCCTTGGAAGAAGCAAATCAGAGAAACAACTCCCTGCAGGGTCCTTTATTATTGAACACAGAAGGAGCACTGCTTCTCATGTCTGCAGCCTCTGGGTCACAGCAGACAGGACAACACTGAACCAGAAATGCTCTGAAGAAAGATATTGGTGTGCGAACAACATTCTCACAAGGGGAACAGCACCAGCAGCAGCCAGAACTCCAGCAAGCCAGGCTGGGCCTGCACTGAGTGACAACAGAACTGCTCTGCAGGGGAAGACAAAGAGTTTATTGCTTCTGAAAGCATCCAGGGATCAGTTGGCTCAGGGCAGCCTTGAGCTCCTGGTTCCTCAGGCTGTAGATGAGAGGGTTCACAGCTGGAGGCACCACTGAGTACAGAACTGACAACACCAGGTCCAGGGATGGGGAAGAGATGGAAGAGGGCTTCAGGTAGGCAATGGAGCCAGTGCTGATAAACAGGGAGACAACAGCCAGGTGAGGGAGGCAGGTGGCAAAGGTTTTGTGGTGTCCCTGCTGAGAGGGGATCCTCAGCACTGCCCTGAAGATCTGCACATAGGACACCACAATCAACACAAAACAGACAAATGCTAAACAGGCACCAACCACAATAAGCCAAAGTTCCCTGAGGTAGGATGTGGAGCAGGAGAGCTTGAGGATCTGGGGCACTTCACAGAAGAACTGGTGCACAGCATTGCCCTGGCAGAGGGGCAGGGAAAATGTATTGGCTGTGTGCAGCAGAGCATAGATAAAGACACAGCCCCAGATAGCTGATGCTAGGTGGACAGAAACTCTGCTGCCCAGGAGGGTCTCATAGTGCAGGGGTCTGCAGATGGCAATGTAGCGATCGTAGGACATGGAGGTGAGGAGAAAAAACTCTGCTGAAATGAAAAAGAGAAAGAAAAAGACCTGAGCAGCACATCCTGCATAGGAGATGTCCCTGGTGTCCCTCAGGGAATTGGACATGGCTTGGGCACAGTGGTGGAGATGGCACCCAGGTCAAAGAGGGCAAGGTTGAGGAGGAAGAAGTACATGGGGGTGTGGAGGTGGTGGTCCCAGGCTATGGTGGTGATGATGAGGCCATTGCCCAGCAGGGCAACCAGGTAGATGGCCAGGAAGAGGCAGAAGTGCAGGAGCTGCAGCTGCCTTGTGCCTGGGAATGGCAGGAGGAGGAAGTGGGTGATGGAGCTGCTGTTGGCCATCTGCTGCCTCTGGCCATGGAGACCTGTGCAAGGAGGGAAAGGCAGAGACAAGTTAGGGCACACTTCTTTCAGCCTCATTGTAAGCCCTGTCCCTGAGCTGCAGGAGGAATGGATCAGCTCAGTCCTCATCACTACCAACCCATGGCAGAGTTCATCATAGCTTCAAATGCAGCAGGGACACAGAATTCAGTGTTCAGTACTCAGTATTCAGTATCACTAAGTTTGGAAGAGACCTCAAAGATCATCGAGTTCAACCTGTCACCACAGACCTCATGATTAGAGTAGGGAGGACACTACTGCCCACTGCAGGCTTGAACTCACGACCTTCCCATTAATTGCCATGAAGATTCCTCTGGTGTCAGAACAGAAAGTGACCAACAGCCCAAGCCCAGAGAACAAGAGTCCCATTCTGGTGGGTTGAAATTTCCCCCCATTATTAGCTTTGCCAGAGCAGCTCAGTTAGAAGCAAATGAAGCTGTATTGACAAGCAAGAGCTACACTCTACAATGGAATGCAATGAACAGGTACAAAACATACAGGAGTGACAATATTAGGTACAATTAGCAAATGACACAAATACCTCCTGGTCAGAGACCAGCGAAGCTGTTCCACTGTCCCTAACCCCTGCCCCAAGTTCCAAGAGATAAAGGAGGATTGGAGAGACAAAGAAAGCAGTGGGTTAGACTTAGCCAAGGCCAGCCAAAGCAGGTGATCTCTCCTGAGTGAAGCAAAAGAGCTGAGATCAGAAGAGAAGAGAGAGAATTGTTATGGTACAGCTCCTCTGATTCCAGATATTTATCCAATTAATTTGTTTAGAATAATCTTTTCTTTTCCTTTTCACACCCAAGAGTGATCTATTTATTTTGTTTCTACTTTTCTGCTCAAAATCTGTAACTACATTTTAAAGGCATAGCCTAAAACCACTACACCCATGGAGAAGTGGAGAAACAGGGAGCAGGCCTGCAGTGCTGCAGAGACAGTGAAGGGAAGAGAGAAAAGCAGAGGGGCTGGGGGTGAAGCCTTCTCCTTACCCAGCTCAGATCACTGCTGCTCACATGGTAGAACTGAAGGGCTTTGGTTCTCCTTCTGTGTGCACACTCCAGGAGCCTTCAGCTGAGCATCAGCAGTCAAGATGGAGATGCCTCCAGGAGCTACAGCTGCAGTGTCCTGCACCCACAGCCTCACTGTGTCAGTGACTGCAGTGTCTTCTCCTCCAGTGAGCTCTCAGTCACCCTCCCAGTCCTGGCCACCTTGAAGCTCTCTCTGCCTTCCTCATCTCCCTGAGATCCTCTGGCAGTGTCCTCAGCCCTGCTGTGCAGTTCTGCTCCTGGCCAGACCTGTCTCCTGCAGTGCTGCCTGCATGCCAGCAGTTCCGTCCAGCCCAATAGGGCAGCAGAGGACCAGCCCAAGGTGTTTTAATGACTCGTCTTGTGGCTTTTGGTGCTCTGTAACCCTTAGGGATTGAGAAGAAGCTGATGAAACCTCTCCAGAAGTCAAAGTCAGATTCAAACTCTG
Source organism: Melanerpes formicivorus (assembly GCF_026170545.1). Lineage (NCBI taxonomy): Eukaryota > Metazoa > Chordata > Aves > Piciformes > Picidae > Melanerpes > Melanerpes formicivorus. Next base: position 27,712 of record NW_027142530.1, read on the forward strand.
AAGTTTCTTCTACTCTTAATGGGTCCCAGTGAAGCATACTGGGAAAGGGTCCCCAGGGTCTGGTTAGGACAGAAGGAGACAGTGGATGCAAGGGAAGCATCACTGGAGGCACTGAAGCATCTCCAGGCTCTGGTAAGAGCAGAGAACTGAGGCAGTGCTGACAGGTCAGGACAAGCAGCTAAAGGTGGCTCTGCTGCTGAGGAGACCTGGAGGGGTTTCATTGATCCAAAGGACCAAGCCCTGACCCCAAGCCCCTGGCAAGGCAGATCCTGTCCCTCACCTGTGGTTCAGGGCTATGATTCACCCTGTGAAATCATTTTTATCAGATGCTTTGTGCAATAAAATCCTCTCCAATTAGCTGTAGAAACCTTGGCAATAATTAGAGGTTCAGCAGTATTTAATGAGCCCCATGGAGTATTTGGGGCTGATTACATCATCCTTAGGTACTGCCAGGAGACTCTGCCAAGGTACTGCTAAGAACCCTCTCAACAAGTCCAAGTCAGAAGAAAACTCCAAAGTACCTTGAAGCACTGATTGGCCTCACTGAGGCTTGTTACTGACAAAGGCTCCCCAGGGCCTCGTTAGAGCAGCTTGTTAGAGGCCAGGATTGCACGGAGACAAAGGCAAAGTACAGGACAGAAAAGTATGCCTTTGTTCTAGGAAGCATAAAGCCAAACCCTGACCACTACCCTTGGACTAGAAGAACCTCAAAGCCTCAAAGCCAAGTTTCTCCTCACAGGTCTTGGTGGCAGAGGCAACTGCCAGAGCCAAGGGGACAAAGGCCTTGGTCCTGTTGGGCCTCTCAGCCTTGCCAGAGCCCTTGGCCATCCCTACTGCAGCCTCTCCTATACTGTCCCATGCCTGCAGCTCTTTCTGGCTGCTGACACCAATCTTGCTTCCCCAGCCAGCTCTCCCCCTGCCATTTCCACCCCTTCCCTGAGCTGTCTGTGCTCTCCCTGCCATTTCCTGACACCTCTGGATGGCCTCATGCATAGCAGCTCTGCCCTTTGAGGTCTATTTCTTTGGCCTCATCTCCACAATGAACCTTCCAAGATGCAGTGTGTAGTGGTTTTGTTCTCTCCCCACTCCCCAGAAGAGCTCCATCCTCTCTGAAACCACCCTTCAGTGATGTGCACACTGCGCTGGCAGTGCCCTGAGCCTCCATTCCACAGGCTGAAGCAGCCCAGGTCCCTCAGCCTCCCCACAGAGATGTCAGCTCCCATCCTGGCAGATGTCCTCTGCAGTCCCTGCAGTTCCTCTCCATTTCTTCAGACTGGACATTCCCACACCCAGTCACCAAGCATCCAGATGTGGCCACAGCAGCTCTGAGTCCTCGGGGAGGACAACTCCTATGTCTGGGTGGCCACACTCCTCCTGCCATAGCCCAGCTGCAGCTGGCCTTCTTCACTGTGTGCAGCGTTTGTCCATCCCAGTTATTTTGAATAGTTCCTCTCAAACCCTGTAGTGCCTTTCTGCCTGGGAATGGAACACACCAGAACATCCAGCTCCAAACAACAGGCAGACAGTTTGTAGTAGGATGGGGCCCAATCTGTCATGAAGTGGGAAAGGGGATATAGGTGGTAATGGGAGTAGTCCCAGAGAAGTGGTGTAGCCTTTCGTGGGTGTGGATACAATCTGTACTGGGAAGGAGTCCTGTTATGGTTGTTATTAACATTTAATAATTGGCCACACCAGGGGAAGTTTAGGCTCAGGATGAGGAGAAAGTTCTTCCCAAAAAGAGGAACTGACCAATGCAATGTGCTGCCCAGGGAGGTGGTGGAGTCACCGTCCATGGAGGTGTTCAAAACGAGATTGGATGTGGCACTTGGAGCCATGGATTAGGTGTCAGGGGGTGTTTGGTGGTAGGTTGGACTTGATGATCTCTGAGATCTTTTCCAACCTGGGTGATTCTGTGTTTCTGGGATTAGAAGGTGAAGGGAAAAGTCTGAACACAGCTGGTGACCAAACCAATGTCTTGTGACAAACCCAAGAGATTCCAAAACACATAGTGAAAGGTGAGGAGAACATGTCCTGCCCAGCTGATGGAATGAGAAACTCAAGAGTCTCCCAAAAGCAACAGAAAGAAGGGAAAAGAACCTCAGGAAAGTCTTGCTCAGTATTGCTCTATGAACTGCGGACAGTCTAACGCCTGGTCCTTGAAATGGGAGCGTAGGAGAACACAGAGGCTTAGGGCCTGCTCTTGAAGGTGACCTTTGCCCCAGCTCTTCCCAGAGAGGTCCTTGCTGTCCCCTGTTCTGCTCCCTCAAGCAGACCAGCACTCACACATGCCCTGCACTCTAACAGCCATGCAAACAAAGGGGAACAAGCTCAGGGTTATTGCTCCAACCAACTGCTTGAGACTGAAGCCCAAGGCAGGAATCCACAACCATAGCCAGGCCCAGAGCTCTGAGAAGCCCCAGGTGGTGTCTTCCTTTTGCACTTCATGCAGAATCTGCTTGGTTCCCATATCTCACTGATCATAGAATGGGCTGGGCTGGAAGGGACCTCCAAAGGTTATCTTGTCCAACCTTCCCAGGGACAGCCTCAACTACATCAGGTTGCCCAGAGCCCTGTCAAGCTTCACCTTGAATATCTCCAGGGATGGGACCCCAACCCCCTCCCTGGGCAACCTGTTCCAGTGTTCCACTACCCTCATGGTTCAGAACTTGTGCTGGCTCCTCCTTCCTGCACAATCCTGCTTTGTTCCCATCTCTCACCCATGTCTATGGATGTCCTTCCTCTCTGATCCATGGAAACACAACAGCTTGTGTTCAGTGCTGTGCCCACTCCTCCTTCTGAGGCAAAGACCATGCCTGGAGCCATTCCCTCCTGAGCAGCTATTTCTGAAACTCTTTCACTCCTCCCTGGGAAGCTGATCCTGCACCTGCAGTCCTATTCCAGAGGACTGGGAGAGCAGAGATCTTCACCATGGCCTTTTCTGCTTCACTTTCTCTTGAGCAAGGCAGAAACCATCAGGCCAAGCTGTGCCAAGCAGAGGCCCTTTCCTTTGCAGCATTGTTTCATTTGTGCCATTTCACATCTCCTTGGACCCAACTTGGAGTCTCTCACTGATCAGCCACAGTTGTATTTGGGAGCACTGCCCCAGGGGCACAGATTCCTGACTAGCTGAGGGGTAATCTTTTCCTGCCTTTACTGCCACATCTCCAATACTTTCCCTTTCCTCCTGGTGCTGCCCACCCTGTGTGTTTGTTCCTTATTATGGGATGGTGACAACCTGGATGGATGCATGTGGTGAAGGCACATTATGCCCCGATACTGAATCTTGTCCCAGCATGTGGGCAAGTTCCCCCTCCTCCAGGAGGAAGACAAAAGCCAAGGCATTAGCCAGGCTTGCACGCACCCAGCGCATGCAGCGCTTGTGCTTACACCAAGTATGGGCATAATTCTAGCTTCACGCTTTCTATAGGCTGAAGCCAGTTGCTTATGAGAGTGCCCATTGGTCAAGCCCAGCCTCGAGGAATCTATAAGTATCACCCCAGTTGGTGAACACGTTGCCCCCTCATTCACTTTGTCTCTGTGCTTGCTCGAGAGAGTAACTCTCGAGCTGCAGCCTTTGCCATTGAGCTTATTGTTGTTAGCTTCTGTTATACATGCACGCATACTGGAAGCCTCTGCATCATTAAAGAAGCCCAGAGGGAGGACCTTCGCTGAGCCTGAGGAGCTCAGCATTGCTACAACCAGTCGTGCCGATCGGAAGACCCCATCGTGCCACCGGAGGACTGGACCAACCCCCGCGGGTAAGATCTGCCCAGTTGCCGGGGAGAAGGGACTTGATCAATACCGAGTCCACGTATGCTTAGCCCCGCCGTAGCGGGAGAGGAGCCGCCGAGTGCCGCTCTGAGGAGCCGCCGAGTGCCACTCTGAGCCCTGTGAATTCCAGGGAAAACCAAAGCATTGTTCATGCTTATACTGCACCGGACCCGGGACCACTACGAGAGTCCTGTTGCTCCTTTAACCTCATTAAAGAGAATCCACCGCCTAACGCAGCTGCATTCTCTCCCCGAGGCTGTTTGCATCAGCCCCGAGAACCGCCATGGTTGGGCCAACCCCCGTAGCTTCGCCTGCTTCCGTCGTTCGAGCCCACCTACCGGCCACCGTGGTCCCGCCCTGCTGTGCGAGCCGACTTCTGAGGGCCGACCCCACGGGCCGACCCCGACCAGGACCGATCCCTGTTGTCTGAAGGGGATTGAATATCGTCCACGTGCTTTCCACCCACTAGCACTCAGTTCAAAGTATCCGCGTCTAGCAGAGTAAGCGCTGACGCATAGCAAGGTTATAATATTGCTGTGTATAGCCAGAAGCCGCCCGCGTCCCGCAGAGTCTCCATCTAGTGGCCAAGCGGCAGAACTGCACCCTTCGATATATATAAATATAGAAAGGGTTTATAGATAGTTCAATTACGTTATAACCATAACACTAAGCCAGTTGTGGAGTCTATTTCACGAACGTGCACTAGAACATGTATATAAGTTGGTGATTCATCGGTTATTAATAGTTTGATAATTAATAAAATTATATTTTCATAATTCATATTTCATATTAATAAATTTAATAACCTCTTCACCACAATGCACACCCTGAGTGTTTTTCCCACAGGGATTCCTTGGCTTCAGGCAGTCAATGTTTGCTAATCAGTTAGGTTGCATCTCTGGACACATTTGGAATAGCTCTTTTTTTTTTATCAGGAGCCTACTCCACCCCCATCCTGTGCTTCTAATTCTGGATTATCCTTCAGGGAAGTGTTCATCCACAAGCTCAACAGGAGCCACCAGTGTGCACTTGCAGTCCAGAGAGCCAATTGTATCCTGGGCTGGAGCAAGGGAAATGTGGCCAGCAGGGCCAGGGAGGTGATTCTCCCACTCTGCTCCACCCTGGTGAGACCCCACCTGGAGCTCTGTGTGCTGTTCTGGAACACCCATTACAAGAAGGATCTGGGGGTGCTGGAAGGTGTCCAGAGAAGGGCCATGAGGATGAGCAGAGAGCTGGAACTGCTCTGCTATGAGGACAGACTGAGGGAATTGGGGCTGTTCAGTCTGGAGAAGAGAAGGCTCCAAGGAGTCCTTCTTGTGGCCTTCCAATATCTGAAGGAGGCTACAAGAAAGCTGGGGAGGGACTTCTTAGCGTGTTGAGTAGGGATAGGATTGGGGGGAATGGAGTAAAACTTGAAGTGGGAAGATTCTGATAGGATGTGAGGAAGAAGTTCTTCCCCATGAGGGTGGAGGGACACTGTCAGAGATTGCCCAGGGAGCTGGTGGAAGTCTCATCCCTGCAGGTTTTTAAGGCCAGGCTGGATATTGCTGTGACCAACCTGCTCTGGTGTGAGGTGTCCCTGCCCTTGGCACAGGTGCTTGGAGCTGGATGATCCTTGAGGTCCCTTCCAGCCCTGACAATTCTGTGATTCTCAGTGTGTCCAAGAGGTATTATCAGGTCTTGGAATTCCAATGAATGCCCTCCCCCCTCCAGCCCTTCCTTAGGGTTCTCAGGGCAGTTGGTGCACCCCTCTGCACCATGCAATGTCCAGAGCAGTGTAAACCCTACAGCACTCAAGGGAAAAAATAGTTAGAGAGCAGCCCCATGGAGGACCTGGGAGGTCTGGTGGGCAGCAAGTTCTGCATGGGACAGCAATGTGCCCTAGTGGCCAAGAAGGCCAATGGGATGCTGGGGTGCATTTGGGAGAGTGTGGCCAGCAGATCCAGGGAGATTCTCCTCCCGCTCTACTCTGCCCTGGGGAGGCCCCACCTGGAATATTGCATCCAGCTCTGGGCTCCCCAGTTCAAGAGGGACAGAGATCTGCTGCAGAGGCTGTGAGGATGCTGAAGGGACTGCAGCACTGCCTGATGAGGAGAGGCTGAGAGGCCTGGGGCTGTTTAGTCTGGAAAGGAAAAGGCTGAGAGGGCATCTGATCAATGTCAATAAATATCCAAGGGCTGGGGGTCAGAAAGGAAGGGACAGGGACAGCCTCTGCTCACTTGTGCCCTGGGATAGGACAAGGGGCAATGGATGGAAACTGCAGCACAGGAAGTTCCACTTCAACAGCAGGAAGAATTTCTTTACTGTAAGGGTGACAGCGCCCTGGAACAGGCTGCCCAGAGAGGTTGTGGAGTCTCCTTCTCTGGAGACTTGCCAGCCCTGTCTGGATGTATTCCTGTGAGACCTGCAATGGTCCTGTTCAGGCAGGGGGACTCAGAGATCTCCAGAGGTCCCTTCCAACACCTAATATCCTGTGACCCTATGAATTGTCACAGGGCTCTGAATCCAAAGGAGACCCCAGTAGGAAATACCAAGGTTCCAGCTACAAATCATGAAGTCTGAGCTTCATCTTCAAGGATCCTTCTGAAGTCACTTTCCACTGCCCCCTTGGGCTCTTCTGGGCTCTCAGCTAATGCATCCATGTGGCAAGTCCAGCTGCCTTCAAAGCAGTGTAAGTTGTTCACAAAAGCTGAGAGGCTCTTTCCATTTCACTTGGAGGAGTTCCTGATTGTCATGGGTTGAGTTGACTCTGCTGCTGTTATCCAGACCATGCTGCAGCCATGCCAGCCTCAGAAATGAAAGTGCTGGCTGGAGCAAAGGATGATGGGGCTTGAAGTTCAGGTTGCAACATGGGAGGCTCCCTGTTCCAGTTGCTGCTTCTGGGTTCTGGGATTTTTTGGGTGTTGGCTGCTCTGCTATGATGGCAGTGGGACAGGGAGGGATAGGGGAGCAGTTCCCTAGTTTGGGCATTTGCTTTGCTTGCTGCTGCTTGCTGCTGCTTTTCACTGTGCCTTTTCTGCACACAGGCTGAGGTCACTGTACTTTTGTATTCTGATTATCTGATTTGCTCAGGAAACTCTTCCCTCATTTGTTTCTGTATTAACACAAAGAGGTTTTGTGTGGTGTCCTTTTCCCCTCAGTTCTGTGTTGGGGGAGGCAGAGAGGTTAAGCTGCTGGTTCAGCTGAACCCAGTACATTCCTTTTCTGGAGCCCAGTGTGGGGCAGGAATGCAGCTGCCTTAATGAGGACAAATTTTGGAAGGAGACAAAAGGATTGTGGTAAAAAAAAGAGCTAGAAGAGGACTCAATTAAGGCTTGAGGCTTGTCAACAGAGTTTGACAGAAGTTTTCCTTCCTGTGGTGTGTTCACTTTGTTGATGGATTTGCTTTTGGGGGCCTGATGAGCTATAGTCCTGTTTGTGCTGCTGGCGGTGCTGAGTATTAGATTAGGGCAATGGTTCAGAGCTGTGCTGTCCACTGCTGGGCAACTTGCTCTGGTTTCATCCAGAGCAATACAGGACACTCCCAAGTAAAACCACTGTGAGATCTGCCCAGATGCTGGATACTGAGGAGGGGCAGGGGGTGGGGGAGAGAAGGGGCAAATTCTTAGGCTGGTGGTCACCTCTGGTGCTTTGGAATTTCAGCCCTGAGCAAGTGCAAAATCCTCCCCAGCTGGGGAAAGGTTTGGGAAAAGTCTGTTGTCAGCCTGGGAGTTCCTGAGAGACAGAAATCACTGCAGTGAGCTTGGGCCTGGCCCATGCCTCTCGAGCCCTTCTCATCTCTGTGCAGAGGGATCAGGGGCAAGAGAAGGTCTCTGGTCCTACAGACAGTGCCACAGGCATGGCAGCTGCGTCAGAGAGCCAGCCTGTGCCAGGATCAGCTGCCCCTCATAGTGAATGGTGCTAATGACCAGGATTGTGGCCCAAATATTACCAGAACATACTTCTGTGTGTGTGACTCAAACCCCCTTTGATCCCCCTCTCTTCTGGAGTCAGTGGGGGGGGGACCATGGCACCACTGAGTCCAGGTCAACAATCTGCCTGGGCATGTTCTCACCCCTGTGCCAAACAAGGCCCAGGCTACATGTTTGTTTGCCCTGTTTGTGGCATGTGCTTATGCTCATTTGGCAAAGTATCAGTTGATTGGTTAATTATTGTGTTAGCAGTGGGTGCTGACTGGAGCAGTATTCTTTGGGGCAAATGGTAAATAGGAGTTGTTTGGTAAACAAGTGCCCCCCACGCTGGTGTCCGTGCCTATGCCTGCGTGCGTCTCTGTGCCACTATGGTCCGCCTCGCCCAGGACTTGAAGCAGCTCCAGAAGGCCTCACTGCACATTGCCACTGTTGCCCGGCTGGGGGCAGTGCCGTGGAGCATGGGGTCAACTGCCGCATGAGCCATCACCACAGGAGGAAACCATGGCAGCCCCTGTGCACCACCGGTCCTGAAGCGCTACAGCCCCCAGAGCGGGGAACCTTTGCCAGGTGCTGCGCTTCGTGGAGCCAGCGGCAAAAGCCTCTGAAGCTTCCCCTGGGAGGCTCCAGGACCTTTGTGCTCTGGGAGAAGCAGCAACCCCGCGGCACAGCCACGCGGTCGGCGCCGTTCTCTAGTTCCTCATGAGGGCACAGCCGTGCTGCGCTGTCAGGACTCTAAACACATCACCAAGGAAAGATTTCATGAGGTTCTCAGCTCGTGAGGAAGCCAAACCTTTGCTTTATAGAATTTGGGTTCAGGTAGTGCTGAAACTGTCCTGGGTTGAGGGTTTGCTGGTCACTGACAAACCCCTCCCCCACTGCTTCTCCAATCAGTTTCAACTCTAAATTCTAGAACTCATTTGGTTCCTCTGAAGTGCCCAGGCACAAACGTTCTGCAGAGGTGGTTCCACCAACCCAATAATGCTGCCTGTGAATAGAAACTAAATCCCCTGCTGCATAGTTTGTATATCAATAGACTACCAATATATCTATTCATTGATATCCTTGCTGCTCACTCCCGAGTGCACATCTACAACACTCCTGTAGGGATAAAGAAGCCTACAAGGAAAGCAGCTGATCCTGCAAAGGACCAGGAGGGATCAGGGTCCCCATGGGAACAAGAGAAAGAACCAGGGCTACTGGCTTGGTTCTTATCTCTGGCTTTGGAAGATAACCAAGGACAAACAGTGGATGAAACAAGCAGCAGGCCCCAGCAAGGCAAAGGAAATCTCTGCTCCTCTGTCCAGGGCTGTGTTTCAGCTGTGAAGGAACTGTCCCAGGAGTTCCATCAGCTCCAGAAGAAGCTTTTATTCCCCACCTGTACAGTCCTGTGTTTCAGCCATGAGGAGCAGCTGCTCCCCTGTCCAAGGGAGAGAATCTGGGAGGCACACAGCACAGCACACCCTCTGCTTTACTTGTGTGACCATGGGGAGGACATGAGGAAGTGGAAGGGAAAACCCAATCCAGTCCTGGCTTCAGGAGTCTGTGACTTACAGGGGAATTGTCCCCGCAGAGATACTGCCTCAGTTTCCAGTGGGAAATGACCTAAGAAGAGCAGGGAAGCTGAAACTGCTTCTGGTCCTCCTGAAGGGACTCCCAAAGCATCTTCACAAGATACAAGGGACCCAAGGCAGAATTAGAGGGGCTCTGCCTCCAACCAGATGGAAGGGAGAGACAAGTTGGTTTGTTGGACCACACAGAACCAATGGTCTGGCAAGTTGAACCCATGAGAGGACAAAGCTTTAGTAGATACAGGTGCCCAGAGTGCTCTGACACCATCAAACCACAAGGGGTGGAACCCATCTGTGTTTCTGGTGTGACAGGAGGATCCCCACACCTGGATGTGTTGGAAGCTGAGTACTGGGATGCAAGCCACAGTTTGCTTTCACTTGGAGGCATGGAAGGAGTCACTGGACTCCATTGCCCCAGAGCTGGAAACACAGCTCCAACATTTGCAGCATTTGGACTGGGCATGGACTGATCCAGACTGGGCTGAAACAGAGTGGAGCTGCAGAGCACCTGCAGTGAGCAGCCCTCTGGGTACTGCAAAGCAACCTCCTGTGGAGTGAGAATGGACAGTGCCTGGGGTGTGCTGCTGATCGCTGCTGGGCATGGTGCAGATGGCACAGAATGAGGGCTTGGGAATATCAAAGGTTAAGTTGAAAATTTGCTGCCATTACTCCATCCTGCCTCATGCTACCTTCCCAGGGACAGTGCTGGCTGGAGCAAAGTACTACAGGGCTTGAAGTTCAGATGGCAACATGAGAGGCTTCCTGTTCTGTTTGCTGCTGTTGGGTGCTGGCTCTCAGGTGCTGGCTCTTTGCTGAGGGGGAGGGCTGAAGGGATTTAACTCCTGGCTGCTGCTGCTCACTGCTGTGCTTCTTTCTGCAAACAGCCTCAGGTCAGTGTGCATTATGGGATCTCCTTTGGATTCAACTCTTTTGGTCTTATCTCAAGTCCTTATCTCAACCCAGAGGTTTTTTTGGTTCCTGTGTCTGTTATTTTTCCCTCTCTTCTGTTTTGGGGGGGAAGAGGCAGCTTAACCTCTTCTCAGCTCTTCAACCTGTTCCAGCCCCAGAGTGGAAAGCTAACAGAAGCTTTCTGAGTTCTTCCAAAGATCTCCATCAGCTTCCTCCTACACCCTCCAAAGATCCCAGGAGTCAGTCCTAGGACCATCCAAATCCCAAACATGTAAGATCACCTGAAAGCCCCTGCAGAATGCCTCTGAGATGCTCCTCAAGACTCCTCTGAGAACCTCATTTTCCCCTCCCTGAACTGGGCACACAGCTCCACCCCATCCCTTGGCAGCAAATGCCCCCAAAATTCAGGCATTGAGGCAGGGATATCTGAAATAAAAGCAAACAGACAGGATTTGGGTAACTTTTGGGTTTTATTGAGACAATTGGTCAACGGACAGAGGATTTCTTACCCCAGGGAGACACAAAGCATAAGGGAAGAACCAGACAGACCGTGGCAAAGCCCTGCCCATCTCCACTGGGAGCTCCAGCTGTGCTGACTCAGGACTGTAGCTGTTCTCATTAGCAATAATTGGTGTTCAGAAGGGCAGAAGGTGTTGGTTGCTGCTGGTATCCCCAGTCCCTGAGAATTGCAAAGGAAAAAGGGATGATTTTGGTGCTGGAAAGGCCCTCTCAGAGGGGTCACGATTACCCAACAGATTCTAGGTGGATTTATGCCTCCCCTCCAGTGCAGGCTGCTCTCAGTTGTGGGTGCAGCGGTGCTTGTTGAGGTGCCCCTTCTGGGTGAAGCTCATACCTCACTCCGCAAAACTGAAAGGTTTCTCACAGGTGTGGGTGCGGCAGTGGCAAATGAGAGAGCTCCTCTTGCTGAAGCTCTTCCCACAGTGACCACAGGTGAACGGCTTCTCACCAATATGGGTGCAGCGGTGACCAACGAGCGTGCCCTGGTGGCGGAAGCTCTTGCCACAATCTGCACAGGTGTAGGGCTTCTCACCAGTGTGGGTGCGGCGGTGAACAATGAGATTGCTCCTGTTTCTAAAGCTCTTGCCACAGTCAGGACAGGTGAACGGCTTCTCTCCAGTGTGGGTGCGGCGGTGATCAATGAGCGTGCCCCTCTGGCTGAAGCTCTTGCCACAGTCAGCACAGGTGAACGGCTTCTCACCAGTGTGGGTGCGGTGGTGCTGAATGAGAGTGCCCCAATGTCGGAATGCCTTGCCGCACTCAGCACAGCTGAAAGACTTTTCGCCGGCGTGCACACGACGGTACTCTGTGAGGTGTCCCCTCTGGGTGAAGCTCTTGCCGCAGTCCGTACAGCTGTAAGGTTTCTCACCATTATGGATGAGTCGGTGCTGGATTAATGTGGTACTCGTGGTGAAGTTCTTGCCGCACTCAGCACAGGGGAACAGATGCTCTCCAGTGTGGATGCGGCGATGGATGGTGAGAGTGGCGCTCTGTTTGAAGCTTTTGCCGCAGTCCCTGCAGGTGAAGGCCTTCTCCCTGGTGTGGGTGAGGTGGTGTTGCCTAAGAGTAAAGATCTGCCTGAAGCGCTTGCCACAGCGGTCACAAGAGAAGGGCTTCTCTCCAGTGTGGGTGCGGCGGTGCCGGGTGAGGCTGGACCGCCGGGTGAAGCGCTGTCCGCAGTCAGCGCAGGTGACCGGTTTCTCTCCAGTGTGGGTGCGGAGGTGCTGCATGAGATCCGAGTTGCAGCAGAACCTCTTGCCACAGTCACCACAAACGAAGGGCCGGGAGCCAGGCTGCGGGCAGTGGTGCTTCGCTAGCTCTGAGCCACCTGGGAAGCTCTGCCCACACTCAAGGCACTGATTCAGCTCTTTGGGTGACACTGAGGGACCTGCTCTGGCTTCATCCTCCTCCACACATTCCTCCCCCTCATTCTGGTCACCTTCACCATCATCATTATCCTCCTCTTCATAGTTGTCATTCTCAGCATCATCCTCCATCTTGTCCTCTTTTTCCTCCTCATCCTCCTCTCCCTTGGGACTGCATATTGGCTTCTCCAACTTGATCTCTGGGTGCTGCTTCTCCTCCCAACTCTTGTCTGGATCCTTCTGTGAGGCCATACTGTGGGAGGGAGGAATCACAGCTCTGCAATAGGGATGATGGAAGCACCTGAGCCCAGGACCTCAAACCTTCAGATCTTACCTGGATCATGACAATCCCTGACTCCCAACACCTCCCAACACCCAGCTGGAGGAGAGAATGCAGAGGGGACCTCAAACTTACAGTTTCTGCCACAGTGTGGGCACAGACCTCTAATACCTGTGCTGAGAACCCAGGTTCCTGTGATCAGTGCCCTGAAGTACCCTGGGGCTTACAAGTGGTCTTGTCCTGCTCTCCTCAAGCCTGGTGGCATTGGCAGCATGGTTCCTGGCCCAGGCCCTGTCCTTTGATCTCTCCTGGCTCAGGCAATGGAGACAGCAGCACTGACCCACAAAGACCAAACCACCTCCAACCTTCTCCCACCACCCTCCAAATCCCAACCCCAAACATCATCTCCTGCACACAACTGACCCCCACAAGCCTGGGGAGTTTCCAAATTCCAACAGCTGATGTGCCTCAGCCCCTGGAGTGGTGAAATGTAGTGGGCAGGAGGAGGCGGAAGAGGCTGGGAGGTGCCCTGGGACTCTGGGATGCTGGGAGCTGGGGTCCTGCTGTTGCCCCTGTGGTGGGTTAACACCTTTTTCTGAAAACAAAAGAAGAAAGCAGGGTGGAGGGCTTGTGGGTACTTTACACTCCCTGAAGGGCGTCTCCCCCCTGGGAAAGCTGAGTCTGTTCCACTCCCCCCTCCCTGCCCAGCAAGGGTATAAAAAGCAGGACCTCATAGCTGTTGGATCTCCTTTTTGGCTCCTGCCTCTGCTGGATGAGAGCTACTGCAGCTGCTCCCCTGATCCTCAGCCACGTGGCTGGACCTGATCCTTCTCCCTGCTGCCTCTGCGCCTCTTCAGAGACAGACTGGTTTTCTATTATTTTTTTTCTATTCCCCTCCCATCCATTCTTGTTCCTTGCCCTTGTGAACCTTATTCCCTGTTATTGCTATATATATATATATTTGAAGAAAAAAAATTATTTGCCTACTTCCAAGCTGACTCCAGATTGTTGATTAGTGGATTTGCTCCTTACCTTTTTTTTCCCTCCTCTCCCTGTTTGGAGGGAGGAGGTGGGGGGGAAGTGGGGAAGAGATTCTCAGCCTTTTCCCCATTTGAGCTTTTAACTCTCAGTTAAGGCTCAAACCACTACAATTTTTGGCGCCTCCAACGTGGGGCTTGGAAATTGATCTTGTATTGGGAAAGCAATACCTTTTTTTTTTTTCTGAAAAAGGAGCTTGAAGTAGAAATGGCAATTTTAAAGAACCTGATGGTCCAAGCCTTTTCATGGGCTTTTGGCTGGATCTTTTGGACCCACATCTACAAATTAATAACTTACCACGTGGTGTGGTTAATGATAGAGATGCTGATCAAGTGGATAAAAACTTTACCAATTAAGTTAGGCATGTATCTCTTGAATTCATTGAATTTCACTGTCAGTGGTAACTTTTCTAACATAGGAAACTTTCCTGAAGCAAGTTATGAAACCAATGGTGTAGATAAAAGTGCCTGTGATGGAAAATTGCTCTACGTTGCAATATGCTCCATATGCCTAAATGTAATCCTTATAGTGGCATTTGCTGGGACCATGTTGGGTGGAGGACTAGCTAACCCATTAAGAGCTGTTTGGAGGGTGATAACACACTCCTTTGTGCTCTTTAATGACTGGGGGCGTGTCTGCTGTGGGCATTGTAAGCACTCTGTAGACACAAAGAGGGAGGGGTCGGGTTGTAATGACTGTGCCAGCTCTCAGCCTGAGCCCCAGGCACAAGGGTTTGCCCCACCACCAGCAGTCCCACAGTTGACCCCTGATGCTCCTGCCAATGCAGTCTCTCTAGCACCGGTCACCACACGCAGGAAAAGAAATCAAAAATCATCGCCAAGCACGGATGGTGAGGAAGGAACCTCAGCAGGCCCCAGCAGCTCACAGAACCCAGCGGCGGATGAAGATGATTCAGACCAGGAAATAACTGTTACATCGCTGCCCAGAAAGGAACTAAGGCAAACTCGTCTGGGCTACGCCAGGAAAGAGGGTGAGCCAATACTAAGCTGGGCCCTGAGATGCTGGGACGAGGGTGTGGACACAGTGGACCTGGATAAGAGGGAGGCAAAGCTTTTAGGCTCCCTGACTCGTGATGCTGGTCTGGACAAGGAGTTAGCCAAACTTGATGGAATACACACTCTCTGGACCCGGATTCTGAACGCCATCAAGAGCCGGTACCGCTCAAGAGATGACCTGCCCTGGGCCCCAGTTAGATGGACAACTATGGAACAGGGCATTCGGTATCTGAGGTAGATGGCCATGATGGAAATAATTTATGGGGATGGCCACCTCCCTTTGGACCCAGTTGAGGTGCCCATGAGACGGCCCTTCGTAAAGAAACTCACCCAGGGTGCTCCTCAGAAAGATGCTCACACATTAGGAGGGATACTCTTGAAGGAGTTGGGGCTGTACAGTCTGCAGAAGAGAAGGCTCCGAGGAGACCTAAGTGTCGCCTTCCAGTATCTGAAGGGGGCCTACAGGAAGGCTGGGGAGGGACTGCTCAGGATCTCAGGTAGTGATAGGACTAGGGGGAATGGAATGAAGCTGGAGGTGGGGAGATTCAGGCTGGACGTGAGGAGGAGGTTCTTCACCATGAGAGTGGTGAAACCCTGGAATGGGTTGTCCAGGGAGGTGGTCGAGGCCCCATCCCTGGGGGTGTTTAAGAGCAGGCTGGATGAGGCTCTGTCCAGGCTGATCTAGTGTGGGGTGTCCCTGCCCATGGCAGGGCGGTTGGAACTAGATGATCCTTGTGGTCCCTTCCAACCCTGAATGAAACTATGAAACTATGAAACTATGAGACTGGACAGGATGGAAGTCCTAAAACTGTCTGTGAGTTTGCCAATGATTTAAGGGAATATGAGGACAGCGTAAATCAGAAACCCCTGATCTCAGCCATAGAAACTATGGCTAAAGACATTGTCAAAGAGATCAAGACCTCCATGTCTGAACTGAAAAAGGGGAGCGATGCCTCCTTTTCCCCTTCTCCTTCAGAATGGGTCCAGGTTTCAGCAATCAGGAACAGGCGACCTGCCCCTAGGAGATCACCCCAAGCCAATCGGGGAATGTCAAGGGGGTCTCTGTGGAGGTTCCTCTGTGACCATGGAGAGGACATGGACACCTGGCATGGCCAACCCACCTCTGCCCTCTGGAACAGGGTGCGGGAACTGCAAGGTGGGCACCACGGGGATAACTCATCTAGGAGAAGAGCTGCCCCAGTTTCCTGGAGTGGTCCCTCTCGCTCAAGAGACCCTTCCCCTAGTAACACAGGACCATGTGACAAGTGTGGACATTGCCACCAGCATTAGAGGTGCCCTACCTCCAGCCAGGTGGAGGCCAGGGATAACAGAGTATACTGGGATGTGTACGTGAAATGGCCTGGCACTGCAGAAATCCTGAAGTACCGAGCTCTGGTGGACACAGGGGCCCAATGCACCCTGATACCATCGGGGTACAAAGGGGCTGAGTCCATAAGCATTCAAGGAGTCACAGGAGGCTCACAAGACTTGACTGTACTGCAAGCTGGGATAAGCCTGACCGGGAATGAATGGGGAAAGCACGACATAGTGACTGGTCCAGATGCACCTTGCATTCTTGGCATTGACTTTCTGCGGGAGGGATGCTTCAAGGACCCTAGGGGGCACAAGTGGGCGTTTGGGGTGGCAGCTGTGGAGACTGCAGGCAAAGAACAGCTGTCCACCATGCCCGAGCTTTCAGATGACCCCTCCGTAGTGGGCAGCCATAAGGTGCAGGATTTGAAGTTACCTATTGCCTCTCGCATAGTACATCGCAGGCAATACAGGACCAACAGAGACTCTCTGCACCCCATACACCAACTGATTCGACGACTGGAGAGCCAGAGCGTGATCAGCAAGGCTCACTCCCCCTTCAACAGCCCGATATGGCCAGTGCGGAAGGCAAATGGGGAATGGAGACTGACTGTGGACTACCGTGGCCTGAATGAAGTGACTCCTCCGATCAGCGCTGCCGTGCCAGACATGCTGGAGCTCCAGTACGAGCTGGAATCGAAGGCGGCCAAGTGGTATGCCACAAGTGACATTGCTAATGCCTTTTTCTCCATTCCCATTGCAGAAGAATGCCGGCCACAGTTTGCTTTCACCTGGAGGGGAGTACAGTATCAATGGAATCGGTTACCTCAGGGCTGGGTCCATAGCTCAACCATCTGCCATGAGGTGATCCAGACTGCCTTGGAGAAAGGTGGAGCTCCTGAGCATCTGCAGTTCATTGATGACATCATTGTATGCGGTGAGACAGCAGAGGAAGTTTACCAGAAGGGTAAGAGGATAATTGACATCCTGCTGGAGGCTGGCTTTGCCATCAAGAGAAGCAAGGTGAAAGGGCCTGCCAGGGAGATCCAGTTCCTGGGTGTTCAATGGCAGGATGGCCGTCGCCACATCCCTCAGGAGGTGGTGAACAGGGTAGCCACTATGGTGCAGCCCACGAACAAGAAAGAGACACAGTCATTTTTGGGGCTTGTGGGCCTCTGGAAAATGCACATTCCCGGGTACAGTCAAATTGTGAAGCCTCTCTTCCATGTAACCTAGAAGAACAATGATTTTGTGTGGGGACCTGAGCAGCAGGTGGCGTTTGACCAGATCAAACGAGAGGTGGTCCATGCTATGGCTCTGGGACCTGTTTGCACTGGGCCAGAGATCAAGAATGTGCTGTACACTGCGGCTGGTCAGAATGGTCCTACATGGAGCTTGTGGCAGAAGGCTCCTGGTGAAACCAGGGGCAGGCCCCTAGGTTTCTGGAGTAAGGGGTACAAAGGCTCTGAGGCCAACTACACCGCAACAGAGAAGGAAATCCTAGCTGCCTATGAGGGTGTCCGGGCTGCCTCTGAGGTAATTGGGACTGAGTCACCTCTATTTCTAGCTCCCAGACTTCCAGTCCTGACCTGGATGTTCAAAGGGAGAGGCTCAACCCCACATCATGCCACAGATGCTACCTGGAGTAAGTGGATGGCCCTGATAACTCAGCGAGCTCGGATGGGGAACTTCGAACACCCTGGCATAGTGGAAGTGATCATCAACTGGCCAGAGGGTGCTGACTTTGGAATGCCAGCAGAGCAGACAGTGACCCGTGCTGAGGAGGCTCCCCCATATAACGATCTCCCTGACAACGAGAAGGGCTATGCTCTATTTACAGATGGGTCCTGCCGGCTTGTAGGAAGCAAGTGGAGATGGAAGGCAGCTGTCTGGAGCCCAACAAGGCAAGTGGCAGAAGCAAGGGATGGAGAAGGTGAATCCAGTCAGTACGCAGAGGTAAAAGCTGTCCAGCTGGCCCTGGATATAGCAGAACGAGAGAACTGGCCAGTGCTGTACCTCTACACTGACTCCTGGATGGTAGCCCAACGCCTTGTGGGGGTGGCTGAAGGAATGGAGGAGGAACGGGTGGCAGAGAAAAGGGAAGCCTGTTTGGGCCGCTGACCTGTGGCAAGACATCGCCGCCCGCCTGGACAGGCTGCCAACCAAGGTACGGCACATCGATGCACACATCCCCAAGAGCAGAGCCACAGAGGAGCACAAGCACAACCACCAAGCAGACCTGGCTGCTAAGATCTCCCAAACAGACTTGGACTGGGAACACAAGGGTGAGCTGTTCTTAGCTCGCTGGGCCCATGACACTTCTGGCCACCAAGGGAGAGATGCCACATCCCGGTGGGCTGGGGACAGATCAGTGGACATCTCCATGGAGGCCATCTCACAGGTCATCCATGAGTGTGACATCTGTGCTGCCATCAAGCAGGCCAAGCGCATGAAGCCTCTGTGGTATGGGGGGAGATGGTCGAAATATAAATATGGAGAGGCCTGGCAGATCGACTACATCACCCTTCCTCGGTCTCACAGTGGCAAGCAGTACGTACTGACCATGGTGGAGGCAAGTACAGGGTGGCTGGAGACCTATCCAGTTCCTCATGCCACTGCTCGCAACACCATCCTGGGTCTAGAGAGACATATCCTGTGGAGACACGGCACCCCCGGGAGGATTGAATCAGACAATGGAACCCACTTCAGGAACCATCTCATAAGGGACTGGGCAAAGGAACATGGGATTGAGTGGATTTACCACATCCCATACCATGCACCAGCTGCAGGGAAGGTCGAGCGCTACAATGGCTTGCTAAAGACCACCCTAAAAGCCATGGGGGGTGGAACCTTCAGGAACTGGGAAAAGCACCTAGCTCAAGCCACTTGGTTAGTGAACAGCAGAGGATCTGTGAACCGAGCTGGTCCTGCCCAGTCCGACCTGCTGCAAACAGTGGATGGAGATGGAGTTCCTGTGATTGCTGAGAAGAACCTGCTGGGGAAGTCAGTGTGGGTTTTTCCTGCTGCTGGTGGGGGCAAACCAACCCGAGGGGTGGTCTCGGCTGAGGGGCCTGGTCACACGTACTGGGTTATGTTAGAAACTGGGGACATTCAGTGTATCCCACAGCAGAACGTGACTCTGGCTGAGAGAGGATGAACTCAGAGGAGGCAACACTCATCAATGTAATTGTGTGAATAGTTATAAGTTGTTCTAAGTTTCTCCATCCTAGTTTAATACCAGCCCAGCATCCAGGACCCAACGTACCCACTGCACACCAACCCAAAGAGCATCATCTCACCTGTACCCGTTCCTGATGTCCCTACAGCAATGGACTGTTCCCTATGTCCATACAGCAACAGACTGTTCCTGACCTTTTCCTTTCCCTTTCAAAGACAGACTGATTCCTGATTCTTCTCCACATGCCTGCCCAGTTCAAGCACCACCTACAGTGACCATCAGCAGAGAGAGAGACAGCCCTGGGAGAGAGCAAGCCGGGATAGCAAGAGACTTGCACCAAGGATTCAAATACCATGTGTCAAAATCACATGAAGGGGCTGTGGCAGGAGAGAGGAAGTGGAACAGAGGGGTGGATTGTGGTGGGTTAACACCTTTTTCTGAAAACAAAAGAAGAAAGCAGGGTGGAGAGCTTGCGGGTACTTTACACTCCCTGAAGGGCGTCTCCCCCCTGGGAAAGCTGAGTCTGTTCCACTCCCCCCTCCCTGCCCAGCAAGGGTATAAAAAGCAGGACCTCATAGCTGTTGGATCTCCTTTTTGGCTCCTGCCTCTGCTGGATGAGAGCTACTGCAGCTGCTCCCCTGATCCTCAGCCACGTGGCTGGACCTGATCCTTCTCCCTGCTGCCTCTGCGCCTCTTCAGAGACAGACTGGTTTTCTATTTTTTTTTTCTATTCCCTTCCCATCCATTCTTGTTCCTTGCCCTTGTGAACCTTATTCCCTGTTATTGCTATATATATATATATTTGAAGAAAAAAAAATTATTTGCTTCCCTACTTCCAAGCTGACTCCAGATTGCTGATTAGTGGATTTGCTCCTTACCTTTTTTTTCCCTCCTCTCCCTGTTTGGAGGGACGAGGTGGGGGGGAAGTGGGGAAGAGATTCTCAGCCTTTTCCCCATTTGAGCTTTTAACTCTCAGTTAAGGCTCAAACCACTACAGCCCCACTCTGGGTTTCTTATCTGCAGGGCTGCTCCAAGGGACAGATCTGCAAACTCTGCTCTTCCACAGCACACAGGGGCAGGGATGATGGAGAAGAGGGACACAACTCCTGCCACAGAGAAGCAAAGGTCTCAGAGAGCACTGACCTGCAAGGGTTGACTCAGCACTGCCCAGGACCAGGCAGCACAGCTTAGCCTTGCTGGAGGCAGCTCCCAAGCCCAGCAGCACAGCCACAGCACACAGCCAGGGCTGATCAAGATGGGAGGCCTCAATAAGTGCAGACTCAGCTCCTTGCCCAGCACACAGCCCCCAGCACACAGCTGCAGGCCAGCACCACAACACAGCTGCCTACACACAGCCTCTCCCAGGCCTTGCCTAAAGCTTTCTCCCACTGCCTGCCCAGGGCTCTGCTGCCTGCAGCTGCCTTTGACAGCAGATCTTGCTCTGGACCCAGCTCTCCTCCCTGGCTCTGCCCCCACCCCACACACTCTGTGCTCAGCTCTGCCCTGCACACACCTCTCTGCTGCCCACTGTCCAAGAGACGATCACAGCAGCCCTCAGGACACACACAAAGGAAGCTTCATGATCTCTGCAGATGCAGCAAAGGGGGAAGGGACTTGGGCAGCTTCTTGCTAAACCTGTTCAGCCCTCACTGGGATGCTGGAGGAGTCTCTGGCTCCTGCCCAAACCTCACACCTCCAGCACCCTTCACACACCTGCAGCCCAAAGAGACTCAGTGGAAAGAGTTTGCCTTCCTTCTCTCCCTGACCATTTCTCTCAGCTTGCTCTTTGCAGTTCCCTGGAGCTGCCACTCCACATCCCCAAGAGAAAAGGTTTGGTGGGAGGGCACAGTGCCCATGGGCTGCTGTTCATCTCCCAGCTGACACAGGCAGAGCTGCAGCACAATTCACTCCTTTCACCTCCTCAAATGCTGCCAGATTCTGCCATTTCCTGCACACTCATTTGCCACCTGGGCCCTGCATCCTCTCCCCTTTTTTGGGGGACAAGGCCTAATTCCTGCCTGACCATTCTCAGGCCTTTCCCTCATTCCCAGCTCATCCATGTCCCTACTGCCTTGGCTGTCCCATGGCCCTGTGTCCCCCACCTCCACTGCCACTGCAGCTGGAAGGGTGGAGTGGGAAATGCTGTGGCTGAGGAAGCATCTAAGGAACTGGGCTGAAAGCAGCAGCACAAGGAAGGAAGGGGCCTGAGACTAAAGGCTGGGATCAGCTGGAGGCCTGAAAGAACAGCACCAAGCCAAGGGGGGGTTACAGATGAGGGCTGGGGAGGGACCCTGCAGCCACCTCAGGCAGCAACTGATGAGAGCAAGGGGGACAGAGAGGGAGTGAGACCTCAGGTGACTCCTGCCATGGGAGATGGCTGGGCTGTGTGGCTAGGAGCCCTGAGTGCCTGCTTGGGCTGTGCTGGATGTCAGGAGGGGTCAGGGGACTGTCCTGAGCCAGGCAGGGTTTGGGGCTTTGAGCTTCTGGGGTCAGCTGCTGCCAGCACCATTGGAGGCAGGAGCCAGGCAGAGCCACACAGCTGCTGAACTAAGCCCTCCCACCCCCTGCAGCCTTCACCCTCCATCTCTCCATCCATTGCTCCATCTCCACTCACTTGCTGCCCTCTCAAAATCCCCACGACCCCACCAAGTCCCCAGGGCTGATCTTCACAGCCAGTAGGGCCCTACAGAAACCCCTGGATGAGAGCGTGGAGGAGAATCCCTGTGGTGGGTGGAAGGCACTGGGATGTCTTACACCAGAGAGTAGAGACCTCCAGAAGGGACAGCAGAGTCCACAGCTACACCACAAAGTGTCATCTAGCTTAGTTCATTCCCACAAGGCCTGCACCCACTCTCTACAAAGGAACAGCACAGGATCTCCAGTCTCCTTTGCCCTTCCTCTCTGCTCCCAGCAACATCTTCTGGGATCTCTCTCTGCAGAGGAGCTTTGAGGCCTTGGCAATGCTGCCAACTGCGGCCTGCAGTGGCCTGGCTCACCTGGGAGCTGCCTACCAGAATCTGTAACTGCAGCTCTTGGGTATGGGGGGAGGAGGGGCAGAGAGGCATGGGGGAGGGGGAAGGCATTTGGGGCCTGGGCTTCTGGCCTGCTTTGGTGCAGCTCTGGAGGAAGCTTTGGCCTAGGGAGGTTGCTTGGCTCCCGTGGCCCAGGCGCACTATGGATTGTTGTGGATTTGATGCTTTGCACTGTAGGATGCAGCTCTGAACAGCACAGCCATGGAAACTGCCCAATTCTATCCAACCCTCTGGCCACAGCTTGGCATCAACTCCTTTCACAAGGCTCAAAGAGAGCCTCTCTGCCTCCTGAAACCTAAGGCAATACCCTGCACAACAAGTTGGAGGAGCTCAAGGGGACAAGCTGCAGAGGGGGCCCAGGGCAACCTCCTGAGCTTCAACAAGAGCAAGGGCAGGGTCCTGCCCCTGGCCTGGCACAATAGAAGCTGGACAGGAACAGACAGGGGGAGCCTGCAGCCCACAAGGCCAAGGGCAGCACCAAAAGCAGCATAGCCAGAGATGGACAGAGGCCATCCTGGCACTTGGCTCTGCTGAGACTTCACCTGCAGCACTGCAGCCAGCTCTGTAGCCATCAACACAGGAAGGACAGAGACCTGATGGAGAGGGCCCAGAGGAGGGACACAAAAATGATCAGGGGCTTGGAGCAGCTCTGCTACCAGGACAGGCTGAGGGAGCTGGGGGTGTTCAGCCTGGAGAAGAGAAGAGAAGGCTCTGGGGAGAGATAAGAGTGACCTTCTGGTACCTGAAGGGGACTACAAGAAGGCTGCAGAGGGACTCCTTGCAAAGCCTGCAGGGACAGCACCAGAGGCAATGGCTTCAAACTAGAGCAGAGCAGATTGAGATTGGAGGTGAGGAATAAATTCTGCACCAGGAGGCTGCTGGAACACTGCAACAGGTTGCCCAGGGAGGGGCTTGAGGTCCCAGCCCTGGAGAGGTTCAAGGTCAGGCTGGACAGGGCTCTGGGCAGCCTGAGCTAGTGCAGGATGTCCCTGCTGACTGCAGAGGGGCTTCGACTGCAGCACCTTTGCAGCTCCCTGACAACCCAAACCACTCCAGGATTCTAGGAGTCTAAGTGCAGCCTCCAGGGAGAGCAGGAAAAAGATGAGGCAGAGGAGGACAAGGAAGAGGACAAGGAGGAGGAGAACCAAAATCCCTTCCAAACTCCTCCAAACCTCTGCCAAATTCCTGGAAAGCTCTTCCAGCTCTGCAGAGTTCATTCTGAAGAGAGCTGAGGGAGTTGCTAGGCTCAGGGATGTCTTGCACACTCTGCACAAATGCTCCAGAAGCTTTCCAAGTGCCCTCAAAACCAGCAGCACAGCTCTGCTGCCACACAATGCCAGGCTGCAAGGGACACCAAGGCTCAGCTGCTCCAACCTTGCCAGCTGACACTGGACTGGAAAGGAGCTGGCCCAGCCCCCTGCCAAGCTGAGCCTTCCAACTCTGCCCTGCAGGGGAATCCACCACTGCCCTGGGGAGATGATTCCAATGGCTGACTGGGAGGGAAAAGCTTTTGCCTCTGCAGGGCACTGTGCCACTTCAGCTCAACTCTTGCACCTCAGAGCCATCCCCTAAGCTCTAGAACCAGTTCCCAAGCCCAGAGCCTGACCCCCGAGCTCAAGAAGCAGCCCCCGAGCCCAGAGCCAGCCCCTGAGCCCAGCACCAGCCCCTGAGCTCAAGAACCAGCAGCGAACATCAGAACCACTTCCCAAGCTCAAGTACCAAGCCCAAAGCTCAGCAGCAGCCCCCAAGCTCACACTCAAATCTAACGTGCAGACTCAGCTCCTGGGCTCAGAGTGAGGAACTAAGCTCAGAACCACTTCCCAAGCTCAACAACCAGACCCCAAGCTCAGCACCAGCCCCTGAGCTTGAGAACCAGCAATTAAGGTCAGAAACCCTTCCCAAGTTCAAAGCCAGCTCCCAAGCTCAGCGCCAGCAACTAAGGTCACAACCACTTCCCAAGCTCGAGAACCAATCTCCAAGCTCAGTGGCAGCCCCAGAGATTAAAAACCATCCCCTGAGCCCAGAGCCAGCCCCCAAGCCCAAGAAGCAGCCCTGAGCTCAGGGAACAAGCTCCTGAGCTCAGACCCAGACCCCAAGCTCTCGAACCAGCAAGCAAAGTTAGAACTACTTCCCAAGCTCAAGAACCAACCCCCAAGCCCAGAGCCTGACCCCTGAACCCAAAACCAGCAAGTAAGGTCAGAACCAATTTCCTTAGCTCAAGAACCACTTCCCAAGCTCAGAACCAGCCTTCAAGCCCAGCACCAGCCTGCAACCTCAAGAGCCAGCAACTAAGGTCAGAACCACTTCCCAGCTCAAGAGCCAGCAACTAAGGTCAGAACAACTTCTCAAGATCAAGAACCAGCCCACCAGCCCCCAAGCTCACACTCAAATCTAACATGCAGACTCAGCTCCTGGGCTCAGAGCCAGCAACTAAGCTCAGATCCACTTCCCAAGCTCAACAGCCAGCCCCTGAGCTCAGTGCCAGCCCCCAAGCTTAAGAACCAGCACCTAAGGTCAGAACTACTTCCCAAGCTCAGAACTAGCCCCTGAGCTCTAGAGCCAGCCACTAAGGTCAGAAGCACTTCCCAAGCTCGAGAACCAGCCCCCGAGCCCAGAGCCAGTCCCCAAGCCCAAGAAGCAGCCCTGAGCTTAGGGAACAATCTCCTGAGCTCAGACCCAGACCCCAAGCCCAGAACTACTTCCTGAGCTCAGAGCCAGCCCCTGAGCTCTAAAACCAGCAACCAAGGTCAGAACTACTTCCCAAGCTCAAGAACCAACCCCCAAGCCCAGAACCACTTCCTGAGCTCAGATGCAGGTCCCAAGCCCAGCGCCTGACCCCCAAGCTCAAGAGCCAGTAACTAAGGTCAGAACCAACCCCCAAGTTCAGAACCAATTTCCTTAGCTCAAGAACCACTTCCCAAGCCCAGAGCCAGCCCTCAAGCCCAGAACCTGCCTGTGAGCTCAAGAGCCAGCAACTAAGGTCAGAAGCACTTCCCAGCTTGAGAACCAGCCCCTGAGCCAAGAGCCTGATCCCTGAGCTCAAGAAACAGACCCCAAGCTCAGGGCCAGCTCCTAAGCTCTAGAACCAGCAATTAAGGTCAGAAAAACTTCTCCAGATCAAGAACCAGCCCGCCAGCCCCCAAGCTCACACTCAAATCTAACATGCAGACTCAGCTCCTGGGCTCAAAGCCAGCAGCTAAGGTCAGAACCACTTCCCAAGCTCAGGAACCAGTACCCAAGATCAGACCCAGACCACAAGCCCAGAAGCACTTCCCAAGCCCAGCACCAGTACCCCTAGCTCAAGAACCAGCAACTAAGGTCAGAAACCCCAAACTCACACTCCAAAAGTGCAGACTCAGCACCCAGGCTCACAGCCAGCAACTAAGGTCAGAACCACTTCCCAAGCTCAAGAACCAGCTCCCATGCTCAGAAGCTGCCCCCTAGCTCAACAATAAGCCACCAAGCTCAGACCCAGCCCCCGAGCCCGAGAGCCTGCCACTAAGGCCAGAACCACTTCCCAAGGTCACAGCCAGTCCCTGTGTGCAAACACCAGCCCCCAGCTCAGTGCCAGCAACTAAGGTCAGAACCACATCCCAAGCCCAGAGCCAGCCCCCGAGCCTAGAGCTCAAGAACAACATCCCGAGCCCAGCCCCAGGCCCTGAGCTTGAGAACCAGCAACTAAGGTCAGAAGTCATTCCCAAGGTCAGAGCCAGCCCCCAAGCTTAAAACGCAGCAGCCAAGCCCAGAACCACTTCCCTAGCCCAGAGCCAGCCCCCAAGCCCAAGAACCAGCAACTAAGACCAGAACCACTTCTCGAGCTTAACAACCAGACCCCGAGCTCACACTCAAATAAAAAGTGCAGACTCAGCTCCCAAGCTCAGAATCAGCTCCCAAGCTCAGGAATCATCAGCCAACATCACGCCCAGCCCCCAAACTCAGACCCACACCCAAGCTCAAGACCCAGCTCCCAAGCTCTTGGGGGCACCAGAGCTGCACACAGCACTCCAGCAGCTCCAAAGTTCAGAACAGGTCCTCAAGGTCAGGCCCAGATCAAAAGTGCAGACCCAGATCCCAAGCTCAGATGCAGCTCCCAAGCTAAGAACCAGCAAACAACCTCAAACCCAGGCCCCAGGCTCAGAGCCAGTTTCACAACTTTGCTTATTTCAAGTTCCCTTCATTGCACTTCTGCTAAGTGTCCATATTGAAGCAGTCAGAGAATGCTTTGGCCTAGAAGGGACCCCAAAGAGCAGACAGCTCCAACCCCCTGCCATGCCCACAGACACCTTCCACCACACCAGGCTGCTCAAGCCCTCATCCAACCTCACCCTCAGCACCTCCAGGGAGGGGGCAGCCAGCACCTCCCTGGCCAACCTGCTCCAGGCTCTCACCACCCCAGCTCCAAACTATTTCCTCCCAAGCTCCACTCCAAATCTGCCTTCCTCAACATTAAATCCACTCCCCCTCAGCCCATCACTCCCAGCCCCTCATCAAAGTCCCTCCACAGCTCCCCTGCAGACCCCAACAGCTACCACAAGGCTGCTCCAACCTCTCCCCACAGCCTTCTCCTCTCCACCCTCCACAGACACAAGACTCGCAGACCACCCCCACAGGGGAGCTGCCACAGCCCTCCCACCACCCCCATGACCTTCTACACACCCCCTCCAATAGCTCAACCTCCTGCCCCTCTTGGGGGCACCACAGCTGCACACAGCACTCCAGCTGGCAGCACACAATGCTGCCAGCACAAAAACCATTGCAGCAAAAGCCTCAAGCTGTGCTCAGCTGCCAAAACCAAAGGGACCTCAACTTGGCCACAAGAGAAAGGACCAAACTCAGCCAAGACACTGATCCAACACCCAAGGCTGCACAAAACAACCAGCAACAGCTTCAAGCAACAGCAGACCTGCAGCTGGGCTGCAAAGCTCTGCAGAAGAAAACCACTCCAGAAGGGCTCCAGGGCCCCAGGGATTGCAAAGCCCAGGCTCTCACTCTCCTCCTGCACAAGGAAAGCTTCACTTGGCCACAAGAAACCAAACACTTCCCCACACCAAGCCATCCACACCACTTGACTTTCAACCTCCTTCAAGCCCTTGCCTGGCAGCAGCACTTCCTCAGCCCACAGCTCCAGCAACACCACAAGGCCTTGAAGGCTCTCCTGCACTCCACACCTCTCAGCCACACCCACACCCCTTGGCCACCCACAACCCAACAAGCTTCCTGCTCACCACTTCTCTTCCCAAGCCTCACCTCCCTTTGGCCCTCTCAGCACACCACCAACTAACCCCAAAGGGCTCCAGCTGACAGCACTGCTTGCAAGAATCCCAGGCACTTCCAAGGGCAGACTATGAGCCCAGAGGCAAAACCCAAACCTTTCCCCTCTCCACAGGACTCTCTCCCATTTCCCATTCTTCCCAGCACCTCCAGCACCAAGATGCATTTGCTCTGGGGCAGCTTCCTCACACAGCCACACAATTGCCTGGCCTGCAAAAGACCTCTCTCAGCACTCAGGCCAACTGCCAGCCCCAACACCACCAGGGACACCAAACCATGGCCCCATGGCCACACCTTGCTGCAACACCTCCAGCCATGGCCACTCCACTGCCTCCCTGGGCAGCCTTTGCCAGGCCCTGACCACTCTGGCACCAAACTCATTCCTCCTCCTCTCCAACCTGAGCCTCCCCTGCCACAATTTCAGGCCAATTGCTCTCCTCCTAGCGCCTAAGACTAGGCACAAGAGCCCAACCCCCACCTCACTGCAGCCTCCTTGCAGGGAACTCCAGAGGCCAAGGAGGGCTCCCCTCAGCCTCCTCTTCTCCACACTAAACACCCACAGCTCCCTCACCTGCTCCTCACCAGCCCTGCTCTCCAGACCCTTCCCCACCTTTATTGCCCTTCTCTGCACCTGCTCCAGACCCTCAAAGTCCTTCTTGGAGTCAGGGGCCCAAAACTCACCCCAGCATTCCAGGGGTGGCCTCCCCAGGGCCCAGGACAGGAGGACAATCCCTGCCCTGGCCCTGCTGGACACAGCACTGCTGAGACTTGCAGAGCACTGCAATTGCTTTGCTCACTTGCAGCAATCATTTCCTTCCCTTCCCAGCTCATTGCACAGCAAAGAGCAGCAAGGGAATTGCTTTGGCTTCTGCTGAAGCTCCTCCAAGGAAGCTGCAGGACTTCTCACCACCAAAACCATCAACAACAGGCTGCCCCCAGCCCAAGCCAAACCTTTCAGTCCAAGTCAATGCAGTTCCTCAGCCACAAGCAGACACTCAACAGCTCAGCCTCATTTGGTTGCCTGCCAGCAAGCATTTCCCCAGAGGCAGAGCAGCTGCAGCACAGCAGTCTGCTTCTGACCATGCTTCCTGCCAGCACAGCTGACAAAAGCTCTGCACAGCTCTCAGCCTGCAGCCACACAGCAAAAGCTCCTCCTGCCCTGAGCCTTTCTGTGCTCAGGAGGCCTGCAGAGAAACTGAGAATCACTCTGCAACCCCCCAGGGAATCTTTGTGCCTCAAGAGCTTGCAGAGCACAGAGGCCTTGGATGCCACCACCCCCAGCACAGCCAAACCGCCCCACAGCTGACACCAGCCCCAGGCGCTCCCAAGCTCAGGCTCAGCACAGCACCCACGCCTGACACCCCCACGGCACCCAGCACACAGCCTGCCCACAGCTCCCCCCCGCGCCTGGCCCTCAGCCCAGCCGCTGCCCTTCAGCACAGCAGCCGCCCGGCACCTGCCAGCACAAAGCCTCCAAACCCCCAGGGCTCCCCCACACACCCCCACAGCAGCCTCTGCTGCAAGCCACACCCCACGCTCACCACCACCTCTCCTGCACACAGCAGCCCCCACAGCGCCGCTGCCACCTCAGCTCTGCTGCCAGCCCAGCCCCCAGCACAGGGACACAGGGACACAGGGCCAGGGACAGCCCCTGCAGCCCACCAATGGCTCCGCCTGCAACACAGCAGCAGCCAAAGGGGGCCTGCAGCTGCCCCCACCAGGGGGAGGCAGCAGCACAGCACCACAACGAACCCACAAACCCCCAACTCCACCCCGACCCCACCCACGCACCCACAACCCCACACACCCTCCCCAGCACTCCCCACACCACCCCCAACACCACACACCCCCACAGCTCCCCACACACTGCCCACAGACACACACAGCTCCCCACAACCGCACCCACCCCCTCGCACCACCCCACCACTCCCCACTCCAAGCCTCACCACCCCGACCCACACCACACCCACACACAGCCTCCCCCACCACCACCAACTCCTACCACCAAACCCACACAGCCCCACGGGCTCCTCACCAGCCCCTCACACGCCCCTCTCCGACCCCAAGCCCCCACCCAACCTCACACACGCCCCCACAACTCCACAGCCCCCAACAACCACCCCCCACAGCCCCACCCACACCAGCCCCACACCTCACCGAGCCCTCCTCAAGCCCAGCTCCACGACACAGCCCTCAGCCCCAGGCCATCCCAATGCCAACCCCACGAGCCGCTCCCCCAAGCCCCAAGGGATCCCCACCCCAGCAGCCCCCACTCTGCCCCGCGCCTGCTCACACCTACCCCACAGCCCAGGCCAAAGGGGCGCACAGCAGCAGGAAGAGGAAGGAGGAAGAGCTCGGAGCAGAGGCAGCTGCCGACTGCCGTCCCCTGCAGCCTCCTGGCAGCCTGGGCGAGCAGAGAGCGATGCAATGGAGGCCCCGAACCGCCCACGTTGCAGCCCAGCCCAGGCGGGGGCTGGGGCCGCAGAGGAAGCCCCGCCCACGGCCGGGCAGCCGCAGCCAATCAGAGATGCCTGATTACCCTAACCACGCCTCCAAGTCCCAGCGGGGAGCTGCGGCCCTGGCTCCGCGCGGGGCATGCCGGGAGGTGCAGCTCTCAGCCAGGGCGGCGCCGTCTGGGCTGAGCTGCGCTGCGGGGGCAGGGCTGGGGCACAGCAGCTCTGCAACACCTCTGACCCAGCAGCTGCGCACAGCTCCCAGGAGCTTTGGCTCAGCTCGGAAAGGTTGCGCAGAGGTTTCCAGGAGCTCCGGAGGATTTTTTTCGCTGAGGATTGTCTGCGGGGTTGGGAACCCAAAACCTCCTCCCAGCCTCTCCCAAACTCTTGCAAAGAGATTTCGATGTCTCCCGAGGGGGCTTGGGTCAGCTCCAGGGGATCTGAACGGCTCGGGAAGAGCTTTTCTGTCACCTTCCAGAGTTTCCAGCAGGTGCTGAGGACTTTTCCGGCAGTTTTCAGCCTTTTGCAGCATTTCTGAAGGATGTTGAAGACGGCAAGAAGCCAGAGCCTGGCTGAGAGCTCTGCAGAATCAGTTTGCAGGAGCTTGGCAGCCATGGGGATGAGGTTCTGGAATTGGTTTGGGTTCGTTTTGGCACTTTTAATCATTTCCTGAAGCTCTGTGGATAATTTCCAGCCCCTT
This sequence comes from Melanerpes formicivorus, assembly GCF_026170545.1. NCBI lineage: Eukaryota > Metazoa > Chordata > Aves > Piciformes > Picidae > Melanerpes > Melanerpes formicivorus. The sequence continues at coordinate 58,033 of NW_027142530.1, forward strand.
TTCCTTCCTTTTGAAGCTATTTTTGGATCATGTTTAAGAAATTTTTTACAAAGCATTTTGAGTGCCCAAGAAAACTCCTTCAAATTCTCAAGTCTTCAAACAGAGCTTTTAAAGCATCTTTAGGGAGGTTTAGGAGGTTCTAATAGTTTGGAAAATGTTAAAATCTTCTCAAAGTGCTGAAACAGGAATCCAGAGGCACAAAGCTGTCAGCTCCCTTGAGCTGCAGCTATAGAATTTGGGGGGGTTTGAGAGGTGAAGCATCAGGACTGTGGAACCTGCTGCTCCTGGCAGAGTTGATCCAATCAGAGAAGAGTTTGGGTTGGGAAACCCCCAAATTCAGCTGGCAGCTGTTGGCAGGAGGAACATTGCCCTGCTTGAAGCAGAGCCTTTGAACTGCAGCTGAGGGTTCAGAGCTGCCTTAGGAGGAGACTTGAGCCCTGGGGATGGATCCCAATGGGAGTTGTGTTCTCAGCCCCTGAGTGCTGCTGGTTTGCCACAGGGTTTCACAGACAGACTCCCTAAGGTTGGAAAAGACCTCCAAGATCATCAAGTCCAACCTTCTACCCACATCTCCATGACCACCAGACCATGTCCCAGAGTGCCACCTCTACTCATTTCTTGAATACGTCCAGGGACAGTGACTCTCCCACCCCCCTGGGCAGCCTGCTCCAATGCCTGAGCACTCTTGAAGCAAAGAAATTTTTCCTCCTCTCCAACCTAAGTCTCCCCTGGTACAATTTCAGGGCATTTCCTCTTGTCCTGTCATTGGTTACTTGGGAGAAGAGGCCAATATTGGCCTCACTCTGATCTCCTTTCAGGTACATGTAAAGATCAATGAAGTCTCCTCTCATCCTTCTCCTCTTCAGAATAAGCAATCCCAGGTCCCTCAGCCTCTCCTCACCAGACCTGCTCTCCAATCTCCTCACCAGCTTTGCTGCCCTTCTCTCTCCCTGCTCCAGCACCTCAGTGACTTTCTCATACTGTGATGCCCAAAGCCAAACACAGCACTTGAGATGCAGTCTCCCCAGTGCTGGGGCCAGAGAGACAATCACTTCCTGCTGGTCACAGCCCTTCTGATCCAGGCCAGGATGGTGGAGGTCTTCCTAACCACCTGGGTGCACACTGGCTCATGCTCAGCTGGCTGTCTACCAACACCCCCAGGCCCTTTTCTGCTGGGCAGTTTCCAGCCACGCTGCCCCAAGCCTGCAGCCTTCACGGGGTGGTTGTGATGCTAGCACAAGAGCCAGTGCTTGGCCTTATTAAACCTTCTGGAACTGACCTTAGCCCAGCAGTCCAACCTATCCAGACCTCTCTGCAGAGTCTTCCTACCCTGCAGCAGATCAACACTCCCACTTCATGTTGTCTGCACCTTGCTCACTCTTTAATTTCTTGCTGTTTATGTGGCAGAAGATGCAGTCAGAAATCACCTGGAGTACCACCACCATCATGGTTTGTCTAGTGAACATTGAAAGGCTTAGAAAATACAGACCAGGGGGAAAAAAAACCCAAACCAACAAGAACACACCTAACAAACACTAAGATGAGCATTAAAACTCCAGTTGAGTTATAGCCACCCTGGGTTTCAAATGTTTCCATGAGCAATCATAGAATCGGTTCTGGGAGCTCTGTGCTTTGCCTTGGCAGGGAGGTGAGGGAGACAAATATCTGCTGCTCAGCACTGACTAGGTCCAGCCCATGGCTGTGGTCATAGCATCATAGTATCAGTCAGGGTTGGAAGGGACCACAAGGACCATCTAGTTCCAGCCCCCCTGCCATGGGCAGGGACACCCCACACTAGATCAGCCTGGCCAGAGCCTCATCCAGCCTGGGCTTAAACACCTCCAGGGACAGGACCTCAACCACCTCCCTGGACAACCCATTCCAGGGCTTCACCACTCTCATGGGGAAGAACTTCCTCCTCACCTCCAGCCTCAATCTCCCCACCTCCAGCTTCATTCCATTCCCCCTAGTCCTATCACTACCTGAGATCCTGAGCAGTCCCTCCCCAGCCTTCCTGTAGGCCCCCTGCAGATACTGGAAGGCCACAATGTGGTCACCTGGGAGCCTTCTCTTCTCCAGACTGAACAGCCCCAACTCCTTCAGTCTGTCCTCATAGGAGCGGTGCTCCAGCCTTCTGATCGTTTTTGTCGCCCTTCTCTGGACACCTTCCAGCACCTCCAGATCCCTCTTGGAATAGGTACTCCAGAACTGGACACAGTACTCCAGGTGGGGTCTCCCCAGAGCTGAGCAGAGGGGGAGGATCACCTCCCTTGCCCTGCTGGCCACACTTCTCCTGATGCAGCCCAGGATCTGATTGGCTTTGTGGGCTGCAAGTGCACACTGAGAGCTCCTGTTGAGCTTCTTGTCCACCAGCACCCCCAAGTCTCTCTCCTCAGGGCTGCTTTCCAGCCAGTCACTGCCCAGCCTGGATTTGTGCCTGGGATTGCTTCGACCCAGCTGCAGGACCCTGCCCTTGGTCTTGTTGAACCTCCTGAGGTTGGCTTGTGCCCAGCTCTCCAGCCTGCCCAGGTCCCTCTGGATGGCCTCCCTTCCCTCCAGCGTGTCTGCTGCACCACACAGCTTGGTGTCAGACAGCTTGGGGTCATTGCATCATAGAATGCTGGGATGGTAGGGGCTGGAAAGGACCTCTGGAGAGGAGGTTCAATCCCCCTGCCAGAGCAGGATCCCCTGGGGCAGGTCCCACAGGAACACATCCGGATGGCTCTGGAAGCTCTCCGGCAAGGGGCACTGCAGGGCCTCTCTGGGCAGCCTGCTGCAGGGCTCCAGCAGCCTTCCAGCCAAGAAGTTTCTCCTCATGGTGAGGTGGAGCTTGCTGTGTCCCAGCCTGGATCCATTGCCCCTTGTCCTGTCCCAGGACACCATTCCAGAGAGCCTGGCACCACCTTCTTGACAGCCAGCTGGATGTTTTTCCAGGCCTGGCCCTTCCCAGCCTAAAGGAGTAAGAATCACAGAGTGCCTGTGACTGGAGAAGACCTTTCAGGTGCAGGTCAGCCATGCCCTGACCCTGGCACTGTGCCAGAGCTGAGGAGGTCCTTTGGTCAATAGTATTTTGCTGTGGGCTGAGGACCAGAGAGATGATTCCTCCAGCAGTGCCAGAGAGCAGCAAGGGGCTGGGCAGTGCCCAGAGGGTGGGCAGAGGCCATGGTGAATTGTTCTGCCATCCCATAATCCCTGCAGCTGCCCTGGAAGCAGAATGCAGAGCCAGCTCCTCCCCTCTGCTCCCTCATCTCTCCCTGGGGCAGGTGGCAGCTGTTGGCTGTCCTGGTTTGAGGGGGGGGGAAAGGAGGGGGGAGAGGAGGGGGGAGAGGAGGGGGGAGAGGAGGGGGGAGAGGAGGGGGGAGAGGAGGGGGGAGAGGAGGGGGGAGAGGAGGGGGGAGAGGAGGGGGGAGAGGAGGGGGGAGAGGAGGGGGGGGAGAGGAGGGGGGAGAGGAGGGGGGAGAGGAGGGGGGAGAGGAGGGGGGAGAGGAGGGGGGAGAGGAGGGGGGAGAGGAGGGGGGAGAGGAGGGGGGAGAGGAGGGGGGAGAGGAGGGGGGAGAGGAGGGGGGAGAGGAGGGGGGAGAGGAGGGGGGAGAGGAGGGGATTAACCAGTTTGGAAGAGCTCTTTGAGATCATCAAGTCCAACCTCTCACCCAGCACCATCTGATCAACTAAACCATGGCACCAAGTGCCTCATCCAGGCTCTTCCTAAGCACCTCCAGGGATGGAGACTCCACCACCTCCCTGGGCAGCACATTCCCATGGCCAATCTCTCTCTCTATGAAGAACTTCTTCCTAAAACCAAGCCTAAACCTCCCCTGGCACAGCTTGAGACTGTGTCCTCTTGTTCTGGTGCTGCTTGCCTGGGAGAAGAGCCCAACCCCCACCTGGCTCCAGCCTCCCTTCAGGGAGCTGCAGACAGCAATGAGGTCTGCCCTGAGCCTCCTCTTCTCCAGGCTCAGCAACGCCAGAGCTCCCTCAGCCTCTCCTCCCAGGGCTGTGCTCCACCCCCAGTGCCAGTGCCAGCCCCGCCTGGTGCTGAGTGCGGGCAGCAGGGCTGGGATGAGAGTTGCACTCTGGACCCCGTCCCTCCCGGCCGCTCTCTGACACCTCACCGCCCCCCCCCATTGCTGTCCCAATGCACATCCTGCACAGCACAGACTGCAAACAGCCAAGAACTTCAGGAGCGAACCCCGCGGCCCCCAGCACCGCCGGCACCCCCCTGCCCCTGGCCAAAGCCAAACAGAACAATTCCTCACCCTCCCCAAGCCTGCCCCAGCCCCACGGAGCCCCCTGCCCCCCGCGCCCCTCCCGACCCCCAACTCCGCACACGCCCCCGGCAGCCCCACGCAGCCAGAGCCTTCCCCGCTGCGCTGCCGCCGCCCTCAGCGCTCCCCGGCCCCCTCAGCCCCTCCCGCCCCGCCGCAGCTCCCCAGCCGGCAGCTGCCGCTCGCCCGCCAGCACCTCCGGCACTTCTCCCGCGCTCCGGCCCCGCTGCCGCTCCCCACGGGGCAGCAACAATGGCGGCCGCGGCCGGCAGTGGCAGCTCCTGGCTGGGCCTCGGCAGCGCCCAGGGGGAGGAGCTGCCGCGCTCCCGCCGCCTCTCATTGGCTGCGGCTGCCCGGCCGTGGGCGGGGCTTCCCCTGCGGCCCCAGCCCCCGCCTGGGCTGGGCTGCAACGTGGGCGGTTCGGGGCCTCCATTGCATCGCTCTCTGCTCGCCCAGGCTGCCAGGAGGCTGCAGGGGACGGCAGTCGGCAGCTGCCTCTGCTCCGAGCTCTTCCTCCTTCCTCTTCCTGCTGCTGTGCGCCCCTTTGGCCTGGGCTGTGGGGTAGGTGTGGGCAGGCGAGGGGCAGAGTGGGGGCTGCTGGGGTGGGGATCCCTTGGGGCTTGGGGGAGCGGCTGGTGGGGTTGGCATTGGGCTGCGGTGGGGCTGAGGGCTGTGTCCTCGAGCTGGGCTTGAGGAGGGCTCGGTGAGGTGTGGGGCTGGTGTGGGTGGGGCTGTGGGGGGTGGTTGTTGGGGGCTGTGGAGTTGTGGGGGCGTGTGTGAGGTTGGGTGGGGGCTTGGGGTCGGAGAGGGGCGTGTGAGGGGCTGGTGAGGAGCCCGTGGGGCTGTGTGGGTTTGGGGGTAGGAGTTGGTGGTGGTGGGGGAGGCTGTGTGTGGGTGTGGTGTGGGTCGGGGTGGTGAGGCTGGGAGTGGGGAGTGGTGGGGTGGTGCGAGGGGGTGGGTGCGGTTGTGGGGAGCTGTGTGTGGGTCTGGGTCGGGGTGGGTGTGTTTGGGGGTTCGTTGTGGTGCTGTGCTGCTGCCTCCCCCTGGTGGGGGCAGCTGCAGGCCCCCTTTGGCTGCTGCTGTGTTGCAGGCGGAGCCATTGGTGGGCTGCAGGGGCTGTCCCTGGCCCTGTGTCCCTGTGCTGGGGGCTGGGCTGGCAGCAGAGCTGAGGTGGCAGCGGCGCTGTGGGGGCTGCTGTGTGCAGGAGAGGTGGTGGTGAGCGTGGGGTGTGGCTTGCAGCAGAGGCTGCTGTGGGGGTGTGTGGGGGAGCCCTGGGGGTTTGGAGGCTTTGTGCTGGCAGGTGCCGGGCGGCTGCTGTGCTGAAGGGCAGCGGCTGGGCTGAGGGCCAGGCGCGGGGGGGAGCTGTGGGCAGGCTGTGTGCTGGGTGCCGTGGGGGTGTCAGGCGTGGGTGCTGTGCTGAGCCTGAGCTTGGGAGCGCCTGGGGCTGGTGTCAGCTGTGGGGCGGTTTGGCTGTGCTGGGGGTGGTGGCATCCAAGGCCTCTGTGCTCTGCAAGCTCTTGAGGCACAAAGATTCCCTGGGGGGTTGCAGAGTGATTCTCAGTTTCTCTGCAGGCCTCCTGAGCACAGAAAGGCTCAGGGCAGGAGGAGCTTCTGCTGATGGTTGTTTTGTGCAGCCTTGGCTCAGTTTGGTCCTTTCTCTTGTGGCCAAGTTGAGGTCCCTTTGGTTTTGGCAGCTGAGCACAGCTTGAGGCTTTTGCTGCAATGGTTTTTGTGCTGGCAGCATTGTGTGCTGCCAGCTGGAGTGCTGTGTGCAGCTGTGGTGCCCCCAAGAGGGGCAGGAGGTTGAGCTGTTGGAGGGGGTGCAGAGGAGGCCCTGGGGGTGGTGGGAGGGCTGTGGCAGCTCCCCTATGGGGGTGGTCTGTAAGAGTTGTGCCTGTTGAGGCTGGAGAGGAGAAGGCTGTGGGGAGAGGTTGGAGCAGCCTTGTGGTAGCTGCTGGGGGCTGCAGGAGAGCTGGGGAGGGACTTTGGTGAGGGTCTGGGAGTGATGGGCTGAGGGGGAGTGGATTGAAGGTTGAGGAGGGCAGATTTGGAGTGGAGCTTGGGAGGAAATAGTTTGGAGTGGGGGTGGTGAGAGCCTGGAGCAGGTTGGGCAGGGAGGTGCTGGCTGCCCCCTCCCTGGAGGTGCTGAGGGTGAGGTTGGATGAGGGCTTGAGCAGCCTGGTGTGGTGGAAGGTGTCTGGGCATGGCAGGGGGTTGGAGCTGTCTGCTCTTTGGGGTCCCTTCCGGCCCAAAGCATTCTCTGAGTGCTTGAATTTGGACACTTAGCAGAAGTGCAATGAAGGGAACTTGAAATAAGCAAAGTTGTGAAACTGGCTCTGAGCCTGGGGGCTGGGGGTGAGCTTGTTTGCTGGTTCTTAGCTTGGGAGCTGCATCTGAGCTTGGGATCTGGGTCTGCATTGGGATCTGGCTGCAGGCCTGGGGGCTGGCTCCGAGCTTAGTGGCTGATTCTTGAGCTTGCTGTCTCCATCTGAGCTTTGGGTCTGGTTCTGCACTTCTGATCTGTCTGTGAGCTTGGGGCTGGGCCTGAGCTTGGGAGCTACTTCTGAATGTGGCATCTGGGTCTGAGCTTGAGGGCTTGGTCTGAGCTTTGGAGCTGCTTCTGAACATGGGAGCTGGGTCTGAACTTGGGAAATGGTTCTGAGCTTATCTACTGCTTCTTGAGCTTGGGAGCTGATTCTGCACTTCTGATCTCTCTCTGAGCTTAGGGGCTGGCTCTGCACCTTTGATCTGACTCTGAGCTTGGGAGCTGGTTCTGCACTTCTGATCTCTCTCTGAGCTTAGGGGCTGGCTCTGCATATTTGATCTGAATCTGAGCTTGGGAGCTCGTTCTGCACTTCTGGGTTTGACCTTGGGAGCTGGTTCTAGAGCTTGGGGTCTGGCTCTGATATTATTTGCTGGTTCTTTAGCTTGGTAGCTGCATCTGAGCTTGGGATCTGGTTCTGCACTTCTGATCTGCTTGTGAGCTTGGGGGCTGGCTGTGAACTTTGGAGGTGGGTCTGAGCTTGGGTGCTGCTTCTGAGTGATTTTCTTGAGGTTGGTAGCAGTGTCTGAGCTTGGGATCTGGGTCTGCATTTTGATCTGAGTCTGAGCTTGGAGGCTGGATTGGATCTTGATGGCTACTTCTGACCTTGCAAAGTTGTTCTGAGCCTGGGGGCTGCATCTGAGCTTGGGATCTGGTTCTGCACTTTTGATCTCGGCCTGAGCTTGGGGGCTGGCTCTGAGATTAGGATGTGGTTCTGAGCTTGGGAAGATGTTCTGAGCATAGGAGCTGGGTGTGAGCTTGGGGGCTGGGTGTGAGCTTGGCCCCTGCCTTGAATTTAAAATGAGAGAGTTCAGGCAGTTGGAAGTTGAAGCTGAGCTGCTTTGCACTGCAGTGCTGCAGTGTTTGTGGTGCTCCAAAGGCAGATCTCAAAGAGCTGCTGCAAGAGTTGAGCTGAAGTGGCACAGTGCCCTGCAGAGGCAAAAGCTTTTCCCTGCCAGTCAGCCATTGGAATCATCTCCCCAGGGCAGTGGTGGATTGCCCTGCAGGGCAGAGTTGGAAGGCTCAGCTTGGCAGGCGGCTGGGCCAGCTCCTTTCCAGTCCAGTGTCAGCTGGCAAGGTTGGAGCAGCTGAGCCTTGGGGTCCCTTGCAGCCTGGCATTGTGTGGCAGCAGAGCTGTGCTGCTGGTTTTGAGGGCACTTGGAAAGCTTCTGGAGCATTTGTGCAGAGTGTGCAAGACATCCCTGAGCCTAGCAACTCCCTCAGCTCTCTTGAGAATGAACTCTGCAGAGCTGGAAGAGCTTTCCAGGAATTTGGCAGAGGTTTGGAGGAGTTTGGAAGGGATTTTGGTTCTCCTCCTCCTTGTCCTCTTCCTTGTCCTCCTCTGCCTCATCTTCTTCCTGCTCTCCCTGGAGGCTGCCCTTAGACTCCTAGAATGCTAGAGTGGTTTGGGTTGGCAGGGAGCTGCAAAGGTGCTGCAGTCCAAGCCCCTCTGCAGTCATCCTGCACTAGCTCAGGTTGCCCAGAGCCCTGTCCAGCCTGACCTTGAGCCTCTGCAGGACTGGGACCTCAAGCCCCTCCCTGGGCAACCTGTTGCAGTGTTCCAGCAGCCTCCTGGTGCAGAACTTGTTCCTCACCTCCAATCTCAATCTGCTCTGCTCTGGTTTGAAGCCATTGCCTCTGGTGCTGTCCCTGCAGGCTTTGCAAAGAGTCCCTCTGCAGCCTTCTTGTAGCCTCCTTCAGGTACCAGAAGGTCACTCTTAGGTCTCCCCAGAGTCTTCTCTTCTCCTTTGCAGGCTGATCACCCCCAGCTCCCTCAGCCTGTCCTGGCAGCAGAGCTACTCCAAGCCTCTGATCATTTTTGTGTCCCTCCTCTGGGCCCTCTCCATCAGGTCCATGTCCTTCCTGTGTTGAGGTCTCCAGAGCTGGCTGCAGTGCTGCAGGTGAAGTCTCAGCAGAGCAGAGCCAAGTGCCAGGATGGCCTCTGTCCATCTCTTTCCATGCTGCTTTTGGTGCAGCCCAGGCCCCAAATGCCTTCCCCCTCCCCCATGCCTCTCTGCCCCTCCTCCCCCCATACCCAAGAGCTGCAGTTACAGATTCTGGTAGGCAGCTCCCAGGTGAGCCAGGCTGCTGCAGGCCGCAGTTGGCAGCATTGCCAAGACCTCAAAGCTCCTCTGCAGAGAGAGATCCCAGAAGCTGTTGCTGGGAGCAGAGAGGAAGGGCAAAGGAGGTTGGAGATCCTGTGCTGTTCCTTTGTAGAGCATGGGTGCAGGCCTTGTGGGAATGAAGTAAGATAGATGACACTTTGTGTTGTCCCCCTGGACTCTGCTGTCCCTGCTGGAGGTCTCTACTCTCTGGTGTAAGACATCCCAGTGCCTTCCACCCACCACAGGGATTCTCCTCCATGTTCTCATCCAGGGGCTTCTGTTGGGCCCTATTGGCTGTGTAGATCAGCCCTGGTGATGTTGTGGGACCCTGGGTACTCTGAGAGGGCAGCAAGTGAGTGGAGATGGAGCACTAGATGGAGAGATGGAGGGTGAAGGCTGCAGGGGGTGGGAGGGCTTAGTTCAGCAGCTGTGTGGCTCTGCCTGGCTCCTATCTCCAATGGTGCTGGCAGCAGCTGACCCCAGAAGCTCAAAGCCCCAAACCCTGCCTGGCTCAGGACAGTCCCCTGACCCCTCCTGACATCCAGCACAGCCCAAGCAGGCACTCAGGGCTCCTAGCCACACAGCCCAGCCATCCCCCATGGCAGGAGTCATCTGAGGTCTCACTCTCTCTCTGACCCCCTTCCTCTCATCAGTTGCTGCCTGAGGTGTCTGCAGGGTCCCTCCCCAGCCCTCATCTGTAACCCCCCCTTGGCTTGGTGCTGTTCTTTCAGCCCTCCAGCTGATCCCAGCCTTTAGTCTCAGGCCCCTTCCATTCTTGTGCTGCTGCTTCCAGCCCAGTTGCTTAGATGCTTCCTCAGCCACAGCATTTCCCACTCCACCCTTCCAGCTGCAGTGGCAGTGGAGGTGGGGGACCCAGGGCCATGGGACAGCCAAGGCAGCAGGGCCATGGATGTGGTGGGAATGAGGGAAGGGCCTGGGAGTGGCCAGGCAGGAATTAGGCCTAGTCCCCCAAAAAAGGGGAGAGGATCCAGGGCCCAGGTAGCAAATGAGTGTGCAGGGAATGGCAGAATCTGGCAGCATTTGAGGAGGTGAAAGGAGTGAATTGTGCTGCAGCTCTGCATGTGTCAGCTGGGAGATGAACAGCAGCCCATGGGCACTGTGCCCTCCCATCCAACCTCATTTTCTCTTGGGGATGTGGAGTGGCAGCTCCAGGGAACTGCAAAGAGCAAGCTGAGAGAAATGGTCAGGGAGAGAAGGAAGCCAAACCCTTTCCACTGAGTCTCTTTGGGCTGCAGGTGTGTGAAGGGTGCTGGAGGTGTGAGGTTTGGGCAGGAGCCAGAGACTCCTCCAGCATCCCAGTGAGGGCTGAAGAGGTTTATCAAGAAGCTGCCCAAGTCCCTTCCCCCTTTGCTGCATCTGCAGAGATCATGAAGCTCCCTTTGTGTGTGTCCTGAGGGCTGCTGTGATCTTCTGTTGGGGAGTGGGCAGCAGAGAGGTGTGTGCAGGTCACAGGTGAGCACAGAGTGTGTGGGGTGGGGGCAGGACCTGGGAGGAGAGCTGTGGCCAGAGCAAGATCTGCTGTCAAAGGCAAGTGCAGGCAGCAGAGGCCTGGGCAGGCAGTGGGAGGAAGCTTTAGGCAAGGCCTTGGAGAGGCTGTGTGGAGGCAGCTGTGTTGTGGTGCTGGCCTGCAGCTGTGTGCTGGGCAAGGAGCTGAGTCTGTGCTTGCTGAGGCCTCCCATCTTGATCAGCCCTGGCTGTGTGCTGTGGCTGTGCTGCTGGGCTTGGGAGCTGCCCCCAGCAAGGCTGAGCTGTGCTGCCTGGTCCTGGGCACTGCTTAGTCATCCCTTGCAGATCAGTGCTCTCCTCTGAGCCCTTTGCTTCTCTCTGGCAGGGGCTGAGTCGTGGTGCTGTGGAAGAGCAGAGTTTGCAGATCTGTCCCTTGGAGCAGCCCAACAGGTAAGAAACCCAGAGTGGGTTAACAGCAGGACCCCAGCCCCCAGGGCAGCTCCCAACCTCCTCCACCTCCTCCTGTGCAGCATATTTCACCTTTCCAGGAGCTCGAGGCACATCAGGTGTTGTGGGAGTTGAGGAATGCTCCAGGCTGCTGGGGTGAGTTGTGAGCAGGGGATGATGTTTGGGGGTTGGGATCTGGAGGGTGCTGGGAGAAGGTTGGAGGTGGTTTGGTGTTCCTTGTTCAGTGCTGCTGCCTCCATTGTCTGAGCAAGGGGAGACCAAAGGACAGGGCTGGGCCAGGAACCACCCTGCCAATGCCACCAGGCTCGAGGAGAGTGGGACAAGACCACTTGTAAGCCCCAGGGTACCTCAGGGCACTGAACACAGGAACCTGGGGTCTCAGCACAGGTATTGGAGGTCTGTGCCCATACTGTGGCAGAAACTGAAGGTTTGAGGTCCCCTCTGCATTCTCTCCTCTAGCTGGGTGTTGGGAGTCAGGGACTGTCATGACCCAGTCAGGATCTGAGGGTTTGAGGTCCTGGGCTCAGGTGCTTCCATCTTCCCTATTGCAGAGCTGTGACCCCTCCTTCCCACAATATGGCCTCACAGAAGGACCCAGGCAAGAAGCAGCACCCAGAGATCAAGTTGGAGAAGCCAATGTGCAGTCCCAAGGTAGAGGAGGATGAGGAGGAAATAGAGGAGAAGATGGAGGATGATGCTGAGAATGACAACTATGAAGAGGAGGATAATGAGGATGATGAAGGTGAGCAGGATGAGGGGGAGGAATGTATGGAGGAGGATGAAGCCAGAGCAGGTCCCTCAGTGTCACCCAAAGAGCTGAATCAGTGCTCTGAGTGTGGGCAGAGCTTCCCAGGTAGGTCAGAGCTAGTGAAGCACCACTGCCCACAACCTGGCTGCTGGCCCTTCGTTTGTGGTGACTGTGGCAAGAGGTTCCGCTGGAACTCTCATCTCCTCCAGCACCGCCGCACCCACACTGGAGAGAAACCTTTCACCTGTGCTGACTTCGGCCGGAGCTTCACCCAGCGCTATCATCTCACCCGGCACTGCCTCACCCACACTGGTGAGAAACCTTTCATCTGTGTCGACTGCGGTCAGCGCTTCACCCAGCGCGGCAATCTCACCCAGCACCGCCGCACCCACACTGGAGAGAAACCTTTCACCTGTGCTGACTGCGGTCAGCGCTTTACCCTGCGCGGCCAACTCACCCAGCACTGCCTCACTCACACTGGAGAGAAGCCCTTCTCTTGTGACAGCTGTGGCAAGCGCTTCAGACAGCTCTCTCATCTTAGGCACCACCACCTCACCCACACCAGTGAGAAGGCCTTTCCCTGCAGGGACTGCGGCAAGAGCTTCAAACACAGCTCTACTCTCACCATCCATCGCCGCATCCACACTGGAGAGCACCTGTTCCCCTGTGCTGAGTGCGGCAAGAGCTTCACCACGAGTACTCGATACATCCGGCACCAACTCATCCATAATGGTGAGAAGCCGTACAGCTGTACTGACTGCGGCAAGAGCTTCACCAAGAAGCGAGCTCTCACGGAGCACCGTAGTGTGCACACTGGCGAGAAGTCGTTCAGCTGTGCTGCGTGTGGTCAGGCCGTCAGCCGTTAGGGACACTCTCTTTTGCCACCACCGCACCTACACCGGTGAGAAAACTTTCACCTGCGCTAACTGTGGGAAGAGCTTCAGCCAGAGGGGCACGCTCATTGATCACCGCCGCGCCCACACCGGTGAGAAGCCGTTCACTTGTGCTGATTGCGGTAAGTGCTTCAGCGAGAAGCGATCCCTCAACAAGCACCGCTGCACCCACACCAGAGAGCAGCCTGCACTGGAGGGGCAGCATAAATCCACCTAGAATCTGTTGGGTAATCGTGACCCCTCTGAGAGGGCTTTTCCAGCGCCAAAACAGTCCCTTTTTCCTTTGCATTTCTCAGGGACTGGGGACACCAGCATCAACAAACACCTCCTGCCCTTCTGAACACCAATTATTGCTAATGAGAACAATTACAGTGCTGAGTCAGCACAGCTGGAGCTCCCAGTGGAGCTGGGCAGGGCTTTGCCAGGGTCTGTCTGGTTCTTCCCCAATGCTTTGTGTCTCCCTGGGGTAAGAAATCCTCTGTCCATTGACCAATTGTCTCAATAAACCCAAAAGTTACCCAAATCCTGTCTGTTTGCTTTTATTTCAGATATCCCTGCCTCAATGCCTGAATTTTGGGGGCATTTGCTCCCAAGGGATGGGGTGGAGCTGTGTGCCCAGTTCAGGGAGGGGACAATGAGGTTCTCAGAGGAGTCTTGAGGGGCATCTCAGAGGCATTCTTCAGGGGTTTTCAGGTGACCTTAGGTGTTTGGGATTATGGATAGTCCTAGGACTGACTTTTGGGATCTTTGAAGGGTGTACGGGGAAGCTCATGGAGATCTTTGGAAGAACTCAGAAAGCTTCTGTTGGCTTTCCACTCTGGGGCTGGAACAGGTCAAAGAGGTTAAGCTGCCTGTTCTCGCCCAAAACAGAAGGGAGGGAAAAATAACACACACAAATCAAAAACCCCTCTGGTCTGAGATAAGGACTTGAGACATCAACAGATCTGAATCCAAAGGAGATCCCATAATGCACACTGACCTGAGGCTGTTTGCAGAAAGAAGCACAGCAGTGAGCAACAGCAGCCAGGAGTTAAACCCCTGCAGCCCTCCCCCTCAACAAAGAGCCAGCACCTGAGAGCCAGAACCCAACAGCAGCAACCAGAACAGGAAGCCTCTCATGTTGCCCCCTGAACTACAAGCCCTGTAGTACTTTGCTCCAGCCAGCACTGTCCCTGTGAAGGTGGCATGAGGCAGGATGGAATAATGGCAGCAAATTTTCAACTTAACCTTTGATATTCCCAAGCCCTCATTCTGTGCCATCTGCACCATGCCCAGCAGCAATCAGCAGCACACCTCAGGCACTGTCCATTCTCACTCCACAGGAGGTTGCTTTGCAGTACCCAGAGGGCTGCTCACTGCAGGTGCTCTGCAGCTCCACTCTGTTCCAGCGCAGTCTGCATCAGTCCATGCCCAGTCCAAATGCTGCAAATGCTGGGGCTGTGTTTCTAGCTCTGGGGCAATCGAGTCCAGTGACTCCTTCCATGCCTCCAAGTGAAAGCAAACTGTGGCTTGCATCCCAGTACTCAGCTTCCAACACATCCAGGTGTGGGGATCCTCCTGTCACACCAGAAACACAGATGGGTTCCACCCCTTTTGATTTGATGGTGTCAGAGTACTCTGTACTCTGTATCTACTAAAGCTTTATCCTCTCATGGGTTCAACTTGCCAGGCCATTGGTTCTGTACAATTCAACAAACCAATTTGTCTCTCCCTTCCATCTGGTTGGAGGCAGAGCCCCTCTAATTCTGTCTTGGGTCCCTTGCATCTCGTGAAGATGCTTTGGGAGTCCCTTCAGGAGGACCAGAATCAGTTTCAGTTTCCCTGCTCTTCTTAGGCCATTTCCCACTGGAAACTGAGGCAGCATCTCTGGGGGGACAATTCCCTTGTAAGTCACAGACTCCTGCAGCCAGGACTGGATTGGGTTTTCCCTTCCACTTCCTCACATCCTCCCCATGGTCACACAAGTAAAGCAGAGGAGCTGATGGAACTCCTGGGACAGTTCCTTCACAGCTGAAACACAGGCCTGGACAGAGGAGGAGAGATTTCCTTTGCCTTGCTGGGGCCTGCTGCTTGTTTCATCCACTGTTTGTCCTTGGCCATCTTCCAAGGCGTGAGATAAGAACCAAGCCAGTAGCCCTGGTTCTTTCTCTTGTTCCCATGGGGACCCTGATCCCTCCTGGTCCTTTGCAGGATCAGCTGCTTTCCTTGTAGGCTTCTTTTTCCCTACAGGAGTGTTGCAGATGTGCCCTCAGGAATGAGCAGCAAGGATATCAATGAATAGATATATTGGTAGTCTATTGATATACAAACTATGCAGCAGGGGATTTAGTTTCTATTCACAGGCAGCAGTATTGGGTTGGTGGAACCACCTCTGCAGAACGTTTGTGCCTGGGCACTTCAGAGGAACCAAATGAGTTCTAGAATTTAGAGTTGAAACTGATTGGAGAAGCAGTGGGGGAGGGGTTGGTCGGTGACCGGCAAACCCTCAACCCAGGACAGTTTCAGCACTCCCTGAACCCAAATTCTATAAAGCAAAGGTTTGGCTTCCTCACGAGCTGAGAACCTCATGAAATCTTTCCTTGGTGATGTGTTTTGGAGTCCTGACAGTGCGGCATGGCTGTGGCCTCATGAGGAACTAGAGAACGGCGCCGCCCGCATGGCTGTGCTGCAGGGTTGCTGCTTCTCCCAGAGCACAAAGGTCCTGGAGCCTCCCAGGGGAAGCTTCAGAGGCTTTTGCCGCTGGCTCCACGAAGCGCAGCACCTGGCAAAGGTTCCCCGCTCTGGGGGCTGTAGCGCTTCAGGACCGGTGGTGCACAGGGGCTGCCATGGTTTCCTCCCGTGGCGATGGCTCATGCGGCAGTTGACCCCACGCTCCACGGCACTGCCCCCAGCCGGGCAACAGTGGCAATGTGCAGCGAGGCCTTCTGGAGCTGCTTCAAGTCCCGGGCGAGGCGGACCGTAGCGGCACAGAGACGCACGCAGGCATAGGCACGGACACCAGCGTGGGGGGCACTTGTTTACCAAACAACTCCTATTTACCATTTGCCCCAAAGAATACTGCTCCAGTCAGCACCCACTGCTAACACAATAATTAACCAATCAACTGAGACTCTGCCAAATGAGCATAAGCACACGCCGTAAACAGGGCAAACAAACATGTAGCCTGGGCCTTGTTTGCCACAGGGGTGGAAACATGCCCAGGCAGATTGTTGTCCTGGACTCAGTGGTGCCAAGGGCCCCCCCCACCCCCAATGACTCCAGAAGGGAGGGAAGACAAAGGGGGTTTGAGTCACACACACAGAAGCATGTTCTGGTAATATTTGGGGCACAATCCTGGTCATAAGCACCATTCACTACGAGGGGCAGCTGATCCTGGCACAGGCTGCTTCTCTGACACAGCTGCCATGCCTGTGGCACTGTCTGTAGGTCCAGAGACCTTCTCTTGCCCCTGAGCCCTCTGCACAGAGATGAGAATGCATCGAGAAGCATGGGCCAGGCCCAAGCACATTGCAGTGATTTCTGTCTCTCAGGAACTCCCAGGCTGACAACAGACTTTTCCCAAACCTTTCCCCAGCTGGGGAGGATTTTGCACTTGCTCAGGGCTGAAATTCCAAAGCACCAGAGGTGACCACCAGCCAATGAATTT
This sequence comes from Melanerpes formicivorus, assembly GCF_026170545.1. NCBI lineage: Eukaryota > Metazoa > Chordata > Aves > Piciformes > Picidae > Melanerpes > Melanerpes formicivorus. The sequence goes on from NW_027142530.1 coordinate 74,167, forward strand.
GCCCCTTCCCTCCCCACCCCCTGCCACTCCTCAGTATCAAGCATCTGGGCAGATCTCACAGTGGTTTCCTTGGGAGTGTCCGGTATTGCACTGGATGAAATCAGAGTAAGCTGCCCGGCAGTGGGCAGCACAGCTCTGAGTCACAGTCCTAAGCTAACACTCATCACCATCAGCAGCACAAACAGGACTACAGCTCATCAGCCCCCTGAAAGCAAATCCATCAACAAAGTGAACACACCACAGGTAAGATAACTTCTGTCAAACTCTGCTGACAAGCCTCAAGCCTTAATTGAATCCTCTTCTATCTTTGTTAGCTCAATCCTTTTGTCTCCTGCCAAAATCTGCCCTCATTAAGACAGCTGTTTTCCTGCCCCACGTTGGGCTCCAGAAAAGGAATGTACTGGGTTCAGCTGAACCAGCAGCTTAACCTCTCTGCCTCCCCCAACACACAACTGAGGGGGAAAGAACACCACACAAAACCTCTTTGTGTAAATACAGAAACAAATGAGAGAAGAGTTTCCTGAGCAAATCAGATCATCAGAATACAAAAGTACAGTGACCTCAGCCCGTGTGCAGAAAAGGCACAGTGGAAAGCAGCAACAAGAAGCAACAAGCAAGGCAAAAGCCCAAACCAGGGAGCTGCTCCCCTATCCCTCCCTGTCCCACTGCCATCCCAGCAGAGCAACCAACACCCAAAATATCCCAGGACCCAGAAGCAGCAACCGGAACAGGGAGCCTCCCATGTTGCAATCTTCAAGCCCCATCATCCTTTGCTCCAGCCAGCACTTTCATTTCTGAGGCTGGCATGGCTGCAGCATGGTCTGGATAACAGCAGCAGAGTCAATTCAGCCCATGACAATCAGGAGCCCCTCCAAGTGAAATGGAAAGAGCCTCTCAGCTTCTGGGAACAACTTACACTGCTTTGAAGGCAGCTGGACTTGCCACATGGATGCATTAGCTGAGAGCCCAGAAGAGCCCAAGGGGGCAGTGGAAGGTGACTTCAGAAGGATCCTTGAAGATGAAGCTCAAGTAGACTTCATGATTTGTAGCTGGAACCTTGGTATTTCCTGCTGGGATCTCCTTTGGATTCAGAGCCCTCTGACAATTCACAGGGCCACTGGTGACAGGATGTTAGGGGTTGGAAGGGACCTCTGGAGATCTCTGAGTCCCCCTGCCAGAACAGGACCATTGAATCCATTGCAGGTCTCACAGGAACACATCCAGACAGGTCTGGCAAGTCTCCAGAGAAGGAGACTCCACAACCTCTCTGGGCAGCCTGTTCCAGGGCTCTGTCACCTTACAGTAAAGTTCTTCCTGCTGTTGAAGTGGAACTTCCTGTGCTGCAGTTTCCATCCATTGCCCCTTGTCCTATCCCAGGGCACAAATGAGCAGAGGCTGTCCCTGCCTCTTGCTTCCTGACCCCCAGCCCTCACATACTGATAGACATTGATCAGATGCCCTCTCAGACTTCTCCTCTCCAGATTAAACAGCCACAGGCCTCTCAGCCTCTCCTTGTCAGGCAGTGCTGCAGTCCCTTCAGCATCCTCACAGCCTCTGCAGCAGATCCCTGTCCCTTTTGAGCCCAGAACTTGATGTAATATTCCAGGTGGGGCCTCCCGAGGGCAGAGTAGAGTGGGAGGAGAACCTCCCTGGATCTGCTGGCCACACTCTTCCAAATGCACCCCAGGACCCCACTGGCCTTCCTGGCCACCAGGGCACATTGCTGTCCCATGCAGATCTTGCTGCCCACCAGAACTCCCAGGCCCTCCATGGGGCTGCTCTCTAACTATTTGTTCCCCTGAGTGCTGTAGGGTTCACATTTCTCTGGACATTGCATGGTGCAGATCACCTCCAGTGAATCTGAGGCTCCCCAGAAATTGCTACTGGGTTCCTCTTAATCACATGGATCCTGTCCCAGCAGGCACTAGTGTAGGAGAAGGAACAGCAGACTGAAGAGAAGGAGAAAGGGAACTGAAAATCTCATCACCTGAATCTAGAAAGAAAGCCCTTGGTAGCAAATGTCCATTCTGGATGGACACAGAACACAACACAGAGAGCTGATGAGAGCAGCTGCTGGGGCTGCACCAACTGCCCTGAGAACCCTAAGGAAGGGCTGGAGGGGGGAGGGCATTCACTGGAATTCCAATACCTGATAATACCTCTTGGACATACTGAGAATCACAGAATTGTCAGGGTTGGAAGGGACCTCAAGGATCATCCAGCTCCAAGCCCCCTGCCATGTCCAGGGACACCTCACAACAGAGCAGGTTGCTCAGAGTCACATCCAGCCTGGCCTTAAAACCCTCCAGGGAGGAGACTTCCACCACCTCCCTGGGCAACCTGTGCCAGTGTCCCTCCACCCTCATGGGGAAGAACTTCTTACCATCCAATCTGAATCACCCTACTTCTAGTTTTGCTCCATTCCCCCCAGTCCTATCCCTACCCAACACCTATGAAGTCCCTCCCCAGTTTTCTTGCAGCCTCCTTGAGATATTGGAAGGCCACAAGAAGGACTTCTTGAAGCCCTCTCTTCTCCAGACTGAACAACCCCAACTCCCCCAGACTGTCCTCATAGCAGAGCAGCTCCAGCCCTCTGCTCATCCTCGTGGTCCTTCTCTGGATACCTTCCAGCACCTCCAGATCCTTCTTGTAATAGACGCTCCAGAACTGGACACAGAGCTCCAGGTGGGGTCTCACCAGGGTGGAGCAGAGTGGGAGAATCACCTCCCTGGCCCTGCTGGCCACATTGCTCTTGCGGCAGCCCAGGATACAACTGGCTCTCTGGGCTGCAAGTGCACACTGGTGCTCCTGTTGAGCTTGTGGATGAACACTTCCTTTAAGGATAACCCAGAATTAGAAGCACAGGATGGGGATGGAAGAGGCTCCTGATCCAAAGAAGAGAGATTCCAAATGTGTCCAGAGATGCAACCTAACTGATTAGCAAACACTGACTGCCTGAAGTCAAGGCACCTCTGTGGGAAAAACACTCAGGTTGTGCATCCATCCAGGTTCTCACCATTCCATGATGAGGAACAAACACACAGGGTGGACAGCACCAGGAGGAAAGGGAAAGTATTGGAGATGTGGCAGTAAAGGCAGGAAAAGATTAACCCTCAGCTGGTCAGGAATCTGTGCCCCTGGGGCAGTGCTCCCAACTACAACTGTGGCTGATCAGTGAGAGACTCAAAGTTGGGTCCAAGGAGATGTGAAATGGCACAAATGAAACAATGCTGCAAAGGAAAGGGCCTCTGCTTGGCACAGCTTAGCTTGATGGTTTCTGCCTTGCTCAGGAGAAAGTGAAGCAGAAAAGGCCATGGTGAAGATCTCTGCTCTCCCAGTCCTCTGGAATAGGACTGCAGGTGCAGGATCAGCTTCCCAGGGAGGAGGGAAACAGGTTGCAGAAATAGCTGCTCAGGAGGGAATGGCTCCAGGCATGGTCTTTGCCTCAGAAGGAGGAATGGGCACAGCACTGAACACAAGTTGTTGTGTTTCCATGGATCAGAGAGGAAGGACATCCATAGACAAGGTTGAGAGATGGGAACAAAGCAGGATTGTGCAGGAAGGAGGAGCCAGCACAAGTTCTGCACCATGAGGGTAGTGGAACACTGGAACAGGTTGCCCAGGGAGGGGGTTGGGGTCCCATCCCTGGAGATCTTCAAGGTGAGGCTTGACAGGGGTCTGAGCAACCTGATGTAGTTGAGGATGTCCCTGGGAAGGTTGGACAAGATAACCTTTGGAGGTCCCTTCCAGCCCAGCCTATTCTGTGACCAGTGAGATATGGGGACCAAGCAGATTCTGCATGAAGTGCAAAAGGAAGACACCACCTGGGGCTTCTCAGAGCTCTGGGCCTGGCTATGGTTGTGGATTCCTGCCTTGGGCTTCAGTCTCAAGAAGTTGGTTGGAGCAATAACCCTGAGCTTGTTCCCCTTTGTTTGCATGGCTGTTAGAGTGCAGGGCATGTGTGAGTGCTGGTCTGCTTGAGGGAGCAGAACAGGGGACAGCAAGGACCTCTCTGGGAAGTGCTGGGGCAAATGTTGCCTTGACGAGCAGACCCTAAGCCTCTGTATTCTCCTAAGCTCCCATTGCAAGGACCAGGCCTAAGGCCTGTCTGCAGTTCATAGAGCAATACTGAGCAAGACTTTCCTGAGGTTCTTTTCTCTATTCCAAATGCCCTGGGATGGAGCAAACTCTGCACACAGGGAAGAAGGCCAACTGCAGATGGGTTGTGGCAGTAGAAAAGTGGCCAGACACAGGAATTGTCCTCCCCCAGACTCAACACTGCTGTGGCCACATCTGGATTCCTGGTATCTGGGTGCAGAGTTCAGAAGTCTAAACGGGAAGCCAGGAACTGGGGAGGCTGCAGAGGAGATTTTCCAGGATGGGGATTGACATCTCTGTGGAGAGGCTGAGGGACCTGGGCTGCTTCAGCCTGTTGAATAGAGGCTCAGGGCACTGCCATAGCAGTGTGCACACGCCTGAAGGGTGGTTTCAGAGAGGATGGAGCTCTTCTGGAGAGTGGAAAGAGACCAAAACCTCTACAAAGTGCATCTTGGAAGGTTCAGAGTGGAGACGAAGGCAAAGAAATGTCCCTCAAAGGGCAGAGCTGCTATGCATGAGGCCATCCAGAGGTGTCAGGAAATGGCAGGAAGAGCTGAGACAGCTCAGGGAAGGGATGGAAATGGCAGGGGGAGAGCTGGATGGGGAAGCAAGAATGGTGTCAGCAGCCTGAAGGGAAAGAGCAGCAGGCATGGGACAGTGTAGGAGAGGCTGCAGTAGGGATGGCCAAGGGTTCTGGCAAGGCTGAGAGGCTCAACAGGGCCAAGGTCTTTATCCCCTTGGCTCTGGCAGTTGCCTCTGCCACCAAGGCCTGTGAGGAGAAACTGTGCTTTGAGGCTTTGAGCTTCTTCTGTTGCAAGAACAGTGGTCAGGGCTTGGCCTTTCTGTTTCCTAGACCAAAGGCAAGTTTTTCTGCCCTGTACTTTGCCTTTGTCTCCCTGCAATCCTGGCCTCTAACAAGCTGCTCTAACGAGTCCCTGGGGAGCCTTTGTCAGTAACAAGCCTCAGTGAGGCCAATCAGTGCTTCAAGGTACTTTGGAGTTTGCTTCTGACTTGGACTTCTTGAGAGGCTTCTTGGCAGTAGCTTGGCAGAGTCTCCTGGCAGTACCTAAGGATGATGTAATCAGCCCCAAATACTCCATGGGGCTCATTAAATACTGCTGAAGCTCTTATTATTGCCAAGGTTTCTGCAGCTAATTGGAGAGGTTTTTATTGCACAAAGCATCTGATAAAAAGTACTTTTAAAGGTACATTTCATTCCTTTTCAGCAGGAGTTGTCTCTTTGCAAGCAATCTACAGTAAATCCTGATAAGGTACTACCTTGCTCACTGCTCACCCTCACTGGCCACTGTCCCCAGCATAGCCCAGAGCCACAGGTGAGGGACAGGATGTGGCTTGCCAGGGGATGGGGGTCAGGGCTTGGTCCTTTGGATCAACGAAACCCCTCCAGGATTATTCAGCAGCAGAGCCACCTTGAGCTGCTTGTCCTGACCTGTCAGCACTGACTCAGTTCTCTGCTCACACCAGAGCCTGGAGATGCTTCAGTGCTTCCAGTGATGCTTCCCTTGCATCCACTCTCTCCTGCTCTAACCAGACCCTGGGGACCCTTTCCCAGTATGCTTCACTGGGACCCATTAAGAGTAGAAGAAAGTTCAGAGTTTGAATCTGGCTTTGACTTCTGGAGAGGTTTCATCAGCTTCCTCTCAGTCCCTGAGGTTTACAGGGCACCAAAAGCAGCCAGAGGAGTCATTAAAACACCTTAGGCTGGACCTTTGCTGCCCTATTGGGCCAGGCTTCTGGGCTGGAAGGTGCTGCTGGTAAGCAGGCAGCGCAGCAGGAGAAAGCTCTGGCCAGGAGCTGCTCCTCTGCACAGCACAGCAGGGCTGAGGGCACTGCCAGAGGATCTCAGGGAGATGAGGAAGGCAGAAAGAGCTTCGAGGTGGCCAGGAATGGGAGGATGCTGAGAGCTCACTAGAGGAGAAGTCACTGCAGTCACTGACACAGTGAGGCTGTGGGTGCAGGACACTGCAGCTGTAGCTCCTGGAGGCATCTCCATCTCAGCAGCTGATGCTCAGCTGAAGGCTCCTGCAGTGTGCACACAGAAGGAGGACCAAAGCCCTTCAGTTCCATCCTGTGAGCAGCAGTGAGCAGAGCTGGGGAAGGAGAAGGCTTCATCCCCATCCCCTCTGCCTTCCTCTCTTCCCTTCACTGTCTCTGCAGCACTGCAGAGCTGCTGCCTGTTTCATCACCTCTCCATGGGACATTCTTTTGCTGGGTTTGGGCTGTTGGTCATTTTCTGTTCTGACACCAGAGGAATCTGCAGGGCAATTCTGAGTCCCTGCTGCATTTGAAGCTGTGATGGACTCTGCCATGGGTTGGTAGTGATGGGACTGAGCTGATCCATTCCTCATGCAGCTCAGGGACAGGGGTTACAATGAGGATGAGAGAAGTGTGCCCTAACTTGTCATTGCCTTTCTCACCTTGGACAGGTCTCCATGGCCAGAGGCAGCAGATGGCCAACAGCAGCTCCATCACCCACTTCCTCCTCCTGCCATTCCCAGGCACAAGGCAGCTGCAGCTCCTGCACTTCTGCCTCTTCCTGGCCATCTACCTGACTGCCCTGCTGGGCAATGGCCTCATCATCACCACCATAGCCTGGGACCACCACCTCCACACCCCCATGTACTTCTTCCTCCTTAACCTCGCTCTCACTGACCTGGGTGCCATCTCCACCACTGTGCCCAAATCCATGGACAATTCCCTGAGGAACATCAGAGACATCTCCTATTCAGGGTGTGCTGCTCAGCTATTTTTCTTTCTCTTTTTCATGTCAGCAGAGTATTTTCTCCTCACCACCATGTCCTATGATCGCTACGTTGCCATCTGCAGACCCCTGCACTATGAGACCCTCCTGGGCAGCAGAGTTTGTCTCCACCTGGCAGCAGCTGCCTGGACCTGTGGGGCTCTCTATGCTCTGCTGCACACAGCCAATACATTTTCCCTGCCCCTCTGCCAGGGCAATGCTCTGGAGCAGTTCTTCTGTGAAGTGGCCGAGATCCTCAAGCTCTCCTGCTCCACATCCTACCTCAGGGAACTTTGGCTTCTTGTGGCCAGTGGCTGTTTTGTGTTTGTCTGTTTTGTGTTCATTGTGGTGTCCTATGTGCAGATCTTCAGGGCAGTGCTGAGGATCCCCTCTCAGCAGGGACGCCACAAAGCCTTTGCCACCTGCCTCCCTCACCTGGCTGTGGTCTCCCTGTTTGTCAGCACTGGTATCTTTGCTTACCTGAAGCCTCCCTCCATCTCCTCTCCATTCCTGGACCTGGTGGTGTCAGTTCTGTACTCAGTGGTGCCTCCAGCAGTGAACCCTCTCATCTACAGCCTGAGGAACCAGGAGATCAAGGATGTCCTGAGCAAACTGATCCCTGGATGCTCTCAGAAGTAATAAACTCTTTGTCTTCTCCTGCAGAGCAGTTCTGATGTCACTCCATGCAGGCCCAGCCTGGCTTCTATATCTTTTGGTGGTAGGGGTGGATTTTTCCTCTTTGTCATCACCTTTCTAATTCACTGTCTGCTTTGCTTTTCCCTTTGAGAATTCATGTAACAGGACCTCTGCTCCTTCTTTGGTTAAACAAAATAAAGGACCTTTCCCAGAGCTTTAGGGACAATTCCTGCATGCAGAGTTGGCAGAGAAGAGAATCCCAGCACAGCCTCACTGCCAGGGAGCATCAGCACTCCCTGGACCCCTGGTCCCTCCTAATAGAGGCTGGCACCTTCCTTTGCCAATTTGATCTCCTGAACACCTTCTTGTCAAACTTGCTCCTCACCCCAGTACAAACTGATCCTGATTCTTTCCCATATCAGCTCCACCTGTCCCAGCATAAATTTCATACTCTGACCCTCCCAGTCCAGAATGGCCACATCACAGTACAAACTGGATACCCTGATCCCATCCCTCTAGAAACTGAGCTTCACCTCACCTGGGTCCCCTTAAGCCTTCCACATACAAACTTGTCCTTGTCCCAGTATAAACTAATTTTCCTGATCCCATCCCAGTACAGTCTGAGACTCATCCCAGAACAAATTGGAAGCCCTGCATAGGTTCCAGTATCAAATGAATCTCTCCAACTGCAAAGTCAGTAACATGACCACCTTCCCAGTACAGACTGTGCCCCTTCCCAGTAAAAACTACATACCCTGAACTCTTCCCAGCATAGCTGTGGCCTCCTTCCAGAATAAACTGGATTGTCTTGCCCTCTCCCACTACAGTGTGGGTCCCATCCCAGTACAAAAGGCATTCCCTGGCTTCCCCCAGGACTGATTGCATCCATTCCAGTACAGTTTGGACACCTAATGCCCTCCCAGTACAGTGTGAGCCCTGTCCCAGTCTAAACCAGCTCCCTTTTACCCCTCCAAGTACACCTTAGGCCTTGTCCCACTATAAACTGGATCCCCTTATCTCCTCCCAGTATAAACTGGGCAAGGCTTATTCTAAACTTAATCCCTTGGTTCCCTTCCAGTACAGACGCTGATCTAGCACAGCTGGGATCCCCTGGCCCCATTGCAGTACATTCTGGCCCTTATCCCATTACAAATTTGATCTTTTTAACCCTGTGGTGGTGAGAGAAGGTTCAGTTCTCCCTCCCCCACAAAGACAGAAACCATAGCTGACTCAGTCGGAGAAGCAAGATGAATTAAATCTGTATTTACAAGCAGGATGAAATGCAGGTTATATATACACAATATACAGTATTTACCATATATACAGAAATACACAGCAAAGAAAGTAATACAGAACAAAACTCCCTCCTCTGGACAGAGAAGGGTTCTCCCCCCTGTATCCCCTCTCTCCCCCTACCTCCCTTTTTTCCCAAGAGGGTTAGAGAGAGAGAAAAGGGTAATTATTAAGGAGGAAATTCTTGTCAGGCTCAAAAGCGCATGCAAGGATTAGTTTTCTTATCTCAAGGTTAACAGGTCCTGCCACTGCTGCTCAGAAGCAGACAGGCTGAAGAGACAGAACAGACTAGAACTGATGGAGAGACTCAAGCAGAACTGAAACTTAAAGTTGCATTCTACCAATCTACCGATGAAATTAATTTAGAATATCTGAATGTTTTCAAAATATTCAGACAGAGGGTTCCAGCACTGTCCCTTTCTTAAAGGCACAGCCTAAAATGGTTGCACCCACCCAGCTCTCCCCCTGCCATTTCCATCCCTTCCCTGAGCTGTCTCAGCTCTCCCTGCCATTTCCTGACACCTCTGGATGGCCTCATGCATAGCAGCTCTGCCCTCGGAGGGACATTTCTTTGGCCTCATCTCCACTCTGAACCTTCCAAGCTGTCAGTGACTGTAGTGGGTTGAGAGAGAAGGCCTAGCTTTCTCTCCCCCACAAAGAGGAAAAAAAAACACAGCTAACTCAGCCAGAGAAGCGGAAGGAATGCTATATTTTACAAGCAATGTGGAAAGGCAGGTTAAATATACACAATATATACAGTATTTACAATATATATACAGAAATATACAGCAAGAAAAAAAAAAGAATACAGGAACGAAATTCCCTCCTCCGGACAGAGAAGAGTTCCCCCCCTGTGCCCCACTCTCTCCCCCTCCCTCCCTTTATTCCCAAAAAGGGTTAGAAAGAGAGAAAAAGGCAGTTATTAAGAGAGAAGAATTTTAGTAGGCCTATTAGTAGGATTAGTGCTTATCTTTATCCAAGGTCAGAACTCCAGCTGTTCAGAAGCAGACAGGCTGGAAAAGCAGGACAGAGAGAAACTGAGAAAGATTCCAACTGAACTCAAAACTTAAAGTTTCACTCTACCAATCTGCCAATGAAATTCGTTTAGAATATCTGATTGTTTTCCTTATTATTCCAAAACATTCAGCCAGAGTGTCCCAGCACTGTCCCTCTCTTAAAGGCACAGCCTCAAACGGTCACAGTGACATAGAATGGAGTCAATACAGATGAGCAGTATGATCTAGTATTGTTCATTTATTAAGGGAACTTCTACAGCTTATATAGACTCAGGAAGCATCGTTGGCATGGCTTCATTGGATCCCCACGAGTGACCACACATCATACTGTTATAGATTATTGGTCAAACTACCAATAGGTTGTTGATGCAGCTGTGTGTCCTGTTATTCCCTGTTATTCTCTCTGTGTTTATAGCTAGCAGTGTCCTGCTTTAGTATTCAGTATTCAGTATCAGTAAGGTTGGAAGAGACCTCAAAGATCATCAAAGTCCAACCTGTCACCACAGACCTCATGACTAGAGTAGGGAGGACACTACTGCCCACTGCAGGCTTGAACTCAAGACCTTCCCATTAATGGTCTTACATGCTACCAACTGAGCCACAGTGTTCATATCTGGTATACATATATCTAGTTACATGCTGCAGGCACAGCACTGGTTTGCTACACTGCTAGCCACTTCTGCACTTGTGCTGAGCATGGCATATCACCATGTCAGGCTCTAGACCTACACTGCCAGATTGTTCACACTGCTCATCACTGGCATTGCCACAGGAGGGTACAGAAATGTCATGGTGATAGCTGCAAGGAAAGCAAGTTGGGTGTCAAGACCATGAAGGGAAAGAGCTGCAGGCATGGGGCAGTGTAGCACTACCTGCAAGGCTGAAAGCTCAACAGCACTGAGGTCTTTCTCCTTCTGTCTATGGCAGTTGCCTCTGCCACCAAGGCCAGGGAAGTGAAATTTTAGCTTGAGACTCTGCAATTGACTGCCAGGCTCTGAGGTCAGGGTTTGGCCTTTCTGCTGCAGAAACCAAACCCAGGTGGGGGACAGTGTAGGACAACCTGTGGTGGGGATGGCAATGGGCATTGGCAAGGCTGGAAGTCATCAGGAGAACCCAAGGCTTTGCCTTCTTGGCTCTGGCAATCATCCACCACCAAGTGCTGTGAGGAGACTTCCTAAGGCACCAGGGGGTCCTCAGAGCCTCCTTAAACAGCCCCAGGAAGGCTGGGGACTGTCATCCCCTTGTCCTTCACTCAGCATCACAAATCCCACACCCCACAGCACCTGAGGAGCCTTGACCCATAAATGAGGGACAGGATCTGCCTGCCCAGGTACTGTGGTCAGGGTTTGGCCTTTCTGCTCCATAAACCAAACCCAGAGTTTTCTCTCCTGCACTTTGCCTTTGTCTGCTGCAATCATGGCCTCCACTGAGCTGCTCTAAGGAGCCCTTGGGAGGCTTTGTTGGTAATGCCCCTCAGTGGGGCCAATCAGTGCTTCAAGGCACTTTGTGTTTTCCTTCTGACTTCTGGAGAAGTTTCTTCAGTCTCCTCTCAGTACCTGAGGTTCCTGCAATGAGTCCCAAGTGCCCTAAGGAGATGTTTGTGTCTCTGCAATCTTCTTCAGGATTTCAAAGTGCACCTCACAAAGCTCAATTTTGTATGTCAAAGATATAGTATTTTACTCCATTTCAGTTTAGAGCAGAGATGATAATTCCCCAAGTGACACTGACCCAGGCTGTCTCAGCAGGACATCTGCACTTGCAGGGAAATCTGTCCTTCAGTCTGACATTGAATGGACAACTTTGCTCCTCACCCTCCCCAACCTCCCCATTGCTGTCACTGCCCACCTGGGGCTTACAAGGTGATTCAGCAGAATGTGTTCTAATCCAAGAGCCTCTGAATGACAGAGTGGGTAAGGACAAGGCTGACCCTGACTGACTGCAAGGGATCCTGAAGTCAAATCTATTTCTGTGGCTGTGCCTGGAGAGAAGCACCAAGCACAAAGATACAGGGACAGAGCTGGCTGTGTCCAGTGCAAGATAGAAACCTTGCCCCTGGTGACAACAAAGGCATCTGTCCAAAGACACAGAGAGGTGGAGAGGTGGCTAGCAGAGAGGCTGCCCTGGAGTTGAGTTTCCTTCTGCTGGAGCTCCAGGCAAACCCTCACAATGCTTTGGCATTCTTAGGGCACAAGAACTGAGCCTGGAGAAGTCTGACTTGGTGCTGGCCCTTGGTGCAGGTTGTGCCTGAGAGATGTCTGTGTGGGGGAGATGCTGGACACAGCTGCTGTGATCCAGGAGAGCTCCAAGGCTTTGGCTTTAGGCTCACTGTTTTCAGAGGGGGAGATCATTGACTTTCATCAGGTGTTTCTCTGAGCTGGAGAACCTTGGATGCTGAATCATCCTGGGACTTGTTGCCACTTGCACAGACCCTGAAGTTTTTTACCTCCAAAGTTTTCTATCAGCTCCCTGTTGGCTGTGGTCCAAGCACAGATGATTAGGTGGTGTTGGATGATAGGTTGGACGCGATGATATTGAAGGTCTCTTCCAACCTGGTTTATTCTATTCCATTAATTCTAATTCTGACCTGGCAGGACATGACCAACCCCCAAGCCATAGGGAGAGCAGTGCAAGGCTGGGAGAGCAAGGGTGCAGCACACCAAGGACACCTCTCAGTGCTCTATTTCTCTCTGTCCTTATCCATCCCTGGCTTACCCTGGGCTACTTCATGGTCTAGGCCTTTTCTTTGTTTGTTTGTTTTTAACCTAAAATGAGAATGCATGTTGTGTTATAATTAATTTTGACTTTCCCATTAACTATTTAAAATTAAGGCAAACTGGTGAGGTGACATAGAAATCCATAGGAACATTTTCTCTAGTCACACAACAATTAAACAATCATAACAGCCAGTCCTAACTCACACGGTGCTGTGGTGCATTCTTCTGAGTGATGCTTTTGATCCCAGATTACCATAGCAGTTGTTGTGATCGATGTTCGACTGCATGGGAAATGCTGTGTGCTCATGGTGTTGATTCCTCTGCCGTTGTTTATTGTGATGATTGCAGTTGACATGGGGTAGTTGTTTCTTGCTGGTGTCACTGAAAACCTTTAGCTAAAAAATATACAACCTCTTTTTACTTTTTAATGGGGTTTTTATATATTTTGCAAACTTTTAAAAAAAATTATTATTTTTTATTTTGTTATATTTTATTTTTTTTTAAATTCTAATTAATGGGAGTCAACACAGCTGACCAATATGATCGAGTATTGTTCCTTTATTGGTCCAGTATTGTAGGCCCTATAGTGCGAGCATAGTGAGTATAGCACAGTAGCGTAAAGCAAAGAAGAAGATGGGAAAGGAAAGAAAAGTGTGTAGCAAGGGAACTTCTACAACTTATATAAACTCGGAGAGCCTCGTTGGCATAGCTCCATTGGTTCCCTCTGAGTGACCACACATTGCACTATTACAGATTATTGGTCCAACTACTAATGACACAACGAGGTTTGTTGATGCAGGTGCATGTCCTGTTGTTCCAAGATAACTGTCCATGTTTATAGCTACCAGTGTCTTGTTTTAGTTACATGCTGCAGGCACAGCACTGTTTTGCTACACTGCTAGCTGTTTTCTGCACTTATGCTGAGCATGGCCTACCACCATGTCAGGCTCTAGGCCTGCACTATCAGATTGCTCACACTGCTCGTCGCTGGCATTGACACAGTAAGTCAATGATCCCCACCTCTAAAAACAGTGACCCTAAAGCCAGAGCCTTGGAGCTCTCCTGGGTCACAGCAGCTGTGTCCAGCATCTCCCCCACTCAGACATCTCTCAGGCGCAACCTGCACCAAGGGCCAGCACCAAGTCAGACTTCTCCAGGCTCAGTTCTTGCCTAACAGTGCCAAAGCTTTGTGAGTGTTTGCCCTGAGCTCCAGCAGAAGGAAACTGAAATACAGGGCAGCCTCTGCCAGCCTCCTCTCCACCACTCTGTCTTTGGACAGACACCTTTGCTATCACCAGGGACAAGGTATCTATCCTGCACTGAAACCATCCAGCTCTGTCCCTCTGTCTGTGTGTTTTGTGCTTCTCTCCAGGCACAGCCATAGAAATAGATTTGAATTCAGGATCCTTTGCAGTCAGTCAGGGTCAGCCTTGTCCTTATCCACTCTGTCATTCAGAGGCTCTTGGATTAGAACACATTCTGCTGAATCACCTTGTAAGCCCCAGGTGGGCAGGGACAGCAATGGGGAGGTTGGAGAGGGTGGGGAGCAAAGTTGTCTACTCAGTGTCAGCCCTGAAGGGCAGATGTTCCTGCAAGTGCAGATGGCCTGCTTAGACAGCCTGGGTCAGTGTCACTTGGGGAATTATCATCTCTGCTCTGAACTGAAATGGAGTAAAATATTTTATCTTTGGCATAAAAAAAATTGAACTTTGTGAGGTGAAATCCTGAAGATTGCAGAGACACAAACATCTCCTTAGGGCACTTGGGACTCATTGCAGGAACCTCAGGTACTGAGAGAAGACTGAAGAAACTTCTTAGGAAGTCAGAAGGAAAACACAAAGTGCCTTGAAGCACTGATTGGCCCCACTAAGGGGCATTACCAACAAAGCCTCCCAAGGGCTCCTTAGAGCAGCTCAGTGGAGGCCATGATTGCAACAGACAAAGGCAAAGTGCAGGAGAGCAAACTGTGGGTTTGGTTTATGGAGCAGAAAGTCCAAGCCCTGACCACAGTGCCTGGGCAGGCAGATCCTGTCCCTCGTGTATGGGTCAGGGCTCCTCAGGTGCTGTGTGATGTGGGGTTTGTGATGCTGAGTGAAGGACAAGGGGATGACAGCCCCCAGCCTTCCTGGGGGTGTTTAAGGAAGCACTGAGGACCCCCTGCTGCCTTAGGAAGTCTCCTCACAGCCCTTGGTGGTGGATGACTGCCACAGTGAGGAAGGCAAAGCCTTGGGTTCTCTTGATGACTTCCAGCCTTGCCAGTGATCATTGCCATCCCCACCACAGGTTGTCCTACACTGTCCCCCACACTGGGTTTGGTTTCTGCAGCAGAAAGGCCAAGCCCTGACCACAGAGCCTGGGCAGTGAGATGCAGAGAGGCTCAAGCTAAAGTTTCACCTCCTTGGCCTTGGTGGCAGAGGCAATTGCTATAGACAGGAGGAGAAAGACTTCATTCCTACTCAGGTTTCATCCTTGCAGGTGGTGCTACACTGCCCCATGCCTGCAGCTCTTTCCCTTCATGCTCTTGACACCTATCTTGCTTTCTAGCAGCTCTCACCATGACATTTCTGTACCCTCCCTGCTCTGCCTCTACTCTCCATGGCCATTTCTTGAAACACAGAGCCAGGGCCTCTTGGACCACAAGGATCCCCTTTGAGTGACCTTTCTTTCTCCTCAACTCCTGTATACTCTCAAGGGCAAGAAAGGATCTGCCTGGCCTCAAACCACCTCAGAACACCTCCACTCTGGACCCTAAAATTTACACTCTATGGAGGTTGTCTTCCTGTCCCACAGTCACTGGAAGCTGCATCATTCCCAGATTTCAAGCATGTGCACACTGCATCTGTAGTGCCCTTAGCTTGGACTTCACCAGGTTACAGAAGCCCCAGTCCCTAAGGCTCTCCACCCCAGTCCTTGCAGATATCTTCTGAAGTTTCTCAATCTCTTCAAAAGTCCTTCAGAGCCAAAGTCCCAAAGCCAGACACCAAGAATCCAGATGTGGTCACAGCAGGGCTGAGTGCAGGGGAAGACAACTTCTGTGTCTGGGTGGCCACACTCCTCCTGCCACAGCCCAGCTGCACTTGGCCTTCTGCACTCTGTTCAGCCTCTGCTCCATCCCAGGCCTTTGGCAATGGTTGCTGCCAGAGGCCTTTCTGCCTGAGCACAAAGCAGAACCTCCAGCTGTAAAGCAACAGCCAATGCACCTCCCTGCTGCTTCCTCTCAGCTTGGCAGGCACAAGGGATGGCACAGTCCCCAGCCCAGCCCTGGGTCTGCTGCTGGCCAATGACACAAAGGGATTGGAGTTTGCAGTGGCCTCACACTCACCTCAAGGCCATGTGGCTCCTCCTGCCCTAGGAGCTTCTCAGCCATCCCTAATGTTCCAATGCTGGTCCAAGGCCTCAGCCTGCTTGTGGCCTGGCAACTGAGCAGGCACAGGATACCTCTCCAGAGCCTTCCAAAGCACGTCCCTGCTGCTGCCTTTCATCTTCTCCAGCAGCCAAAGCCAAGCCCTGTCCCTGCTGCTGTCCCTTCAGGCAATCAGGTGGCAGGGAGGTGACAACCCAGTTCCAGGGCTATTCCTGCAGGGGCCACCAGGAGCTTAGGGACAGGGAGTCACACAAGTCCCTTGCACATCACATGCCTTCTGCTGGCCTGCTGTGGACTCTGGCAGCTGGGAAGCCAAAAGCACAGAGCCCAGGCAGGAGTCAGGGGCTGCCCTCTCATCTGCTGCAGCAAGTGACTTCCCAGTCCCTTTGCTGCCCTCTTTCTGCTGCTGCCCTATCAGCTGCTGAGCCAGCAGTGAGCTCCCAGCCCCTGCCCAGCCTTGTGCCTGCTGCTGTGCAGGAGATTCTGAGGCACAGCTGAGATGCCCACGGTATTGCCACCCATCTCCTCCCTGTGTCCATGAGCTGCTCGGACACAGTTCACCTCCTGCTCTTCTCCCATGGCCATGAGGCTGCTCTGTTTGCTCACAGGCCTGCCAGGGGCCAAGCAGAATCCCTCAAGTGTGAGAGGGGATACCAAAGAGGGGTCAGAGCACAGGAAAGAGGTTTGGGACTGAAGTGTTCAGGGGCGGGCTGAGGCCTCAGAGATGCCTTTGAGGGCTGAGGCTCAGGCTAAGGCTTTGGAGTGGCTTTGGTGTCCTGATGAGTGTCCTGGGCAATGCTCAGGTAAGGACAACCTTAGAGGGGTAGTGGCTGGTGTGGGGATGGGCTGAGGGCAAGGAGTAGATGCCAAGGGTAAAGGCTGGGGCCAGGGTGAGCAATGATGGCAAAATCATGGTTAGGGCTAGGTTTGAGAGAGGCTGAGCTTGGAGGGGTGAGGTGAGGCCTGAGCTCTTATGAGATAGAGATGGGGACTGGGTTCAGGGGAGGAGGAGAGGGTAGGGGTAGGGTTGGTGGGGACAGCTTAGAGAGAGTGTAAGAGGTCCAGGTTGTACTAGGAGGGGATGGAGCTTAGTACTGTAAGGGGACCCACTCTTTGTTGTGAGGAGACAGTGGATCAAGCTCGTACTGGGAATGAGGCCAGTAGGTACTGAGGGAGGCTAATGGAATCCAATTTGTACTGGGAAGGAGCTGATTTTGTACTGAGAGGAAGCCAGTGGATGCAGTTTGTACAGGGACAAGGTCCAGTATCTACAGGTAGGAGATAGGATGATGCAGTTTGTGTGGGATATGGCCCAGCCTGTACTGGGAGGACTTAAATCACAGAATATGAGGGGTTGGAAGGGACCTCCAGAGATCATCCAGTCCAACCCCACAGCCAGAGCAGGATCACCCAGGACAGGTCACACAGCAACACATATAGGCAGGTTTGTAAGTCTCCAGAGAGGAAGACTCCACAACCTCTCTGGCAGCCTGCTCCAGGGCTTCAGCACCCTCACAGCACAGAAGAGTCTTTTCATGGCGAGGTGGAACTTGCTGTGTTCCGCCTTGCATCCATTGCTCCTTGTCCTATCACTGAGCAACACTGCCAAGAGTCTGGCCCCTTCCTCTGACAACCCCCTCTGATATTGATAGGCATTGATCTGATCCCCTCTCAGGCTTCTCCTCTGCAGCCCCAGGGCTCTCAATCTTTCTTCACAGCAGAGATGTTCAAGTCCCTTCATCATCCTCATAGCCTCTGTTGGAGTCCCTCCAGCAGATCTCTGTCTCTCTTGACCTGGGGAGCCCCAAACTGCAGGGATGCAGTCTCTACAGGAAGGGCCCAGTCTGTACTGGGACAGGATTAGGATTTCAGAGCGGACTGGGACAAGGCCCAGTGTTACGGGGAGAGGCCATGGGGTCAGCTTTTACTGGGAGGTGTAAAAGATTTGTCTAGGGGGCACCAAGGGCTGCTGTTAGTACTGGAAGTGGGCCCAGTCAGTACTGGATTGGAGCCAGAGTACACAGTTAACATGTGGAGGGATGCAGTAGGTACTGGGAAGGCATCAGGGAAGCCACTTTGTACTGGAATGGGACCCAGAGTGTACTGGGATGGAGCAAGATGATCCAGATTGTGCTGGGATGAAGCCATGTCTGCTCTGGGAGGGGACCAGGGGATTCAGCTTGTTTTGGACCAAGGCCCAGTCTGTACTGGGAGAGCTCAGAGAGGTTCAGTTTGTAGCTGGAGGGGCCCCCAGTCTGAACTGGGATGGCATCAGGGGACCAGTTTACAGGGATGGGTCCTGGTCTGTGCTGGGATGGAAGCAGGGTTTCAGGAGATGCAATTTGTACTGGGATGAGACTCAGACTGTGCTAGGAGATGGCAATGGGAACCCATTTGTACCAGGGTCAGGCCACAGCTGCACTGGGATCAGGATATCCACTTTGTGCTGTGCTGGGTGCAGCTGGGACTCGGGGGGGGTCCAAGGGATGAACTTTGTAGTGGCACAGGAAACTGTATGGGAGATGGCAAAGTGATGCAAATTGTCCTGGGATAAGAGCACATCTGAGCTGGGAGGGGTTCAGGAGATGCAGTTTGTCCTGAGATGTGACCAGGTCTGTACAGGGAAGGGTTAAAAGGATCCCAAACTATGCTGTGCAGGGCCCAGAAAGTCCTCGAATGTGGTCAGAGAATGCAGCTTGTACTGGAAGAGAGCCCAGGCTGTACTGGCAGTGCATAAGGGGATACAGATTTTATTGGAATGAGGCCTAATGTGCACCTGCAGGGATGAAAGGGATCCTGTTTGGACTGGGACAGGGTCCAGACTGTACTGGGAGGGCATGAGGGTGTGCAGTTTGTACTGGGATGGATGCAGATGGTACTGGGAAGGGAGCCAGGGGATAAGATTCTGTGCTGGGATGGGACCCAGGCTGCACTGCTAGAGGACAGTAGGATCAAGTCTGTACTGGGATGAGGCTACATCTGTACTAGGAGGGGTTAAAAGAACCATGTTTGGACTGAGTCTGTACTGTAAGAGGATCAGGGTATCCAGCATGGATTCTAAGTTGGTACAGTCTGTAATTGGAGGGAGTTGGGGTATGAAGGCATGAGGAGACCTCCTGTTCTGATGACACTGGTGCTCTGGAGCGCAGCTCTGTCCCAGAAGCAGCCCTGGACTCTCCCTGTCTACAGTCCCAGCACTGCAACACAGCACCACAGTGCCCAAGCTGCCAGAGCACTCAGGCCATGCCCCAGCACAGAGGCTCATCGTGAGACAGTGGAAGGGAAGAAAGAGCAGCTGAGGACAGCCCAAGCTCAGGGGCTCCGTGGCACTGCTGCTGTGCTGGGACTCTGCCCCTCCACCTCTGCACACAGGCACTGCCCTGCAGCTCCAAAGAAGCCTTGCGGGAAAGAACTCAGACAAGTAACTCAGGAGGAAGGAAATCAGAGAAGCAGGGTACTTTATTGTTGAACACACAGGGAGCACAGCTCCTGCTGTCTGCATCCTCTGGGTCACCCCAGACAGGACAACACTGAACCAGAAATGGTCTGAAGAAAGACATTTGTGTGGGAACAACATTCTCACAAGGGGAACAGCAACAGCAGCAGCCAGAACTTGAGCAGCCAGGCTGGGCCTGCACTGAGTGACAGCAGAACTGCTCTGCTGGAGAAGATAATGAGTTTATTGCTTCTGAAAGCATCCAGGAATCAGTCTGCTCAGGGCAGCCTTCAGCTCCTGGTTCCTCAGGCTGTAGATGAGAGGGTTCACTGCTGGAGGCACCACTGAGTACAGAACTGACACCACCAGGTCCAGGCATGGGGAGGAGATGGAGGAGGGCTTCAGGTAGGCAAAGAAGGCAGTGCTGAGAAACAGGGAGACCACAGCCAGGTGAGGGAGGCAGGTGGCAAAGGTTTTGTGGCGTCCCTGCTGAGAAGGGATCCTCAGCACTGCCCTGAAGATCTGCACATAGGACACCACAATGAACACAAAACACACAAATTCTAAACAGACACTGGTCACAATTAGCCAAAGTTCCCTGAGGTAGGATGTGGAGCAGGAGAGCTTGAGGATCTGGGGGATTTCACAGAAGAACTGGTCCACAGCATTGCCCTGGCAGAGGGGCAGGGAAAATGTATTGGCTGTATGCAGCAGAGCATAGAGAAAGCCACAGCCCCAGACAGCTGTTGCCAGGTGGAGACAAACTCTGCTGCCCAGGAGGGTCTCATAGTGCAGGGGTCTGCAGATGGCAACGTAGCGATCGTAGGACATGGTGGTGAGGAGATAAAACTCTGTCTGAATTAGAAATACTGAAAAGAAGATTTGGAGAACACATCCTGCATAGGAGATGTCCCTGGTGTCCCTCAGGGAATTGGCCATGGATTTTGGCACAGTGGTGGAGATGGTACCCACATCTAGGAGGGCAAGGTTGAGGAGGAAGAAGTACATGGGGGTGTGGAGGTGGTGGTCCCAGGCTATGGTGGTGATGATGAGGCCATTGCCCAGCAGGGCAGCCAGGTAGACAGCCAGGAAGAGGCAGAAGTGCAGGAGCTGCAGCTGCCTTGTGCCTGGGAATGGCAGGAGGAGGAAGTGGCTGATGGAGCTGCTGTTGGCCATCTGCTACCTCTGGCCATGGAGACCTGTCCGAGGAGGGAAAGGCAGTGACAAGTTAAGGCACAATTCTCTCAGCCTCATTGTAACCCCTGTCCCTGAGCTGCATGAGGAATGGATCACTACCAACCCATGCCAGAATTCATCACAGCTTCAAATGCAGAAGGGACCCAGAATTGCCATGAAGATTCCTCTGGTGTCAGAACAGAAAGTGACCAACAGCCCAAGAATCCGATTGTGTTGGATTGAAATTCCCCCCCATCATTAGCTTTGCCAGAGCAGCTCAGTCAGAAGCAAATGAAGCTGTATTGACAAGCAAGAGCTACACTCTACAATGGAATGCAATGAACAGGTACAAAACATACAGGAGTGACAATATTAGACAGCTATTTACAATTACCAAATGACATGAAGCCCCCTGGTCAGAGACCAGGGAAGCTCTTTCTCTGCCCCTATCCCTTACCCTGCTGTTCCAAGAGAGAATTAGGAGTGGAGAGAGAGAAAAAGCAGTGGGTTAGACTTAGCCATGGCCAGCCAAAGCAGGTGATCTCTCCTGAGCAAAGCACAACAGCTGAGATCAGAAGAGAAGAGAGAGAATTGTTATGGTACAGCTGCTCTGATTCCAGATATTTATCCAATGAATTTGTTTAGAATAATCTTTTATTCTCCTTTTCACACCCAAGAGTGATCTATTTATTTTGTTTCTACTTTTCTGCTCAAAATCTGTAACTAAATTTTAAAGGCATAGCCTAAAACCACCACCCATGGAGAGGTGGAGAAACAGGGACCAGGCCTGCAGTGCTGCAGAGACAGTGAAGGGAAGAGAGAAAGGCAGAGGGGATGGGGGTGAAGCCTTCTCCTTACCCAGCTCTGCTCACTGCTGCTCATAGGATGGAAGTGAAGGGCTTTGGTCCTTCTTCTGTGTGCACACTCCAGGAGCCTTCAGCTGAGCATCAGCTGCTGAGATAGAGATGCCTCCAGGAGCTGCAGCTGCAGTGTCCTGCACCCACAGCCTCACTGTGTCAGTGACTGCAGTGACTTCTCCTCCAGTGAGCTCTCAGCATCCTCCCAGTCCTGGCCACCTTGAAGCTCTCTCTGCCTTCCTCATCTCCCTGAGATCCTCTGGCAGTGCCCTCAGCCCTGCTGTGCTGTGCAGAGGAGATGCTCCTGTCCAGAGCTGTCTCCTGCTGTGCTGCCTGCTTGCCTGAAGCATCTTCCAGCCCAGAAGCCTGGCCCAATAGGGCAGCAGAGGACCAGACCATGGTATTTTAATGACTCTGCTTTGGCTTTTGGTGCCCTGTAAACCTTAGGGACTGAGAGGAAGCTGATGAAACCTCTCCAGAAGTCAAAGTCAGATTCAAACTCTGAAGTTTCTTCTACTCTTAATGGGTCCCAATGAAGCATACTGGGAAAGGGTCCCCAGGGTCTGGTTAGAGCAGGACAGAGTGGATGCAAGGGAAGCATCACTGGAGGCACTGAAGCATCTCCAGGCTGTGGTGAGAGCAGAGAACTGAGGCAGTGCTGACAGGTCAGGACAAGCAGCCAAAGGTGGCTCTGCTCCTGAGGAAACCTGGAGGGGTTCCACTGATCCAAAGGACCAAGCCTTGACCCCCAGCCCCTGGCAAGGCAGATCCTGTCCCTCAACTGTGTGTCTGAGCTCCTGAGGGAGCAGTGGGGAGTGAGTGTGAGCAGTGACCAGGGTAGGACCTTGTCAGGTTTTGCTGTGGTTTGCTTGCAAAGAGACAACTCCTGCTGAAAAGGAATGAAATGTACCTTTAAATATAATTTTTATCAGATACTTTGTGCAATAAAAACCTTTCCAATTAGCTGCAGAAACCATGGCAATAATGAGAGGTTCAGCAGTATTTAATGAGCCCCATGGAGTACTTGGGGCTGATGACATCATCCTTAGGTACTGCCAGGAGACTCTGCCAAGGTACTGCCAAGAAGCCTCTCAAGAAGTCCAAGTCAGGAGAAAACTCCAAAGTACCTTGAAGCACTGATTGGCCTCACTGAGGCTTGTTACTGGCAAAGGCTCCCCAGGGACTCGTTAGAGCAGCTTGTTAGAGGCCAGGATTGCAGGGAGACAAAGGCAATGTGCAGGGGAGAAAAACTTGCCTTTGATCTATGAAGTAGAAAGGCCAAGCCCTGACCACTGCCCTTGGACTAGAAGAACCTCAAATCCTCAAAGCCAAGTTTCTCCTCACAGACCTTGGTGGCAGAGGCAACTGCCAAAGCCAAGAGGACAAAGGTCTTGGTCTTGTTGGGCCACTCAGCCTTGCCAGACCCTTTGGTCATCCCTACTGCAGCCTCTCCTACACTGTCCCATGCCTGCAGCTCATTCCCTTCAATAGCTGGGATGAATGCACAAAGAGATTTCAGAAGACAAATTAAGTCTACACAGCCTCTGAAGTGCAAACCCCTCCAAGAGCAACCCTAGCAGAGTGAACAGAAGATGAAGTTTCAGCAAGTGAGGCATATGTTAGATGCCATCTACCAGCACAGGGACAGTAAACTACTGGCTAAAAACAGGAAATTGAATCACTAACAGTCTTAGGAATTGGTAGAAGTGTCACAGACTCACAGAAACATTCAGGTTGCAAAAGACTCTCAGGATCACCAAGTCCCACCCAGAACCCTACTCTACAAGGGTCACCCATGAATCGTATCTCCAAGCACCACATCCAAACCTCCTTTAAATACATCCAGGGCTGGGGACTCCACCACCTCCCTGGGCAGCACATTCCGGTCCCTGACCACTCTTTCAGTGACCAAAAATGTTTCATACTGTCCAGTCCAAGCCTCCCCTGTTGCAGCTTGAGGCTGTTCCCTCTTGTTCTGTTGCTGATTGCCTGTGAGAAGAGACCAACATCAGCGTCTCTCCACAATGTCCTTTCAGGCACCTGCAGAGAGCCATGAGGTCTTCCCTCAGCCTCCATCAGTCACTCTTCATCAGAATTTATTCTCCAGGCCCTTCCCCAGCTTCCCTGCCCTCCTCTGCACTGACTCCAGCATCTCCACATCTCTCTTGTATTGTGGTGCCCAAAACTGGACACAACACTTGAGCTGTGGCCTCACCAGAGTGGAGTACCAGGGGACAATCAGAATACAGTAGATCACATTACTCCTGAGATTCCACTCACAGCCTTAGACTACTATCCAGCAAGGATGTTTTAATCCAGGATGACACAGGGGTATCAGGCAATACCTAACAGCCAATATATATCTGCACATTGGCCACAGCAACCCCATGCAGTGCCAGAGGCTGGGGTCTGAGTGGCTAGAGAGCGGCCAGGCAGAGAGGGACCTGGGGGTACTCAGGTACTGCTTCTCAGTCTCTGAGGTTCATGGACTTGCTAACAAAGCCACCAGAGGGCTCCTTTAAATGCCTTGGGCTGGTCCTCTGCTGCTGAGCCAGGCCAGGCTCTTGGGCTGGAGGGAGCTGCT
Organism: Melanerpes formicivorus; assembly: GCF_026170545.1. Taxonomy (NCBI): domain Eukaryota; kingdom Metazoa; phylum Chordata; class Aves; order Piciformes; family Picidae; genus Melanerpes; species Melanerpes formicivorus. The sequence continues at coordinate 98,102 of NW_027142530.1, forward strand.
GGCAAGCAGGCAGCGCTGCAGGAGACAGCTCTGGCCAGGAGCAGCTCCTCTGCACAGCACAGCAGGGCTGAGGACACTGCCAGAGGATCTCAGGAAGATGAGGAAGGCAGAGAGAGCTTCAAGTCTGCCAGGACTGGGAGGGTGTCTGAGAGCTCACTGGAGGAGAAGTCACTGCAGTCACTGACACAGTGAGGCCAATCAGTCTTAGACTACTATCCAGCAAGGATGTTTTAAACCAGGATGACACAGGGGTGTCAGGCAATGCCTAACAGCCAATATGTGACCGGTTTAGGCTACACAGATCGGTAGGTCAGTGAGAATGCAACTGTAAATTTTAGCTTTAGTTTAGTTTGAGTCTCAGTCTGCTTTTCTCAGTCAGTCTGTCTGTTTCAGTCACAGAATCACAGTATCAGCAAGGTTGGAAGAGACCTCAAAGATCATCAAGTCCAACCCATCACCCAAGACATCATGACTAGACCATGGCGCCGAGTGCCACATCCAATCCCCTCTTGAAGACATCCAGGGATGGTGACTCCGTCTGCCTGGACAACTGCTTCTCTCTCTGTGCTTGGCTGACCTTCAGCTAATGAGATAAGAAACTAATTCTTTTGTTTTCTTCCCTTAGCATAGGCTTTGAACTAACAGAATTTCCCCAATAATTCCTTTCTCTCTCTCTAACCCTTTTTGGGAAAAAAAGGAGGAAGGGGGAAAAGGAGTTTTTGGGGGGACCCTCCTCGATGGAGGTTTTTCTGTGTTACATTCTTTGCTGTATACCTTTATTTATACTGTAAATACTGTATATTGTGTATATACTCATCACATTTCATTCTGCCTGTCAACATAGCTCTTTTCCATCTGCTCCTCTGACTGACTCAGCCATGGTTTTTGTGTGTGGGGGAGAACTGGACTTTCTTTCACCACCACACAATATATATCTGCACATTGGCCACAGCAACCCCATGCAGAGCTACAGGCTGGGGTCAGAGTGGCTGGAGAGCGGCCAGGCAGAGAGGGACCTGGGGGTACTGGTCGATAGTAGGCTGAACATGAGCCTGCAGTGTGCCCAGGTGGCCAAGAGGGCCAATGGCATCCTGGACTGCATTAAGAACAGTGTGGCCAGCAGGAGCAGGGAGGTCCTTCTGCCCCTGTACACTGCACTGGTTAGGCTGCACCTCGAGTCCTGAGTCCAGTTCTGGGCCCTTCAGTTTAGGAAGGAGGTTGATTTGCTGGAGTGTGTCCAGAGAAGGGCAACAAAGTTGGTGAGGGGTTTGGAGCACAGCCCTATGAGGAGAGACTGCAGGAGCTGGGGTTGCTTAGCCTGGAGAAGAGGAGACGCAGGGGAGACCTTATTGCTCTCTGCAACTACCATAAGGCAGGTTGTAGACAGGCAGAAGTTGGTCTCTTCTCCCAGGCAAGCAGCACTAGAACAAGAAGACACAGACTTAGGCTGCACCAGGGGAGCTTTAGACTGGAGGTTAGGAGGAAGTTCTACACAGAGAGAGTGATTGCCCATTGGAATGGGCTGCCTGGGGAGGTGGTGGAGTCACCATCACTGCAGGTGTTCAGGAGGAGACTTGACAGGGTGTTTGGTTGCATGGTTTAGTTTATTAGGTGGTGTTGGATGATAGGTTGGACTTGATGATCTTGAAGGTCTCTTCCAACCTGGTCTATTCTATTCTATTCTATTCTATTCTATTCTATTCTATTCTATTCTATTCTATTCTACTCTACTCTATTCTATTCTACTCTACTCTATTCTATTCTATTCTATCAGATGTACCTCGCCTTATCTTAGACATATAGCACATCTATAATCTCCAATATAATTACCTACTCGTTATCAGGTGTACTTAGACGTATATCGCATCCATAATGTCCGGCGAATCAGGGAACGTCGCCAGCATAAAGGCAGACAGATTAATCTCACAGAGACTAATCCAATAGCCACCATTAGTGGCACTGACAAACAGGAGCATCTCCACAGTCCTTAAAAGCAAAATGTCTTCTTGGTGGTGCAAGTGAGAGTCATAAAGAATAGTTGGTTGAGGCAAACGTTTGGGGTCACCATTTGTAATAGTTTAGATGTTTTAATTACCTCGAGCAATGCTTCCAGGACAGGATGTAAGCAGGCAAAGACATTTATTACGTTGCACAGCAAGGTTCTCTGGTCTATCAGCAGGCACAGGTGTCACATCTCAATTGGTCATTCTCTACTGGCATGCCTGTCATTAAGGCATTGTGGTGGTTTGAGCCTTAACTGGGGCTTAAAAGCTCAGATGGGGGCAAGGCTGAGAATCCCCTTCCCCAACAGAGAGAGCAAATCCACCAAGAAATAATTTGGGTTCAGCTTGGAAGTAAAGAGGCAAAGGATTTTTCTTTAAACAGTATATATATATATATATATTTATGTAACAGTGACAGGCAGGGTTCAGAAGGGTAAGGAACAAGGATGGATGGGAGAAGGAGAGGAAAAGGAAAAACAATTATGAGATACAGAACCAGTCCTTTGCAGAGTGTGGAAGCAGCAGGAAAGAGAGCAAAGTCTGCACCAACCATTTTTTCCTCTGTGCTTTTTTTTTCTTGGGCACCAACCATTTTTCCCTCTGCTCTTCTTTTCTCTCAGGCACCAGCCCTTTTATTCTCTGTGCTCTCTTTTTCTCATTCACCAACCCTTTTATTCCCTGTGCTTCTATTCTCTTGGGCACCAACCCCTTTTTCTCTGTGCTTCTTTTTTCTTGCACACCAAACATTTTTTCCTCTACTATCTTTTTTCTCAGGCATCAACCCTTTTTCCTCTGTGCTTCCTTTCTCTCTGGCACCAACCCCTTTATTCCCTGCACTTCTTTTTTCTCAGGCATCCATTATTTCTATTCTTTCTGTTTCTTTTTGCTCAGACACCAACCCTTTTTTCCTCCATGCTGCTTTTTTTCTGGGCACCTACCCTTTAATTCCCTGCACTTCTTTTTTCTCAGGCACCAACACTTTTTTCTCTATGCTTCTTTTTCTTGGGCACCAACCCTTCTTTCCTCTGGCCTTCTTTTTCCTCAGGCACCAACCCTTTGTTTCTCTGATCTTGTTGGTTTTTGGGGAACCACCCTGGTTTTACTCTGTGCTTCTTTTCTTCTGGGTACCAACCTTTATCTTCTGTGCTGCTTTGTTCTCAGGCACCAACCCTTTGTTCCTCTGATCTTCTTTTTGCTCTAGCACCAACCTTTTTCCCTCTGCACTTCCTTTCCCTTGGGCACCAGCCTTTTCTCCTCTGGCTTCTTTTTTCTCGGCCACCAATCATTTTTATCTCTACACTTCTTTTCTCTAGGGCACCAACCCTTTTTTCCCCCTTCCCTTTTTTTTTTCCTCCAGCACCAACACTTATTTCCTCAGCACTTCTTTTTTCTCGGATGCCAACCCTTTTCTTCTCTGCACTTCTTTTTTCTTGGGCACAGACCCTTTTCTACTCTGCTCCTCTTTTCTCTTGGGCACCAACACTTTTTTTCTCTGAGCTTCTTTTTCCTTTGTGCACCAACCATTTTTCTTCTCTGGGCTTCTTTTTTCTCAGGCACCAACCCTTTTATTCCCTGCACTTCTTTCTTCTCAGGCAGCAACACTTTTTTCTCTGCCCTTCTTTTTTCTTGGGCACCAAACCTTTTGTCCTCTGCCCTTCTTTTCCCTCGGGCACCAACCGTTTCTTCCTCTGTACTTCTGTTTCCTCAGGCACCAACCCTTTTTTCCTCTGCACTTCTCACTCGGGCACCAACCCTTTGTTTCTCTTCACTTTTTATCTCTTGGGCACAAACACATTTTTCTCCATACTTCTTTTTCCTTGGGCACCAACACTTTTATTCCCTACACTTCTTATTTCTTGGGCACCAACAATTTTGTTCTCTCTCTTGTTTCCTTTCAGGTACCACCACATTTTTCTCTGCACTTCTTTTCTCTCAGGCACCAACCCTGTGTTCCCCTGTGCTTCTTTTCTCTCGGCCACCAACACTTTTTCTCTCTGTGCTTCTTATTTGTCAGGCACAAACTATTTTATTCTCTGCTCCTTATTTCTTGGGCACCAATCATTTGTTTCCTCTATACTTCTTTTTTCTCATGCAGCAATGCTTTGTTTCTCTGCACTTCTTTTTTCTTGGACACCAAGCCTTTTTTCCCTGCACTTCTCTTTTCTTGGGCACTGACCCTACAATTCTCTGCACTTCTTTTTTTGTGGACACCAACCCTTTTTTCCTCTATGCTTCTTTTTTATCAGGCACTAACCCTTTTTCCCTGTGCTGCTTTTTCTCAGGCACCAACCCTTTTTCTCTCTGAGAGTCTTATTTTTGTGCACAGACCTTTTTTTGCTCTGTGCTTCTTATTTCTTGGCCACAAGCAATTTTATTCTCTCCTCTTGTTTTCTTTCAGCACCAACACATTTTTCTCTGTACTTCTTTTTTTCTTATGCACCATCCCTTTTTTTCTCTGTACTTCTTACTTCTTGGGCACCAACTATTTTATTCTCTGTCCTTTTCCCTCGGGCACTCGCACTTTTATTCCCTGCACTTCTCTTTTCTCGGTCACCAACACTTTTATTCTCTGTGCTTCTTTCTTCTCGGGCACTGAACATTTATTTTCTTCATTTCTTTTTTCTCAGGCATCAACCTTTTTTTCTCTTCACTTTCTATCTCTTGGGCACCAAGACATTTTTCTTCTGCTCTTCTTTATTCTCAGACACCAACCCTATTTTTCCCTGCACTTCTTTTTTTTTTGGGGCATCAACCCAATTATTCCCTGTGCCTACTTTTTCTCAGGCACCAACTCTGTTATTCTGTGCACTCCTTTCTCCTCTGCCACAGACCGTTTTCTTCTCTGCTCCCCTTTTCTCTCGGGCACCATCCCTCTTTTCCTCTGGACTTCTTTTATCTCAGGCACCACCACTTTTATTCTCTGGGCTTTATTCTTGGGCACCAAATATTTTTTTCTAGTGCTTCCTGCGCTTCTTCATTCTCAGGCACCAACCCTTTTTTCCTCTGCCCTTCTTTTTGCTCAGGCACCAACCCTTTTATTCCCTGCACTTCTTTTTTCTCAGACACCATCCCCTTTGTTCTGTCCACTTAGAATAGAATAGAATAAACCAGGTTGGAAGAGACCTTCAAGATCATCACATCCAACCCATCATCCAACACCATCTAATCAACTAAGCCATGGCACCAAGCAACCTATCAAGTCTCTTCCTAAACACCCCCAATGACGGCAACTCCACCACCTCCCCAGGCAGCACATTCCAATGGGCAATCACTCTCTCCATGAAGAACTTCTTCCTAATATCCAGTCTAAGGCTCCCCTGTGCAGCTTGAGACTGTGTCTTCTTGTTCTGGTGCTGGTTACCTGAGAGAAGAGACCAACCTCCTCCTGTTTACAACCTCCCTTCAGGTAGTTGTAGAGAGCAATAAGGTCTCCCCTGAGTCTCCTCTTCTCCAGGCTAAGCAAAATCAGAACTCCCAGCCTCTCCTCATAGGACCTGTACTCCAAAACCCTCCCCAGCTTTGCTGTCCTTCTCTGGACACCTTCCAGCAAGTCAACATTCTTCCTAAACTGAGGGGCCCAGGACTGGACACAGTACTCAAGGTGTGGCCTAACCAGTGCAGTGAACATGTGCACAATGACCTCCCTGCTCCTGCTGGCCACACTGTTCCTGATGCAGGCCAGGATGCCATTGGCCTTCTTGGACACCTAGGTGCACTGCTGGCTTATGTTCAGCCTACTATCAACCAGTACCACCAAGGATGCTTTCTGTCTGGCTGCTCTCCAGCCACGCTGACCCCAGCCTGTAGCACTGCATGGGGTTGTTTTGGCCAAAGAGCAGCACCTGGCACTTAGAGGGCCTCAGCCTCCAACCAGATGGAGGGGAGAGACAAATTAGTTTGTTGGACTCTACAGAACCAATGGCCTGGCAAGTTGAAGCCATGAGAGGATAAAGCTTTAGTAGATACAGGTGCCCAGAGTGCTCTGACACCATCAAACCACAAGGGGTGGAACCCATCTGTGTTTCTGGTGTGACAGGGGGATCCCCACACCTGGATGTGTTGGAAGCTGAGTACTGGGATGCAAGCCACAGTTTGCTTTCACTTGGAGGCATAGAAGGAGTCACTGGACTCAAACTGCCCCAGAGCTAGAAACACAGCCCCAGCATTTGCAGCATTTGGACGGGGCATGGACTGATCCAGACTGTGCTGGAGCAGAGTGGAGCTGCAGAGCACCTGCAGTGAGCAGCCCTCTGGGTACTGCAAAGCAACCTCCTGTGGAGTGAGAATGGACAGAGCCTGAGGTGTGCTGCTGATCGCTGCTGGGCATGGTGCAGGTGGCACAGAATGAGGGCTTGGGAATATCAAAGGTTAAGCTGGAAATTTGCTGCCATTACTCCATCCTGCCTCATGCCACCTTCACAGGGACAGCGCTGGCTGGAGCAAAGGACTACAGGGTCTGAAGTTCAGATGGCAACATGAGAGGCTTCCTGTTCTGGTTGCTGTTGTTGGGTTCTGGCTCTCAGGTGCTGGCTCTTTGCTGAGCGGGAGGGCTGCAGGAATTGAACTCCTGGCTGCTGCAGCTCACTGCTGTGCTTCTTTCTGCAAACAGCCTCAGGTCAGTGTGCATTATGGGATCTCTTTTGGATTCAACTCTTTTGTTCTTATCTCAAGTCCTTATCTCAAGCCAGAGGGGTTTTTGGTTCCTGTGTGTGTTATTTTTCCCTCACTTCTGTTTTGGGGGGAACAGGCAGCTTAATCTCTTCTCAGCTCTTCAACTTGTTCCAGCCCCAGAGTGGAAAGCCAACAGAAGCTTTCTGAGTTCTTCCAAAGATCTCCATGAGCTTCCCCCTACACCCTCCAAAGATCCCAAGATGGTCCTAGGACCATCCAAATCCAAAACATCTAAGGTCACCTGAAAGCCCCTGGAGAATGCCTCTGAGCTGCCTTTCAAGACTCCTCTGAGAGCCTCATTGTCCCCTCCCTGAACTGAGCACACAGCTCCACCCCATCCCTTAGGAGCAAATGGCCCCAAAATTCAGTCATTGAGGCAGGGATATCTGAAATAAAAGCAAACAGACAGGATTTGGGTAACTTTTGGGTTTATTGAGACAATTGGTCAATGGACAGAGGATTTCTTACCTCAGGGAGACACAAAGCATTGGGGAAGAACCAGACAGACCCTGGCAAAGCCCTGCCCAGCTCCACTGGGAGCTCCAGCTGTGCAGTCTCAGCACTGTAATTGTTCTCATTAGCAATAATTGGTGTTCAGAAGGGCAGGAGGTGTTTGTTGCTGCTGGTGTCCCCAGTCCCTGAGAACTGCAAAGTAAAAAGGGATGATTTTGGTGCTGGAAAGACCCTCTCAGAAGGATCATGATTACCCCACAGATTCTAGGTGGATTTATGCCGCCCCTCCAGTACAGGCTGCTCTCAGTTGTGGGTGCAGCGGTGATGATTGAGGGATCGATTCTCGCTGAAGCTCTTACCGCAATCAGCACAAGTGAAAGGCTTGTCACCGGTGTGGGTGCGGTGGTGGCGAATGAGAGTGCTCCTCTGTCTGAAGCTCTTCCCACAGTTAGCACAGCTGAAAGACTTCTCACCGGTGTGTGTGCGGTGGTGGCGAATGAGATTGCCCCTACGGCTGAAGGCCTGACCGCACGCAGCACAGCTGAACGACTTCTCGCCAGTGTGCACACCATGGTGCGCCGTGAGAGCTCGCTTCTGGGTGAAGCTCTTGCCGCAGTCAGCACAGCTGTACGGCTTCTCACCATTATGGATGAGTTGGTGCTGGATGTATCGAGTACTCGTGGTGAAGCTCTTGCCACACTCAGCACAGGGGAACAGGTGCTCTCCAGTGTGGATGCGGCGATGGATGGTGAGAGTGTAGCTGTGTTTGAAGCTCTTGCCGCAGCCCCTGCAGGTAAAGGCCTTCTCACTGGTGTGGGTGAGGTGGTGTCGCCTAAGAGTAGAGATGTGCCTGAATCGCTTGCCACAGCTGTCACATGAGAAGGGCTTCTCTCCAGTGTGAGTGAGGCAGTGCTGGGTGAGATTGCCGCGCTGGGTGAAGCTCTGACCGCAGTCTACACAGATGAAAAGTTTCTCTCCAGTGTGGGTGAGGCAGTGCCGGATGAGATGGCCGCGCCGGGTGAAGCTCCGGCCGCAGTCAGCACAGGTGAACGGTTTCTCTCCAGTGTGGGTGCGGCGGTGCTGGAGGAGATGAGAGTTCCAGCGGAACCTCTTGCCACAGTCACCACAAATGAAGGGACAAGTGCCAGGTTGTGGGCAGTGGTGCTTCACTAGCTCTGACCTACCTGGGAAGCTCTGCCCACACTCAGAGCACTGATTCAGCTCTTTGGGTGACACTGAGGGACCTGCTCTGGCTTCATCCTCCTCCATACATTCCTCCCCCTCATCCTGCTCACCTTCATCATCATTATCCTCCTCTTCATAGTTGTCATTCTCAGCATTATCCTCCATCTTCTCCTCTTTTTCCTCCCCATCCTCCTCTACCTTGGGACTGCACATTGGCTTCTCCAACTTGATCTCTGAGTGCTGCTTCTCCTCCCAGCTCTTGTCTGGGTCCTTCTGTGAGGCCATGCTGTGGCAGGAAGGGGTCACAGCTCTGCAATATGGAAGATGGAAGCACCTGAGCCCAGGACCTCAAACCCTCAGATCCTGACTGGGTCATGACACTCCCTGATTCCCAACACCCAGCTGGAGGAGAGAATGCAGAGGGGACCTCAAACCTTCAGTTTCTGCCACAGTGTGGGCACAGACCTCTAATACCTGTGCTGAGACCCCAGGTTCCTGTGATCAGTGCCCTGAGGTACCCTGGGACTTACACATGGTCTTGTCCTACTCTGCTCCAGCCTGGTGGCATTGGCAGGGTGGTTCCTGGCCCAGGCCCTGTCCTTTGATCTCCCCTGGCTCAGACAATGGAGGCAGCAGCACTGACCAAGGAAGAACAAACCACCTCCAACCTTCTCCCACCACCCTCCAGATCCCAACCCCCAAACATCACCTCCTGCTCACAACACACTCCCAGCAGCCTGGAGCATTCCTCAACTCCCACAACACCTGATGGGCCTCAGAGCTCCTGGAGAGGTGAAATATGCTGCACAGGAGGAGGTGGAGGCTGGGAGCTGCCCTTGGGGCTGGGGTCCTGCTGTTAACCCACTCTGGGTTTCTTACCTCTTGGGCTGCTCCAAGGGGCAGGACTGCAAATTCTGCTCTTCCACAGCACACAGGGGCAGGGATGATTGAGAGACCACTCAGCCCCTGACAGAGAGAAGCAAAGGGCTCAGGGGAGAGCACTGACCTGCAAGGGATGGTTCAGCACTGCCCAGGACCAGGCAGCACAGCTCAGCCTTGCTGGGGGCAGCTCCCAAGCCCAGCAGCACAGCTGCAGCACACAGCCAGGGCTGATCAAGATGGGAGACCTCAACAAGGTTGAGTCCGGATGTGAGGAGGAGGTTCTTCACCATGAGAGTGGTGAAGCCCTGAAATGGGTTCTCCAGGGAGGTGGTTGAGGCCCCATTCCTGGAGGTGTTTAAGCCCAGGCTGAATGAGGCTCTGGCCAGGCTGATCTAGTGTGGGGTGTCCTTGCCCATGGCAGGGGGGTTGGAACTAGATGATCCTTGTGGTCCCTTCCAACCCTGACTGATACTATGATACTATGAGACTAAGTGCAGGCTCAGCTCCCAAGCCCAGCACACAGCTGCAGGCCAGCACCACAACACAGCTGCCTCCACACAGCCTCTCCCAGCCCTTGCCTAAAGCTTCCTCCCACTGCCTGCCCAGACCTCTGCTGCCTGCACCTGCCTTTGCCAGCAGATCTTGCTCTGGCCACAGCTCTCCTCCCAGGTCCTGCCCCCACCCCACACACTCTGTGCTCACCTTTGACCTGCACACACCTCTCTGCTGCCCACTCCCCAACAGAAGATCACAGCAGCCCTCAGGACACACAAAAAGGGAGCTTCATGCTTTCAGGAGGTGCAGCAAAGGGGGAAGGGACTTGGGCAGCTTCTTGCTAAACCTCTTCAGTCCTCAGCCAGGCAGGGTTTGGGGCTTTGAGCTTCTGGGGTCAGCTGCTGCCAGCACCATTGGAGGTAGGAGCCAGGCAGAGCCACACAGCTGCTGAACTAAGCCCTCCCACCCCCTGCAGCCTTCACCCTCCATCTCTCCATCCAGTGCTCCAGCTCCACTCACTTGCTGCCCTCTCAGAGTCCCCAGGGCCCCACCAAGTCTCCAGGGGCTGATCTACACAGCCAGTAGGGCCCAACAGAAGCTTCTGGATGAGAGCATGGAGGAGAATCTCTGTGGTGGGTAGAAGGCACTGGGATGTCTTACACCAGAGAGTAGAGACCTCCAGAAGGGACAGCAGAGTCCAGAGGGACACCACAAAGTGTCATCTAGCTTAGTTCATTCCCACAAGGCCTGCACCCACTCTCTACAAAGGAACAGCACAGGATCTCCAACCTCCTTTGCCCTTCCTCTCTGCTCCCAGCAACAGCTTCTGGCATCTCTCTCTGCAGAGGAGCTTTGAGGCCTTGGCAATGCTGCCAACTGCAGCCTGCAGCGGCCTGGCTCACCTGGGAGCTGCCTACCAGAATCTGTAACTGCAGCTCTTGGGTATGGGGGAGGAGGGACAGAGAGGCATGGGGGAGGGGGAAGGCATTTGGGGCCTGGGGTTCTGGCCTGCTTTGGTGCAGCTCTGGAGGAAGCTTTGGCCTAGGGAGGTTTGTTGGCTCCCGTGGCCCAGGCACACTATGGATTGTTGTGGATTGGATGCTTTGCACTGTAGGATGCAGCTCTGAACAGCACAGCCATGGAAACTGCCCAATTCTATCCAACCCTCTGGCCACAGCTTGGCATCAACTCCTTTCACAAGGCTCAAAGAGAGCCTCTCTGCCTCCTGAAACCTAAGGCAATACCCTGCAGAACAAGTTGGAGGAGCTCAAGGGGACAAGCTGCAGAGGGGGCCCAGGGCAACCTCCTGAGCTTCAACAAGAGCAAGGGCAGGGTCCTGCCCCTGGCCTGGCACAATCCTCACAATCAGGACAGGCTGGGGGAGGAGGGGATAGGAAGCAGCCCTGCAGAAAACCACTGGGGGGTGCTGCTGGACAAGAAGCTGGACAGGAACAGACAGGGGGAGCCTGCAGCCCACAAGGCCAAGGGCAGCCTGGGCTGCACCAAAAGCAGCAGGGCCACAGATGGACAGAGGCCATCCTGGCACTTGGCTCTGCTCTGCTGAGACTTCACCTGCAGCACTGCAGCCAGCTCTGGAGCCCTCAACACAGGAAGGACATGGACCTGATGGAGAGGGCCCAGAGGAGGGACACAAAAGTGATCAGGGGCTTGGAGCAGCTCTGCTACCAGGACAGGCTGAGGGAGCTGGGGGTGTTCAGCCTGCAAAGGAGAAGAGAAGGCTCTGGGGAGACCTAAGAGTGACCTTCTGGTACCTGAAGGGGGCTCAAGAAGGCTGCAGAGGGACTCTTTGCAAAGCCTGCAGGGACAGCACCAGAGGCAATGGCTTCAAACTAGAGCAGAGCAGATTGAGATTGGAGGTGAGGAACAAGTTCTGCACCAGGAGCATGCTGGAACACTGCAACAGGTTGCCCAGGGAGGGGCTTGAGGTCCCAGCCCTGCAGAGGCTCAAGGTGAGGCTGGACAGGGCTCTGGGCAACCTGAGCTAGTGCAGGATGTCCCTGCTGACTGCAGTGGGGCTTGGACTGCAGCACCTTTGCAGCTCCCTCCCAACCCAAACCACTCTAGGATTCTAGGAGTCTAAGGGCAGCCTCCAGGGAGAGCAGGAAAAAGATGAGGCAGAGGAGGACAAGGAAGAGGACAAGGAGGAGAAGAACCAAAATCCCTTCCAAACTCCTCCAAACCTCTGCCAAATTCCTGGAAAGCTCTTCCAGCTCTGCAGAGTTCATTCTGAAGAGAGCTGAGGGAGTTGCTAGGCTCAGGGATGTCTTGCACACTCTGCACAAATGCTCCAGAAGCTTTCCAAGTGCCCTCAAAACCAGCAGCACAGCTCTGCTGCCACACAATGCCAGGCTGCAAGGGACCCCAAGGCTCAGCTGCTCCAACCTTGCCAGCTGACACTGCACTGGAAAGGAGCTGGCCCAGCCCCCTGCCAAGCTGAGCCTTCCAACTCTGCCCTGCAGGGCAATCCACCACTGCCCTGGGGAGATGATTCCAATGGCTGACTGGCAGGGAAAAGCTTTTGCCTCTGCAGGGCACTGTGCCACTTCAGCTCAACTCTTGCAGCAGCTCTTTGAGATCTGCCTTTGGAGCATCACAAACTCTGAAGCACTGCAGTGCAAAGCAGCTCAGCTTCAACTTCCAACTGCCTGAACTCTCACATTTTAAATTCAAGACAGGGGCCAGGCTCACACCCAGCCCCCAAGCTCAAGAACCAGCAACTAAGGTCAGAGTCAGCTCCCAAGCACAAGAATCCAGATCAGAAATGCAGAGCCAGCCCCCAGGCTCAGAGCCAGCTCCTAAGTTCACATCCAGGCCCCAAGCTCAAGAACCAGCAGCTAAGATCAGAACACTTCCCAAGCTCAGAGCCAGCCCCTGAGCTCAAGAACCAGCAATTAAGGTCAGAACACTTCCCAAGCTGAGAGCCACCTCCAGAGCTCACACCCAGGCCCCAAGCTCACAAGCCAGCAAATAAGGTCAGAACCACATTTCAAGCTCAAGAGCCAGCCCCCAAGCTCAAGAGCCAGCCACTAAGGTCCAGAACCTAGATCAAAAGTGCAGACTCCGCTCCCATGCCAGCAACTAAGCTCAGAATCACTTCCCAAGCTCAAGAACCAGCCCCTGACCTCACAGACAGGCCCTGAGATCAAGAACCAGACCCCAAGCCCAGAGTGAGCAACTAAGCTCAAAACCCCTTTCCAAGCTCACACCCAGACCCCAAGCTCAAGAGCCAGAAAATAAAATCAGAACCACTTCCCAAGCTCAAGAACCAGCAGCTAAGCTCAGAGCCAGCCCCCAAGCTCAGAGCCAGCCCCCAAGCTCAGAGCCACTTCCTAAGCTCAAGAACCAGCACCCAAGCTTCAGAACCTAGATCAAAAGTGCAGACTCAGCTCCCAAGCTCAGAACCAGCAACTAAGATCACAACCACTTCCCAAGCTCACACCCAGCCCCCAAGCTCAAGAAACAGCTCCCAAGCTTCCAAGCCAGCACCTAAGGTCAAAACCCTTTCCAAGCTTAGGAATCAGCCCCCAGGCTCCAGTACCAGCAACAAAGGTCAGAACCAAGCTCCAGAGCCAGCCCCCACAAGCTCAAGAGCCAGCCAGTAAGGTCAGAACTACTTTCCAAGCTCAGAGACAGCCCCTAAGCTCATAACCAACCCCCAAGCTCAAGAACCAGCCCCTGACCTCAGAGACAGGCCCTGAGGTCAAGAACCACACCCCAAGCCCAGAGCCAGCAACTAAGCTCAAAACCCCTTTCCAAGCTCACATCCAGACCCCAAGCTCAAGAGCCAGAAAATAAAATCAGAACCACTTCCAAAGCTCAAGAACCAGCCCCTGAGCTCAGAGCCAACAACTAAGGTCAGAATACTTCCCAAGCTCACAGCCAGCCTCTAAGCTCCAGAACCAGCCCCCCAGCTCCAGAACCAGCCCCCAAGCAACTTAAACCAAAAGTGCAGACTCAGCTCCCAAGATCAGAGCCAGCCCCCAAGCTCAGAACCACTTTCCAAGCTCAAGAAGCAGCAACTAAGATCAGAACAATTCCCAAGCTCACAGCCAGCCCCCAAGTTCAAAAGCCAGCCCCTATGCTCCAGAACCAGCAAAAAAGGCCACAACCAAGCTCCAGAGCCAGCAACCAAGGTCAGAGCCATTTACAAGCTCAGGAACCAGGCCCTGAGGTCAGGAACCACACCCCAAGTCCAGAGCCAGCAACTAAGGTCAGAACCCTTTCCAAGCTTGACAACCAGACCCCAAGCTCAGCACCAGCCCCTCAGCTTGAGAACCAACAATTAAGGTCAGAAACCCTTCCCAAGTACAAAGCCAGCTCCCAAGCTCAGCACCAGCAACTAAGGTCACAACCACTTCCCAAGCTCCAGAACCAATCTCCAAGCTCAATGGCAGCCCCAGAGATTAAAAACCATCCCCTGAGCCCAGAGCCAGCCCCCAAGCCCAAGAAGCAGCCCTGAGCTCAGGGAACAAGCTCCTGAGCTCAGACCCAGACCCCAAGCTCTCGAACCAGCAAGCAAAGTTAGAACTACTTCCCAAGCTCAAGAACCAACCCCCAAGCCCAGAGCCTGACCCCTGAACCCAAAACCAGCAAGTAAGGTCAGAACCAATTTCCTTAGCTCAAGAACCACTTCCCAAGCCCAGAACCAGCCTTCAAGCCCAGCACCAGCCTGCAACCTCAAGAGCCAGCAACTAAGGTCAGAACCACTTCCCAGCTCAAGAGCCAGCCCCCAAGCTCAAGAGCCAGCAACTAAGGTCAGAACAACTTCTCAAGATCAAGAACCAGCCCACCAGCCCCCAAGCTCACACTCAAATCGAACATGCAGACTCAGCTCCAGGACTTAGAGCCACCAACTAAGCTCAGATCCACTTCCCAAGCTTGACAGCCAGCCCCTGAGCTCAGGGCCAGCCCCCAAGCTTGAGAACCAGCACCTAAGGTCAGAACTACTTCCCAAGCTCAGAACTAGCCCCTGAGCTCTAGAGCCAGCCACTAAGGTCAGAAGCACTTCCCAAGCTCAAGAACCAGCCCCCGAGCCCAGAGCCAGTCCCCAAGCCCAAGAAGCAGCCCTGAGCTTAGGGAACAATCTCCTGAGCTCAGACCCAGACCCCAAGCCCAGAACTACTTCCCAATCTCAGAGCCAGCCCCTGAGCTCTAAAACCAACAACCAAGGTCAGAACTACTTCCCAAGCTCAAGAACCAACCCCCAAGCCCAGAACCACTTCCTGAGCTCAGATGCAGTCCCCAAGCCCAGCGCCTGACCCCCAAGCTCAAGAGCCAGCAACTAAGGTCAGAACCAACCCCCAAGTTCAGAACCAATTTCCTTAGCTCAAGAACCACTTCCCAAGCCCAGAGCCAGCCCTCAAGTCCAGAACCAGCCTGTGAGCTCAAGAGCCAGCAACTAAGGTCAGAACCACTTCCCAGCTTGAGAACCAGCCCCTGAGCCAAGAGCCTGATCCCTGAGCTCAAGAAACAGCCCCCAAGCTCAGAGCCAGCTCCTAAGCTCTAGAACCAGCAACTAAGGTCAGAACAACTTCTCCAGATCAAGAACCAGCCCACCAGCCCCCAAGCTCACACTCAAATCTAACATGCAGACTCAGCTCCTGGGCTCAGAGCCAGCAGCTAAGGTCAGATCCACTTCCCAAGCTCAGGAACCAGTACCCAAGATCAGACCCAGACCACAAGCCCAGAAGCACTTCCCAAGCCCAGCGCCAGTACCCCTAGCTCAAGAACCAGCAACTAAGGTCAGAAACCCCAAACTCACGCTCCAATCAAAAGTGCAGACTCAGCTCCCAGGCTCACAGCCAGCAACTAAGGTCAGAACCACTTCCCAAGCTCAAGAACCAGCTCCCATGCTCAGAAGCTGCCCCCTAGCTCAACAATAAGCCACCAAGCTCAGACCCAGCCCCCGAGCCCGAGAGCCTGCCACTAAGGCCAGAACCACTTCCCAAGGTCACAGCCAGTCCCTGTGTGCAAACACCAGCCCCCAGCTCAGTGCCAGCAACTAAGGTCAGAACCACATCCCAAGCCCAGAGCCAGCCCCCGAGCCCAGAGCTCAAGAACAACATCCCGAGCCCAGCCCCAGGCCCTGAGCTTGAGAACCAGCAACTAAGGTCAGAAGTCATTCCCAAGCTCAGAGCCTGCCCCCAAGCTCAAAAAGCAGCACCTGAGCCCAGAACCACTTCCCTAGCCCAGAGCCAGCCCCCAAGCCCAAGAACCAGCAACTAAGGTCAGAACCACTTCTCGAGCTTAACAACCAGACCCCGAGCTCACACTCAAATAAAAAGTGCAGACTCAGCTCCCAGGCTCAGACTCAGCTCCCAAGCTCAGGAATCATCAGCCAACAACACACCCAGCCCCCAGGCTCAGACCCACACCCAAGCTCAAGACCCAGCTCCCAAACTCTTGGGGGCACCAGAGCTGCACACAGCACTCCAGCAGTACCAAAGTTCAGAACAGGTCCTCAAGGTCAGGCCCAGATCAAAAGTGCAGACCCAGATCCCAAGCTCAGATGCAGCTCCCAAGCTAAGGACCAGCAAACAAGCTCACCCCCAGCCCCCAGGCTCAGAGCCAGTTTCACAACTTTGCTTATTTCAAGTTCCCTTCATTGCACTTCTGCTAAGTGTCTGAACTCAAGCAGCCAGAGAATGCTTTGGGCTGGAAGGGACCCCAAAGAGCAGACAGCTCCAACCCCCTGCCATGCCCACAGACACCTTCCACCACACCAGCCTGCTCAAGCCCTCATCCAACCTCACCCTCAGCACCTCCACGGAGGGGGCAGCCAGCACCTCCCTGCCCAACCTGCTCCAGGCTCTCACCACCCCCACTCCAAACTATTGCCTCCCAAGCTCCACTCCAAATCTGCCCTCCTCAACCTTCAATCCAGTCCCCCTCAGCCCATCACTCCCAGCCCCTCACCAAAGTCCCTCCCCAGCTCTCCTGCAGCCCCCAGCAGCTACCACAAGGCTGCTCCAACCTCTCCCCACAGCCTTCTCCTCTCCAGCCTCAGACACAACTCTTATAGCTGACCCTCACAGGGGAGCTGCCAAAGTCCTCCCACCACCCCCAGGGCCTCCTGCACACCCCCTCCAACAGCTCAACCTCCTGCCCCTCTTGGGGGCACCACAGCTGCACACAGCACTCCAGCTGGCAGCACACAATGCTGCCAGCACAAAAACCATTGCAGCAAAAGCCTCAACCTGTGCTCAGCTGCCAAAACCAAAGGGACCTCAACTTGGCCACAAGAGAAAGGACCAAACTCAGCCAAGACACTGATCCAACACCCAAGGCTGCACAAAACAACCATCAGCAAAAGCTCCTCCTGCCCTGAGCCTTTCTGTGCTCAGGAGGCCTGCAGAGAAACTGAGAATCACTCTGCAACCCCCCAGGGAATCTTTGTGCCTCAAGAGCTTGCAGAGCACAGAGGCCTTGGATGCCACCACCCCCAGCACAGCCAAACCGCCCCACAGCTGACACCAGCCCCAGGCGCTCCCAAGCTCAGGCTCAGCACAGCACCCACGCCTGACACCCCCACGGCACCCAGCACACAGCCTGCCCACAGCTCCCCCCCGCGCCTGGCCCTCAGCCCAGCCGCTGCCCTTCAGCACAGCAGCCGCCCGGCACCTGCCAGCACAAAGCCTCCAAACCCCCAGGGCTCCCCCACACACCCCCACAGCAGCCTCTGCTGCAAGCCACACCCCACGCTCACCACCACCTCTCCTGCACACAGCAGCCCCCACAGCGCCGCTGCCACCTCAGCTCTGCTGCCAGCCCAGCCCCCAGCACAGGGACACAGGGACACAGGGCCAGGGACAGCCCCTGCAGCCCACCAATGGCTCCGCCTGCAACACAGCAGCAGCCAAAGGGGGCCTGCAGCTGCCCCCACCAGGGGGAGGCAGCAGCACAAGGAGCCCCACAGACCCCCACCTCAACCCCACCCGCGGCCCCGCAACCGCACAGACCCCTCCCAGAACAGCACAGACTACGTTCACCGACCCTGCACAACTCTGCCCTACCCCACAGCCCCCCCCCCGACCACCCCAAACACCGCAGATCCCCACAGCCGCACAGAGGTCCCCACAATCACAGCGACACCCCCCCAAACCGCAAGGACCCAAGCGCCAAGCTTGCAGAGCTCCCCCAGACCTCACAGACCCACCCCCACCCCGTACCCCACCGATCTCCCCCGTATCCCACGTCCCCCCCCCCCACATATCTGCAGAAGCCCCCCAAACAAAGCCCACCGATTCCCCCTAGATCCCTGCAGAAGCTCCCCCCACGCCCCAGCCCCACCGACCCCTGCCCCACAAACCCCTCCCCAACCCAAGCGACCCTCCCGACCCCTCGCAGACCCCCAGAGAGCATTCCTTGATCCCCACCCCACCACCCCCAACTCAGCCCCACAGACTCCCTCACCCCACCTGGACCCCGGGAAAAGTGCGAAGCAGAGATGAAGAAGGAGAAGGAGGAAGAGCTCAGCGCACAGGGAGCCGCCGGCCCCGGCAGGCTGCTGGCGAGCAGAGAGCGCTGCGAGGGAGACCCCGGTCCGGCCCCTCCGCCTGCTGCGGCCACGTGGGACGGGGAACGGAAGCCCCGCCCACGGCCGGGCAGCCGCAGCCAATGAGAGGCGGCGGGAGCGCGGCAGCTCCTCCCCCTGGGCGCTGCCGAGGCACAGCCAGGAGCTGCCACTGCCGGCCGCGGCCGCCATTGTTGCTGCCCCGTGGGGAGCGGCAGCGGGGCCGGAGCGCGGGAGTAGTGCCGGAGGTGCTGGCGGGCGAGCGGCAGCTGCCGGCTGGTGAGCTGCGGCGGGGCGGGAGGGGCTGAGGGGGCCGGGGAGCGCTGAGGGCGGCGGCAGCGCAGCGGGGAAGGCTCTGGCTGCGTGGGGCTGCACTCTCACATTTTCGACTCAAGGCAGGGGCCAGGCTCACACCCAGCTCAGTAGCTCACACCCAGCTCAGTAGCTCACACCCAGCTCCTACGCTCAGAGCAGCTTCCCACGCTCAGAGACGGCAACTAAGGTGAGAACAACAGCTGAAGCTCAGACCCAGCCCCCAAGCTCAGAGTGAGAAACTCAGATGATAAGCACTTCCCAAGCTCAGAGCCAGTCCCCAAGCTCAAGAACCCATATCAGAAGTGCAGAACCAGATCCAAAGCTCAGATGCAGCTCCCAAGCGCAAGCAGCAGTTCAAAAGTGCAGACCCAGCCCTCAGGCTCAGACCCAGATCAAAATCCAGACCCAGAACCCAACCTCTCACATTTTAAGTTCAAGGCAGGTGAAAAGCTCACACTCAGCTCCTATGCTCACCACCTGCTCCCATGCTCAGAACAGCTTCCCGAGCTCACAGCCAGCCCCCAAGCTCGAGAACGAGACCAAAAGTGAGACCCAGCTCCCAAGCTCACACTCAGCCAAGCTGAGCCAGCCCCCAAGATCAAAAACCAGCAACAAAGGTCAGAATCACCTCCCAAGCTCAAGGACCACCTCTTGAGCCCAGAGCCTGCCCCTAAGATCCAGAACCAAGATCACAAGTGCAGACCCAGCTCCTAAGCTCAGAGCCAGCTCCCAAGCCCAAGAACCAGCTGCAAGCTCAGATCCAGTCCCCAAGCTCAAGAACCAGCAGCTAAGGTCAAGAGCAGATCCCAAGCTCAAATTCAAGGATTCAGAGAATCCTTGGAAAAAAAAACCACCTCCTAGCAGGGGGAGTCAGCAGCACAAGGAACCCCACCGAGCCCCCACCCCAACCCCACCCGCGGCCCTGCAACCGCACAGACCCCTCCCAGAACAGCACAGACGACGCTGACCGACCGTGCACACCTCTGCCCTACCCCACAGCCCCCCCACCACGACCACCCCCAACACCGCAGACCCCCACAGCCGCACAGAGGTCCCCACAATCACAGCGCCCCCCCCCCAAACCGCACGGACCCCAAGCGCCAAGCTTGCAGAGCTCCCCCGGACCTCACAGACCCACCCCCACCCCGTACCCCACCGATCTCCCCCGGATCCCACGGACCCCCAACCACATATCCCCAGAAGCCCCCAACCAAACCCCACCGATTCCCCCTAGATCCCCGCAGAGGCTTCCCCCCGCCCCAGCCCCACCGACCCGTACCCCACAAACCCCTCCCCAACCCAAGCGACCCTCCCGACCCCTCGCAGCCCCACAGAGAGCATTCCCTGATCCCCACCCCACGACCCCCAACTCAGCCCCAGAGACTCCCTCACCACACCTGGACCCCGGGACAAGGGGGAAGCAGAGCAGCAGAAGGAGGAGGAGGAAGAGCTCAGCGCACAGGGAGCCGCCGGCCCCGGCAGGCTGCTGGCGAGCAGAGAGCGCTGCGAGGGAGACCCCGGCCCGGCCCCTCCGGCTGCTGCGGCCACGTGGGACTGGGAGCGGAAGCAGGGAGCAGTCTGGAACAGAAGCCCCGCCCACGGCCGGGCTGCCGTAGCCAATCAGCGGCGCCGTGAGCGCGGCAGCTCCTCCCCCTGGGCGCTGCCGAGGCCCAGCCAGGAGCTGCCCCTGCCGGCCGCGGCCGCCATTGGTGCTGCCCCGTGGGGAGCGGCAGCGGGGCCGGAGCGCGGGAGAAGTGCCGGAGGTGCTGGCGGGCGAGCGGCAGCTGCCGGCTGGTGAGCTGCGGCGGGGCGGGAGGGGCTGAGGGGGCCGGGGAGCGCTGAGGGCGGCGGCAGCGCAGCGGGGAAGGCTCTGGCTGCGTGGGGCTGCCGGGGGCGTGTGTGGAGTTGGGGGTCGGGAGGGGCGCGGGGGGCAGGGGGCTCCGTGGGGCTGGGGCAGGCTTGGGGAGGGTGAGGAATTGTTCTGTTTGGCTTGGGCCAGGGGCAGGGGGGTGCCGGCGGGGCTGGGGGCCGCGGGGTTGGCTCCTGAAGCTCTTGGCTGTTTGCAGTCTGTGCTGTGCAGGATGTGCATTGGGACAGCAATGGGGGGGGGCGGTGAGGTGTCAGAGAGCGGCCGGGAGGGACGGGGTCCAGAGTGCAACTCTCATCCCAGCCCTGCTGCCCGCACTCAGCACCAGGCGGGGCTGGCGCTGGCACTGGGGGTGGGAGTGTGCTGGGGCGATGCAAAGGGCTCCGTGGGGATATCGATGGCTATGGATCAGCTTCACCTCTCTCTGAGCTGTACAACTCCCCCCAGAGCCGAGAGAGCCAACAGCAGTGCCCAAGGGAGCGGCAGCGGTGCCGGAGCGCTGCGGGCGGCGGCAGCGGAGCGGGGAAGGGTCTGGGCGGGCCCCGGGGCATGCTGAGAGCCGGGGAGCGTTGAGCTGCTGGGCCCCGGCGCTGCGCGGGGCGTGCGGAGCTCAGCCTTGAGGTTTTCCTTCCTGCCTTTGTCTTGGAGTCCCCAGGTTCCCACTGCCTGCTGCGGAACATCTTGGGGCTGCCTCCAGCCCTCGCAGCAGCCTCTCTCGGGTTGCACTCAGATTGGTTTGGTCTCAGGTTGGCTTTGAGCTTTTTCCCTTAGGCTGTGAGCTGAAGGCAGCTCAGGAAGAAAGTTCTGACTGCAGGCTGGAGAGAGAGGACTTGGGGCTGCAGGAGGAAGTTTGAGGAGGGGTTTGGAGGACCCCAAAGCGCTTGTGCAGGGCAGAGACACAAATAGGTCCCTGAGCCATAGCCGCCGCCCCCAGCGCTCCCCGGCCCCGCAGCCCCTCCCGCCCCGCCGCAGCTCAGCAGCCGGCAGCTGCCGCTCGCCCTCCAGCACCTCGCATCCAAAGGGAGTCTCTGGTTTCAGTTCCGATGCGCCAGAGGGTGAGGAGTCTGGGTTGGGTTGTTGGGTGTTTGGCAGCAGCAGCAAGGTCATTTCCTGTGCCTTTTGTCCAGGGTCTGGATCTAGCAATTGCTGTGGCCCCACCTCTGCAGAGCTATTTCCTGGCTGCGTTTGCAGTGTCCCCGGGGTTGGGCTTGTTACCAGTGCTGATTGAGTCTGTTGCTGCCTAACAATCATTTTGATGTCTTGCTGGAGCTGGCCTCTTGCAGCAACATTGACTTCCCCTCTCCTCTTACTGTCTTTCCCTTGGGGCTGTTAGTCCTTGTTACCTGTGCCAATGGATTTGGTTTTGTTCCTGTATGAAGTCTGGTTTCAGGCTAACAGCTCTGCCCCTGTGTGCTGGATTTTCATGCAGCATGTGTTGTGTTGGCAGCAATTTGGTTTTCCACTGCTCCCCTGTTTCAGTGTCTCAGTCCCTGCTAATAGGTAACTCCAGCCATTGGTCCATGAACCTGATTCAAATAGCAGCTCAGGTCTGGGCAAGCTTGCTTCTGTTCCTTCACTCTTGACAGCAGTGATCCACAGCACTTCAGCTGGGGGCCAGATGTTGTGGGGCAGGGAGGTGATGTTGTTTGAAACCCCAATGCATTGCAGTTACATTCTCATGACTGTGGAGCACCAGCTGTCAAGTCCTCCCCAGCTTCTCTAGGTTTCTTCTTGTGCAGCATCAAATGTGCCTTTTGTAGTCTTTGGGAGCCAGCAGCTAAGGTTTCTCTCTCCATCCAGCTCCACCTCTTGATTATGGAAGATTTGCTCCCTGTCCTGTGTTCTTCTTCTCTAAAGCTGCTTTTTATCATCCCAGCAGTCTCTCTCAGTGGCTTAGCTCTTTGTTTTGGTCTGTAAACCATTTCAGACTGTCCTGGTTTACTGATTGGGTATCCCCAGCAGCTGCATGAGGGTGACCTAAACGACCTCCTGATGTGTGTGCCATCACCCCATGTTCCTTCTGTCCACATTACAGAGACCTGAGCCCAAACCTAACAGGCAGTTGTCCCCCAGGAAGTTGACTCTCCCCTTGAAAGTGCCACTGCTCTGTTTGCAGCCAGAAAGGATCTTCTGTGTGGTTCTGAGCCTGAACTCAAACCTCTCTCCCTTAATCCTGCAGCTACAAGTGGTCCAAGAGAGCAGAGGTCTTAGCTGCTTTGCTTTGTAACCTACCTGTGCGTCCATCAGGCCACTGCTGAATGGCTTAATTGATGCCACAGCTTTGACTGTGACTACCAAGGTGTCTTTGATAGGAGCTGTCTTAGTGTCTGGCAAGGTTTCAAGGGCAGTGTCCTCCACTGCAATAGGAGCAGCACTGTCTGTCCTGTAGCTCTTAGAGCTTCAGTTCAGCCTAGGGCAACCATTGTCAGTTTGCAAAAGGCATACACAAAGAATGAAAAACTGCACCCCCATGGCCAACGCCACTCACATGGCCTGGGCTGTTGCGGCGGCTCTGATTGGCTGCGGCTGCCCGGCCGTGGGCAGCAACAATGGCGGCCGCGGCCGGCAGGGGCAGCTCCTGGCTGTGCCTCGGCAGCGCCCAGGGGGAGGAGCTGCCGCGCTCCCGCCGCCTCTCATTGGCTGCGGCTGCCCGGCCGTGGGCGGGGCTTCCGTTCCAGACTGCTCCCTGCTTCCGCTCCCCGTCCCACGTGGCCGCAGCAGCCGGAGGGGCCGGGCCGGGGTCTCCCTCGCAGCGCTCTCTGCTCGCCAGCAGCCTGCCGGGGCCGGCGGCTCCCTGTGCGCTGAGCTCTTCCTCCTGCTCCTTCTCTGCTTCCCCCTTGTCCTGCCGTTCAGGTGGGGTGAGGGAGTCTGTGGGGCTGAGTTGGGGGTGGTGGGGTGGGGATCAGGGAATGCTCTCTATGGGGCTGCGAGGGGTCGGGAGGGTCGCTTGGGTTGGGGAGGGGTTTGTGGGGCAGGGGTCGGTGGGGCTGGGGCGGGGGGGAGCCTCTGCGGGGATCTAGGGGGAATCGGTGGGGTTTGGTTGGGGGCTTCTGCGGATATGTGGGGGGGAGTCCGTGGGATCCGGGGGAGATCGGCGGGGTACGGGGTGGGGGTGGGTCTGTGAGGTCCGGGGGAGCTCTGCAAGCTTGGCGCTTGGAGCCTGTGCGGTTTGGGGGGGGGTCTGCTTTTGACCTTAGCTGCTGGTTCTTGAGCTTGGGGACTGGATCTGAGCTTGCAGCTGGTTCTTGGGCTTGGGAGCTGGCTCTGAGCTCAGGAGCTGGGTCTGCACTTGTGATCTTGGTTCTGGATCTTAGGGGCAGGCTCTGGGCTCAAGAGGTGGTCCTTGAGCTTGGGAGGTGATTCTGACCTTTGTTGCTGGTTTTTGATCTTGGGGGCTGGCTCAGCTTGGCTGAGTGTGAGCTTGGGAGCTGGGTCTCACTTTTGGTCTCGTTCTTGAGCTTGGGGGCTGGCTGTGAGCTGGGGAAGCTGTTCTGAGCATGGGAGCAGGTGGTGAGCATAGGAGCTGAGTGTGAGCTTTTCACCTGCCTTGAATTTAAAATGTGAGAGGTTGGGTTCTGGGTCTGGATTTTGATCTGGGTCTGAGCCTGAGGACTGGGTCTGCACTTTTGAACTGCTGCTTGTGCTTGGGAGCTGCATCTGAGCTTTGGAGCTGGTTCTGCACTTCTGATGTGGGTTCTTGAGCTTGGGGACTGGCTCAGAGCTTGGGAAGTGCTTCTCACTTGAGTTTCTATCTCTGAGCTTGGGGGCTGGGTCTGAGCTTCAGCTGTTGTTCTCACCATAGTTGCTGTCTCTGAGCATGGGAAGCTGCTCTGAACATAGGAGCTGGGTGTGAGCTACTGAGCTGGGTGTGAGCCTGATTCCTGCCTTGAATTTAAAATGTGAGAGTTCAGGCAGTTGGAAGTTGAAGCTGAGCTGCTTTGCACTGCAGTGCTTCAGAGTTTATGATGCTCCAAAGGCAGATCTCAAAGAGCTGCTGCAAGGTTCTGAAGCTTGGGTGCTGGTTCTTGAGCTTAGGAAGTGGTTCTGACCTTAGTTGCTGGCTCTTGAGCTTGGGGGCTGGCTCTGAGCTTGGGAAGTGTTCTGATCTTAGCTGCTGGTTCTTGAGCTTGGGGCCTGGATGTGAACTTAGGAGGTGGCTCTGAGCTTGGAAAGCAGTTCTGACCTTAGTTGCTGGCTCTGGGCTTGGGGTCTGGTTCTTGATCTCAGGGCCTGTCTGTGAGGTCAGGGGCTGGTTCTTGAGCTTGAGAAGTGGTTCTGACCTTAGTTGCTGGCTCTGAGCTTGGGAGCTGAGTCTGCCCTTTTGATCTAGGTTCTGGACCTTAGTGGTTGGCTCTTGAGCTTGGGGGCTGGGTGTGAGCTCTGGAGGTGGCTCTCAGCTTGGGAAGTGTTCTGACCTTAATTGCTGGTTCTTGAGCTCAGGGGCTGGCTCTGAGCTTGGGAAGTGTTCTGATCTTAGTTGTTGGCTCTGATCTTAGCTGCTGGCTCTTGAGCTTGGGGTCTGGGTGTGAGCTTGGAAAGCAATTCTGACCTTAGTTGCTGGCTCTGGGCTTGGGGTGTGGTTCTTGATCTCAGGGCCTGTCTGTGAAGTCAGAGACTGGTTCTTGAGCTTGGGAAGTGGTTCTGACCTTACTTCCTGGCTCTGAGCGTGGGAGCTCAGTCTGCACTTCAGATCTAGGTTCTGGACCTTAGTGGCTGGCTCTTGAGCTTGGGGCCTGGATGTGAACTTAGGAGCTGGCTCTGAGCTTGGGGGCTGGTTCTGCATTTCTGATCTGGATTCTTGTGCTTGGGAGCTGACTCTGACCTTAGTTGCTGGTTCTTGAGCTTGGGGGCTGGGTGTGAGCTTGGCCCCTGCCTTGAGTTTAAAATGTGAGAGTTCAGGCAGTTGGAAGTTGAAGCTGAGCTGCTTTGCACTGCAGTGCTTCAGAGTTTGTGGTGCTCCAAAGGCAGATCTCAAAGAGCTGCTGCAAGAGTTGAGCTGAAGTGGCACAGTGCCCTGCAGAGGCAAAAGCTTTTCCCTGCCAGTCAGCCCTTGGAATCCTCTCCCCAGGGCAGTGGTGGATTGCCCTGCAGGGCAGAGTTGGAAGGCTCAGCTTGGCAGGGGGCTGGGCCAGCTCCTTTCCAGTCCAGTGTCAGATGGCAAGGTTGGAGCAGCTGAGCCTTGGGGTCCCCTGCAGCCTGGCATTGTGTGGCAGCAGAGCTGTGCTGCTGGTTTTGAGGGCACTTGGAAAGCTTCTGGAGCATTTGTGCAGAGTGTGCAAGACATCCCTGAGCCTAGCAACTCCCTCAGCTCTCTTCAGAATGAACTCTGCAGAGCTGGAAGAGCTTTCCAGGAATTTGGCAGAGGTGTGGAGGAGTTGGGAAGGGATTTTGGTTCTCCTCCTCCTTGTCCTCTTCCTTGTCCTCCTCTGCCTCATCTTTTTCCTGCTCTCCCTGGAGGCTGAACTTAGACTCCTAGAATCCTGGAGTGGTTTGGGTTGTCAGGGAGCTGCAAAGGTGCTGCAGTCCAAGCCCCTCTGCAGTCAGCAGGGACATCCTGCACTAGCTCAGGTTGCCCAGAGCCCTGTCCAGCCCCACCTTGAACCTCTGCAGGGCTGGGACCTCAAGCCCCTCCCTGGGCAACCTGTTGCAGTGTTCCAGCAGGCTCCTGGTGCAGAACTTGTTCCTCACCTCCAATCTCAATCTGCTCTGCTCTAGTTTGAAGCCATTGCCTCTGGTGCTGTCCCTGCAGGCTTTGCAAAGAGTCCCTCTGCAGCCTTCTTGTAGTCCCCTTCAGGTACCAGAAGGTCACTCTTAGGTCTCCCCAGAGCCTTCTCTTCTCCTTTGCAGGCTGAACACCCCCAGCTCCCTCAGCCTGTCCTGGTAGCAGAGCTGCTCCAAGCCCCTGATCATTTTTGTGTCCCTCCTCTGGGCCCTCTCCATCAGGTCCATGTCCTTCCTGTGCTGAGGGCTCCTGAGCTGGCTGCAGTGCTGCAGGTGAAGTCTCAGCAGAGCAGAGCCAAGTGCCAGGATGGCCTCTGTCCATCTGTGGCCCTGCTGCTTTTGGTGCAGCCCAGGCTGCCCTTGGCCTTGTGGGCTGCAGGCTCCCCCTGTCTGTTCCTGTCCAGCTTCTTGTCCAGCAGCACCCCCCAGTGGTTTTCTGCAGGGCTGCTTCCTATCCCCTCCTCCCCCAGCCTGTCCTGATTGTGAGGATTGTGCCAGGCCAGGGGCAGGACCCTGCCCTTGCTCTTGTTGAAGCTCAGGAGGTTGCCCTGGGCCCCCTCTGCAGCTTGTCCCCTTGAGCTCCTCCAACTTGTTCTGCAGGGTATTGCCTTAGGTTTCAGGAGGCAGAGAGGCTCTCTTTGAGCCTGGTGAAAGGAGTTGATGCCAAGCTGTGGCCAGAGGGTTGGATGGAATTGGGCAGTTTCCATGGCTGTGCTGTTCAGAGCTGCATCCTACAGTGCAAAGCATCCAATCCACAACAATCCATAGTGTGCCTGGGCCACGGGAGCCAAGCAACCTCCCTAGGCCAAAGCTTCCTCCAGAGCTCCACCAAAGCAGGCCAGAACCCCAGGCCCCAAATGCCTTCCCCCTCCCCCATGCCTCTCTGCCCCTCCTCCCCCATACCCAAGAGCTGCAGTTACAGAGTCTGGTAGGCAGCTCCCAGGTGAGCCAGGCCACTGCAGGCCACAGTTGGCAGCATTGCCAAGGCCTCAAAGCTCCTCTGCAGAGAGAGATCCCAGAAGCTGTTGCTGGGAGCAGAGAGGAAGGGCAAAGGAGGTTGGAGATCCTGTGCTGTTCCTTTGTAGAGATTGAGTGCAGGCCTTGTGGGAATGAACTAAGCTAGATGACACTTTGTGGTGTCCCTCTGGACTCTGCTGTCCCTGCTGGAGGTCTCTACTCTCTGGTGTAAAATATTCCAGTGCCTTCCACCCACCACAGGGATTCTCCTCCATGCTCTCATCCAGGGATTTCTCTTGGGCTGTGTAGATCAGCCCTGGAGACTTGGTGGGGCCCTGGGGACTCTGAGAAGGCAGCAAGTGAGTGGAGCTGGAGCACTAGATGGAGAGATGGAGGGTGAAGGCTGCAGGGGGTGGGAGGGCTTAGTTCAGCAGCTGTGTGGCTCTGCCTGGCTCCTACCTCCAATGGTGCTGGCAGCAGCTGACCCCAGAAGCTCAAAGCCCCAAACCCTGCCAGGCTCAGGACAGTCCCCTGTCCCCTCCTGACATCCAGCACAGCCCAAGCAGGCACTCAGGGCTCCTAGCCACACAGCCCAGCCATAACCCATGGCAGGAGTCACCTGAGGTCTCACTCCCTCTCTGTCCCCCTTGCTCTCATCAGTTGCTGCCTGAGGTGTCTGCAGGGTCCCTCCCCAGCCCTCATCTGTAACCCCCCCTTGGCTTGGTGCTGTTCTTTCAGCCCTCCAGCTGATCCCAGCCTTTAGTCTCAGGCCCCTTCCATTCTTGTGCTGCTGCTTCCAGCCCAGTTCCTTAGATGCTTCCTCAGCCACAGCATTTCCCACTCCACCCTTCCAGTTGCAGTGGCAGTGGAGCTGGGGTCCACAGGACCATGGGACAGCCAAGGCAGCAGGGCCATGGATGTGGTGGGAATGAGGGAAGTGCCTGGGAGTGGTCAGGCAGGAATTAGGCCTTGTCCCCCCAAAAGGAGGAAAGGATGCAGGGCCCAGGTGGCAAATATGTGTGCAGGGAATGGCAGAATCTGGCAGCATTTGAGGAGGTGAAAGGAGTGAATTGTGCTGCAGCTCTGCATGTGTCAGCTGGGAGATGAACATCAGCCCATGGGCACTGTGCCCTCCCATCAAACCTCCTTTTCTCTTGGGGATGTGGAGTGGCAGCTCCAGGAGAACTGCAAAGAGCAAGCTGAGAGAAATGGTCAGGGAGAGAAGGAAGCCAAACCCTTTCCAGTGAGTCTCTTTGGGCTGCAGGTGTGTGAAGGGTGCTGGAGGTGTGAGATTTGGGCAGGAGTCAGAGACTCCTCCAGCATCCCAGTGAGGGCTGAAGAGGTTTAGCAAGAAGATGCCCAAGTCCCTTCACTATTTGATGCACCTCCAGAAAGCATGAAGCTCCCTTTGTGTGTGTCCTGAGGGCTGCTGTGATCTTCTGTTGGGGAGTGGGCAGCAGAGAGGTGTGTGCAGGGCAGAGCTGAGCACAGAGTGGGTGTGGTAGGGGCAGGGCCAGGGAGGAGAGCTGTGGCCAGAGCAAGATCTGCTGTCAAATGCAGCTGCAGGCAGCAGAGCCCTGGGCAGGCAGTGAGAGGAAGCTTTAGGCAAGGGCTGGGAGAGGCTGTGTGGAGGCAGCTGTGTTGTGGTGCTGGCCTGCAGCTGTGTGCTGGGGGCTGTGTGCTGGGCAAGGAGCTGAGTCTGTACTTGTTGAGGCCTCCCATCTTGAGCAGCCCTGGTTGTGTGCTGTGGCTGTAGTGCTGGGATTGGCAGCTGTCCCCAGCAAGGCTGAGCTGTGCTGCCTGGTCCTGGGCAGTGCTGAGCCATCCCTTGTAGGTCAGTGCTCTCCTCTGAGCCCTTTGCAGTTTGCAGATTTGTCCCTGGGAGCAGCCTAACAGGTAAGGAACCCAGAGCAGGGCAACAGCAGGATCCTAGGCCCCCAGGGCAGCTCCCAATCTCCTCCACCTCCTCCTGTCCAGCATATTTCACCTCTCTATAGGAGCTCTGAGGCACATCAGGTGTTGTGGGAGTTGAGGAATGCTCCAGGCTGCTGTGGGTGAGTTGTGAGCAGGAGGTGATGTTTGGGGGTTGGGATCTGGAGAGTGGTGGGAGAAGGTCGGAGGTGGTTTGGTGTTCTTTGTTCAGTGCTGCTACCTCCATTGTCTGAGCCAGGGGAGATCAAAGGACAGGGCTGGGCCAGGAACCACCCTGCCAATGTCACCAGGCTCAAGGAGAGTAGGACAAGACCACTTGTAAGCCCCAGGGTACCTCAGCGCACTGATCACAGGAACCTGGGGTCTCAGCACAGGTATTGGAGGTCTGTGCCCACACTGTGGCAGAAACTGAAGGTTTGAGGTCCCCTCTGCATTCTCTTCTCCAGCTGGGTGTTGGGAGTCAGGGAGTGTCATGACCCAGGCAGGATCTGAGGGTTTGAGATCCTGGGCTCAGGTGCTTCCATCTTCCCTATTGCACAGCTGTGACCCCTCCTTCCCACAGTATGGCCTCACAGAAGGACTCTGGCAAGAAGCAACACCCAGAGATCAAGTTGGAGAAGCCAATGTGCAGTCCCAAGGTAGAGGAAGTTGAGGAGGAAAAAGAGGAGAAGATGGAGGATGATGCTGAGAATGACAACTGTGAAGAGGAGGAGGAGGATGATGAAGGTGAGCAGGATGAGGGGGAGGAATGTATGGAGGAGGATGAAGCCAGAGCAGGTCCCTCAGTGTCACCCAAAGAGCTGAATCAGTGCCTTGAGTGTGGACAGAGCTTCCCAGATAGCTCAGAGCTAGTGAAGCACCTCTGCCCACAACCTGGCTCCCAGCCCTTCGCTTGTGGTGACTGTGGCAAGAGGTTCCGCTGGAACTCTGAGCTCATCAAGCACCGCCGCACCCACACTGGAGAGAAACCTTTCATCTGTGTCGACTGTGGCCAGTTTCACCCAGCGCTCTAATCTCACCCAGCACCGCCGCTCCCACACGGGAGAGAGACCCTTCATCTGTGACAGCTGTGGCAAGCGGTTCAGGCTGATCTCTCATCTTAGGCAACAGCGCCTCACCCACACCAGTGAGAAGGCCTTCACCTGCAGGGACTGCGGCAAGAGCTTCAAACACAGCTCCACTCTCACCATCCATCGCCGCATCCACACTAGAGAGCATCTGTTCCCCTGTGCTGAGTGCGGCAAGGCCTTCAGCACGAGTACTCTATACATCCAGCACCAACTCATCCACAGCGGTGAGAAGCCGTACAGCTGTGTTGACTGTGGCAAGAGCGTCACTCAGTCTGCAGGCCTCATAGATCACCGTCGCGTGCACATTGGCGATAAGTCTTTCAGCTGTGCTGAGTGTGGCCAGGCCTTCAGACACAGGAGCACTCTCACTGAGCACCACCGCACCCACACAGGTGTGAAACCTTTCACCTGTGCTGCCTGTGGGAAGAGCTTCAGACGGAGCCAAAGTCTCGCTCGGCACCGCCGCACCCACACTGGTGAGATGCACGGCACTTGTGCGACTGCGGTAAGAGCTTCACCCAGAAGCGATCCCTCAGCAATCACCGCTGCACCCACAACTGAGAGCAGCCTGCACTGGAGGGGAGGCATAAATCCACCTAAAATCTGTTGGGTAATCGTGACCCATCTTTGAGGGCCTTTCCAGCATCAAAATCATCTCTTTTTCCTTTGCAGTTCTCACGGACTGGGGACACCAGCAGCAACCAACACCTTCTGCCCTTCTTAACACCAATTATTGCTAATGAGAACAATTACAGTGCTCAGTTGGCACAGCTGGAGCTCCCAGTGGAGCTCAGCAGGGCTTTGTCAGAGTCTATCTGGTTCTTCCCCAGGGTCTGTCTGGTTTTTCCCCAATGCTTTGTGTCTCCCTGGGGTAAGAAATCCTCTCTGTATATTCACCAATCATGTCAATAAAACCCAAAAGTTACCCAAATCCTGTCTGTTTGCTTTTATTTCAGATATCCCTGCCTCAATGCCTGAATTTTGGGGGCATTTGCTCCCAATGGATGGGGTGGAGCTGTGTGCCCAGTTCAGGAAGGGGAAAATGAGGTTCTCAGAGAAGTCTTGAGGGACATCTCAGAGGCATTCTTCAGGGGCTTTCAGGTGATCTTAGGTGTTTGGGATTTGGATGGTCCTAGGACTGACTTTTGGGATCTTTGGAGGGTGTAGGGGCAAGCTCATGGAGCTCTTTGGAAGAACTCAGAAAGCTTCTGTTGGCTTTCCACTGTGGGGCTGGAACAGGTTGAAGAGCTGAGAAGAGGTTAAGCTGCCTGTTCCCCCCAAAAACAGAAGTGAGGGAAAAATAACACACACAGGAACCAAAAACCCCTCTGGCTTGAGATAAGGACTTGAGACAACATCAACAGAGAAGAATCCAAATGAGATCCCATAATGCACACTGACCTGAGGCTGTTTGCAGAAAGAAGCACAGCAGTGAGCAGCAGCAGCCTGGAGTTAAACCCCTGCAGCCCTCCCCCTCAGCAAAGAGCCAGCACCTGAGAGCCAGAACCCAACAGCAGCAACCAGAACAGGAAGCCTCTCATGTTGCCATCTGAACTTCAAGCCCTGTAGTCCTTTGCTCCAGCCAGCACTGTCCCTGTGAAGGTGGCATGAGGCAGGATGGTGTGGAGTAATGGCAGCAAATTTTCAACTTAACCTTTGATATTCCCAAGCCCTCATTCTGTGCCATCTGCACCATGCCCAGCAGCAATCAGCAGCACACCTCAGGCTCTGTCCATGCTCACTCCACAGGAGGTCGCTTTGCAGTACTCAGAGGGCTGCTCACTGCAGGTGCTCTGCAGCTCCACTCTGTTCCAGCACAGTCTGGATCAGTCCATGCCCAGTCCAAATGCTGCAAATGCTGGGGCTGTGTTTCCGCCTCTGGGGCAGTTTGAGTCCAGTGACTCCTTCCATGCCTCCAAGTGAAAGCAAACTGTGGCTTGCATCCCAGTACTCAGCTTCCAACACATCCAGATGTGGGGATCCTCCTGTCACAATAGAAACACAGATGGGTTCCACCCCTCATGGTTTGATGGTGTCAGAGCACTCTGGGCACCTGTATCTACTAAAGCTTTATCCTCTCATGGCTTCAACTTGCCAGGCCATTGGTTCTGTGTGATCCAACAAACCAATTTGTCTCTCCCTTCCATCTGGTTGGAGGCAGAGCCCCTATAAGTGCTGGGTGCTGCTCTTTGGCCACAACAACCCCATGCAGTGCTACAGGCCGGGGTCAGAGTGGCTGGAGATCAGCCAGACAGAAAGCTACCTTGGTGGTACTGGTTGATAGTAGGCTGAACACGAGCCAGCTGTGTGCCCAGGTGGCCAAGCAGGCAAATGGCATCCTGGCCTGTATCAGGAACAGTGTGGCCAGCAGGAGCAGGGAGGTCATTCTGCTCCAGTACACATGTTAAAATACAGTTTTGTTATTTTGACCTCTTCTTTGCCTTAATGACACACATGCCAGTAGAGAATGACCAGTTGAGATGTGACACATGTGCCTGCTGATAGACTAGAGAACTTTACTGCACTTTGGCCACAGCAACCCCATGCAGAGCTACAGGCTGGGGTCAGAGTGGCTGGAGAGCTCCCAAACAGAGAGGGACCTGAGGGTGCTGATTGACAGCCGCCTAAACATGAGCCAGCAGTGTGCCCAGGTGGCCAAGAAGGCCAAGGGCATCCTGGCCTGCATCGGGAATAGTGTGGCCAGCAGGAGCAGGGAAGTCATTGTGCCCCTGTACTCAGCACTGGTTAGGCCACACCGTGAGTCCTGTGTCCAGTTCTGGGCCCCTCAGTTTAAGAAAGATGTTGATATGCTGGAAGGTGTCCAGAGAAGGGCAACAAAGCTGGGGAGGGATTTGGAGTACAAGCCCTATGAGGAGAGGCTGAGGGAGCTGGGATTGCTTAGCCTGGAGAAGAGGAGGCTCAGGGGAGACCTCATTGCTGTCTACAACTACCAGAAGGGAGGTGGTAGATAGGTGGGGCTTGGTCTCTTCTCCCAGGCAAGCAGAACCAGAACAAGAGGACACAGTCTCAAGCTGCACCAGGGGAGCTTTAGACTGGATGTTAGGAAGAAGTTCTTCATAGAGAGATGCAGAGTTATCCAAACAGTCCTACGTGACTGCCTCGGTGGTCTGTTTTGGTTTGTTCTGGTTTGGAATGGCCTCCTTGGGGGATGTCTGTTCCTCACAGATGAAACTTGTATCCACCTGGGGGAAGAATTGGAATTATCTCTCTGTGCCAATTGGGATAGGGAATCCTTCAGATCCTTCATGCAACTCTCAGTTTTTCCAGACAGAGTTTCAATGGCTGAAACCAAAGAACCACGTGTCATGCTCTCCTCCAGTTGTCTCATTTGATCACTGAATGGGACAACCGTGGGAGGAGCTCCACCATAATTCCCTGACACAATTCTGCTTGCCAGAATGTTTGCATAATTAGAAGGAGCAAGCTTGATGAGCTTTTTAGCAAGACCAGTACCCACAGGAATGTCATCAGGATTCAGAGTTTCATGTTCACCACAGAGTAGCTCTCTAACAGCAAATTCTCTCAGACACTTAATTCCCTCATCTATGGAAGTCCAGGGTTTAGGATTCCATGGGAGATCATCTCGGGAAGGGTATCTCAGGGCAACTGCCATTAAAAGGTGTATCCACAGATTAACCTTACCGAGAGCCTTGCCCAGATGTCTATCTATGCCATTATCCCTCGAGAGAGTTCCTTGCTGAACTGCTGATTTTTTTGGGGGTAAAAAAAGCCAATTTGGTGCCAAAATGGACAATAAAGGCCAACTTGGGGCCAAAAAAGGGACAATTTGTGGCTAAAAAGGGACAATAAAGGCCAGCTTGCAGCCAGAAAAGACCAATTTTGGTCAAAAAAGGACGAATAAGGGCAAATTTGGGTCCCAAAGGGGCCAATTTAGGGCCAAAAAGAGCCAACAGGGGGCTAAAAAGGGACAATAAAGGCCAATTTGGGACCAAAAAGGGACAATAAAGGCCAACTTGGGGCCAAAAAGAGCCAATCTGGGGCCCAAAAGGGACAATAAAGGCCACAATAAAGGGACACTTTTGGGGGCCTAGGGGACACTCTGGGGCCTGTTAGAGGTGGATGAGAGCCACTGGAGGTGTTTGAGACATGGGGAAAGCCAACTCGGGTGGTCGCCCTCTGGTGGCCGCTCCTGGTGGTGGCCATGAAGGAGGGGTTGGGGATGGGGAGGCAGAAGTGAGGGGGGGCAGAGGTGGAGGGGAGGCGGGGGGGGGGAGCAGATGTGGGAGGGGCTGAAGTGCGGGGGGCATAGGTGAGGGGGGAGAGAGGTTAGGAGGGGGGGCAAAGGTGGGGGGGCAGAGGTGAGGAGGGGGAAAGGTGAAGGGGGAGGGCAGAGGTGACAGGAGAGATGGGGAAGGTAGGGGGTGGGGTGGGGGCTCGGGAGGGCTGAGGGCACACACCTGCAGGGGGTGTTGGGGTTGTTGGGGTCCCAGGCCCCGCTCTGGGCTGGGGTTCTGCTGCCGTTGTGCAGCAGAGTCTGGGAGTCTGGGAGCTGCAGTGCAGAGTATGGCTGCCTGTGGGCACACACCAGGGGCACCTCGGGGGCACCTCAGGGGCAACCAAGGGGCATCCAAGGGCTACCAACCCCCCCCCCCCCCGAGATCCACCAAAGCCCTGAGATGTCTCCAAGCCCCTTTAGAGACCTCCAAGCCCCCCCTGAGATGCCTCCAACCCCCCCAAGATGGATCCAGCCCCCCCCAACACCCGTCCAAGCCTCAAGAGAAGCCTCCAAAGGACCAAGTCTGGCGTCCAAACCCCCTTCTGATCCCTCCAAACCCCTAAGACCCCTCCAAGCCCCAAGAGAAGCCTCCAAAGGACCAAGTCTGGACTCCCAACCCCCCCAGCCCCCCAGGGCCTCACCGAGTGGGGGCTGTCGATGACCTTGATGATGCCCTGGACGTGGATGTTGTTCTGCACCGAGTCGAGGGCCGCGGCGAAGCAGTTGTCCTTCTTCCTGCTCACAGCCTGGTGCCTCACTGCCACCACCTTCCCATACATGTTCAGCACCTGAAGGGGGCGCCACATCCCCTGCTGAGCACGGGGGTCACAATCCCGGGGGGCAGGGAGGGGGAAGGGAGAGGGTTGGTGACAGCCAAAAGGGTTGGGGAAAGGAGGAGGAGGAGGAGGGTGGGGGGGAGGAGGAGGAAGAGGTGGGGGGGAGGAGGAGGAAGAGGTGGGGGGGAGGAGGAGGAAGAGGTGGGGGGGAGGAGGAGGAAGAGGTGGGGGGGAGGAGGAGGAAGAGGTTGGGGGGAGGAGGAGGAAGAGGTTGGGGGGAGGAGGAGGAAGAGGTTG
This sequence comes from Melanerpes formicivorus, assembly GCF_026170545.1. Taxonomy (NCBI): domain Eukaryota; kingdom Metazoa; phylum Chordata; class Aves; order Piciformes; family Picidae; genus Melanerpes; species Melanerpes formicivorus. The sequence continues at coordinate 133,517 of NW_027142530.1, forward strand.
GGGACATGGGGAAGGCCAACTCGGGTGGTAGGACCCCATGGAGATATCGTCTTGAGGGGCTCTGGGGCCACCCCTGACTTGATCTGCAGGGCCTGGGGGGGCAGGAGGGGACCTTGGGGACACTTTGGGGACCCTTGCGGAACCTTTGGGGACCTCCTGACCGTGTCAGTGAACTGGTAGCCGATGGACTTCCACAACAGGGCGATGGCTGTGGCTCGCTCCTCCCCCATCTGGGGACACAGAGGGACAGGGTGGGGACAGGAAGGGGACAGGAAGGGACTTTGGGGGACAGAAATAGCAATTTAGGGCCAAAAAAAGGCAATCTGGGGGTAGGAAGGGGCAAGGAAGGGGCAGGAAGGGTCATTTGGGGAGAGAAATGGCAATTTAGGGTCCAAAACCGGTGATCTGGGGTCAAAAGGGACAAATTTTCTGAAAAAAAAGGCCAATTTGGGGCCAGAAAGGGCCAATAAAAAGCAAATTGGGGCCAAAAAGGGACAACAAAAGCCAATTTGGGGGCAGAAAAGAAATTTGGGGCAAAAAAGGGACAATAAAGGCATATTTCAGGCCAAAAAGAGCCAATTTGGGGTAAAACAAGAGCCAATAAAGGCCAATGTGGGGCCAAAAAGAGCAAATTGGGGGCTCAAAAGGGACAATAAAGGCCAGCTTGGGGCCAGAAAGAGCCAATAAGGGCAAATTTGGGTCCCAAAGGGGCCAATTTAGGGCCAAAAGGAGCCAACAGGAGGCTAAAAAGGGACAATAAAGGCAAATTTGGGGCAAAAAAGGGACAATAAAGGCCAATTTGGGCCAGAAAAGGCCAATTTGGGGCCAAAAACGAATGAAAAAGGCCAATTTGGGGGCCAGAAAAGGCCAATTTATGGCCAAAAAGAGGCAATTTGGGGCCAAAAAGGGACAATAAATGCCATCTTAGGGAAAAAAAGAGGGAATTTGGGGCTAAAAAGGGACAATAAAAGCCAATTTGGGGCCAGAAAGGGCCAATTTGTGGCTAAAATGGGCCAATAAAGGCCAACTTGGGGCCAGAAAAGACCAATTTTGGTCAAGAAAGGACCAATAAGGGCAAATTTGGGGCCAATTTGGGGCCAAAAAAGGCCAATTTGTAGCTAAAAAGAGCCAATAACAGACAATTTGGGGCCAGAAAAGGCCAATCTGGGAGTAAAAAGAGCCAATCTGGGGCCCAAACGGGACAACAAAGGCCAACAAGAGCAAATTCGGGGCCAAAAAGGGCCAATAAAAGCCAATTTGGGGACAGAAAATGCCAATTTTGGGGTAAAAAAGCCAATTTGGTGCCAAAGAGGACCAATAAAGGCAATTTTGGGGCCAAAAAGGGACAATTTGTGGCTAAAAAGGGACAAGGAAGGCCAACTTGGGGCCAGAAAAGACCAATTTTGGTCAAAAAAGGACCAATAAGGGCAAATTTGGGGCCAAATTGGGGCCAAAAAGGGTCAATTTGGAATTAAGAAGGGACAATAAAGGCAAAACTGTGGCCAAAAAGGGTCAATTTGGGGCTAAAAAGAGCCAATAACGGCCAATTTGGGGCCAGAAAAGACAAATTTGGGGTTAAAAAGAGCCAATTTGGGGCCCAAAAGAGACAATAGAGGCCAACAAGAGCCAATTTGGGGCCCAAAAGGGACAATAAAGACCAATTTGGGGCCAGAAAAGGCCAATTTGGGGCCAAAAAGGGCTAATTTGGGGCCAAAAAGGGCCAATAAAGACCAATTTGGAGGTAAAAAGAGCAAATTTGGTCAAAAAAAGGACCAATAAGGGCATAGTTCAGGCCAAAAGGGCCACTTTGGGGCAAAAAAGGGACAATGAAGGCCAATTTGGGGCTAAAAATAGCCATTTTGGGGCCAAAAAAGGACAATAAAGGCCAACCTGGGGCCAGGAAAGAACAATTTTGGTCAAAAAAGGACCAATATGCGCAAATTTGGGGCCAAAAGGGGCCAATTGGGGAACAAAAAAGGGCCAATAAAGGCCAACTGGGGCCAGAAAAGACCAATTTGGGCAAAAAAAGGACCAATAAGGGCAAATTTGGGGCCAAAAAGGACTACTAAAGGCCAATTTGGGGCCAGAAAAAGCCAACTTGGGGCCAAAAAGACCCAATAAAGGCCAACAAGATCAAATCTGGGGCTAGAAAGGGACAATAAAGGCCACAATAAAGGGACACTTTTGGGGACCTTGGAGACACTCTGGGGCCTCCTGGAGGTGGATGAGAGCCACTGGAGGTGTTTGGGACATGGGGAAGGCCAACTCGGGTGGTAGGACCCCATGGAGACGTCGCCTTGAGGGGCTCTGGGGCCACCCCTGACTTGATCTGCAGGGCCTGGGGGGACAGGAGGGGACCTTGGGGATACTTTGGGGACCCTTGGGGACAGTTTGGGGACCTCCTGACCGTGTCAGTGAACTGGTAGCCGACGAACTTCCGCATCAGGGCGATGGCTGTGGCTCGCTCCTCCCCCATCTGGGGACACAGAGGGACAGGGTGGGGACAGGAAGGGACATTGGGGGACAGAAATGGCAATTTAGGGTCAAAAAGAGGCAATTTGGGGGCAGGAAGGGGACAGAAAGGGGAGAAGAAGGGAGAGTTTGGGGACAGGAAGAGCATTTAAGGGCCAAAAAGAGGGAATTTGACACCAGGAATGGGGCAGGAAGGGGGCAGGAAGGGGCATTTGGGGACAGAAATGGCAATTTAGGGTCCAAAAAAAGGTGATCTGGAGTCAAAAGGGGCTGATTTGGGGCTAAAAAGGGAAAATAAAGGCCAACTTGGGGACAAAAGGAGCCAATCTGGGGCCAGAAAGGGCCAATAAAGGCCAGTTTGGGGTCAAAAAGGGACAATAAAGGCTATCTTGGAGTCAAAAAGGGACAATAAAGGCCAGCTTGGGGCCAATCTGGGGCCAGAAAGGGCTTATAAAAGCCATCTGGGACTGGAATGGGCCAATTTGGGCCTAAAGGGGCCAATAATGGCCAATTTGGGGCCAAAAAAGGCCGATTTAGGGCTAAAAAGAACCAATTTGGCGCCAAAAAGAGCCAACAAAGCCAAATTTATAGCCAGAAAGAGGCAATTTGGGGCCAAAAAGGGACAATTGGGGGTTAAAAAGGGACAATAAAGGATAAGTTGGGGCCAAAAGAAGCCAATTTGGGGCCAAAAAGGGCCAATAAATGCCTTCTTGAGGTCAATTTGGGGCCAGAAAGGGTCAATAAAAGCCAACTGGGGCTGGGATGGGCCAACTTGGGGTCAAAAAGGGCCAATAATGGCCAATTTGGGGCCAGAAAGAGCCAATAAAGGCCAATTGGGGGGCAAAAAGAGACAATTTGGGGCTAAAAAGGGAAAATAAAGCCAATGTGGGGCCAGGAAGAGCCAATTTGGGGGTAAAAAAAAGGACAATAAAGGCCATCTTGGAGCCAAAAAGGGCCAACAAAGGCCAGTTTGGGGCCAAAAAGGGCCAACTTGGGGCTATAAAGGGACAATAAAGGCCAACTTGGGGACAAAGAGAGCCAATTTGGGTGTAAAAAGGGGCAATAAATGCCAATTTGGGGGCAAATAGGGACAATAAAGGCCAACAAGAGCAAATTGGGGGCAAAAAAGGCACAATAAAGGCCAACTTGGGGCCCAAAATGAGCAATTTGGGGCTAAAAAGGAACAATACAGCCAATTTGGGGCCAAAAAAGACCAATTTGGGGCAAAAATGGACCAATAAGTGCCAATTTGGGGCTAGAAAGGCATTATAAAGGCCAGGTAGGGCCAGAAAAGAACCAAACTGGGGCTAAAAAGGGACAATAAAGGCCAATTTGGGGACAGAAAGAGCCAATTTAGGGCTAAAAGGCACAATTTGAGGCTGAAAGGGCAATAAAGGACAGTTTGGGGCCAAAACAGGCCAATGTGGGGCTCAAAAGGAACAATAAAGGCCAACTTGGGGCCAAAAAGGGACAATAAAGGCCAACTAGGGGTCAAATGAAGCCGATTTGAGGCCAAAAAGGGCCAACAAAGGACAAATTGGGGACAAAAAGGGCCAATTTGGGGCCAAAAGGGCCAATAAAGGCCGATTTGGGACCAGAAAAGCCAATCTGGGGACAATAAAGAGCCAATGTGAGGGCACAAAGAGCTAATAAAGCAAATTTGGGGCCAAAAACAGTCCATTTGGGGCTAAAAAGGGACGATAAAGGCCAACATGGGGCCAAAAAGGGACAATTAATGGCCAAAAAGGGACAATAAAGGCCAATTTGGGGCCAAAAAGAGGCAGTGTAGTCCAATTTATGGCCAAAAAGAGGAAATTTGGGGCCAAAAAGGGACAAGAAGGGCCAATGTGGGGCCAAAAAGTGCTAATTTAGGGCCAAAAAGGGACAATAAAGGCCAATTTGAGGCCAGAAAAGACCAATTTTGATCAAAAAAGGATCAATAAGGGTGAATTTGGGGGCAAATTGGGGCAAAAATAGGCCAATTTGGAGCTAAAAAGGGACAACAAAGGACAAATTGGGGCCAAAAAGAGCCAATTTGGGGCCCAAAAGGGACAATAAAGGCCAACAAGAGCAAATTTGGGGCTAAAAAGGCCAACGTGGGGCCAAAAAGGGCCAACTTGGGGCTATAAAAGGACAATAAAGGCCAACCTGGGGACAAAGAGAGCCAATTTGGCTCTAAAAAGGGGCAACAAATGCCAATTTGGGGCCAAAAAGAGACAATTGGGGGCTAAAAACAGACAATAAAGGTTAAGTTGGGGCCTAAAAGAGCCTCTCTGGGACCTTAAAGGGCCAATAAAGGCCAACGTGGGGCCAAAAACAACCAAGTTGTGGCCAGAAAGGGCCAATAAAGGCAAATTGGAGGCCAAAAAGCCAAGTTGGGGCTAAAAAGGCACAATAAAGGCCAACTTGGGGCCAGAAAAGACCAATTTGTGGCAGAAAAGGACCAATAAGGGCCAATTTGGGGGCAAAATGGGGTAATGTGGGGCTAAAAAGGGGCAATAAAGGTGAATTTGGGGCCAGAAATGGCCAATTTTGGGGTAAAAAGGGGCAATTTAGGGCCAGAAAGGGCCACTGAGGGTCAGGCTGTGTCACAACCCCTCCCCCCCCCAGGACTCACCCTGCACTTCCCAGTGCAGAGGTTGGGGTCTCTGTGGGGGTGGGGGGGTGGCAAGAAGCCCCCATTAAGGGGGGGCCTGGTCCCAGTTTGGCCAGTTGCAGGCTCCCCCCCTCCAGAAAGCAGCCCTGGAGTGAGTGGAGCCCTGGGAGCAGCTGGTGCTGAGTGAGATCAGAGAGCTGCTGTGAGGCAGCAGAGAGAGGGCAGGAAATGGGGAGAGGAAGGGAGAAACTGGGGGGAAAAAGGGGGGGAAGGAGGGGGGAAGGAAGGGGGAAGGAAGGGGGAAGGAAGGGGGAAGGAAGGGGGAAGGAAGGGGGAAGGAAGGGGGAAGGAAGGGGGAAGGAAGGGGGAAGGAAGGGGGAAGGAAGGGGGAAGGAAGGGGGAAGGAGGAGGGGAAGGAGGAGGGGAAGGAGGAGGGGAAGGAGGAGGGGAAGGAGGAGGGGAAGGAGGAGGGGAAGGAGGAGGGGAAGGAGGAGGGGAAGGAGGAGGGGAAGGAGGAGGGGAAGGAGGAGGGGAAGGAGGAGGGGAAGGAGGAGGGGAAGGAGGAGGGGAAGGGGGAGGGGAAGGGGGAGGGGAAGGAGGAGGGGGAAGGGGGAGGGGAAGGGGGAGGGGAAGGGGGAGGGGAAGGGGGAGGGGAAGGGGGAGGGGAAGGGGGAGGGGAAGGGGGAGGGGAAGGGGGAGGGGAAGGGGGAGGGGAAGGAAGGGGGAAGGGGGAGGGGAAGGAAGGGGGAAGGGGGAGGGGAAGGAAGGGGGAAGGGGGAGGGGAAGGAAGGGGGAAGGGGGAGGGGAAGGAAGGGGGAAGGGGGAGGGGAAGGAAGGGGGAAGGGGGAGGGGAAGGAAGGGGGAAGGGGGAGGGGAAGGAAGGGGGAAGGGGAGGGGAAGGAAGGGGGAAGGGGGAGGGGAAGGAAGGGGAAAGGGGGAGGGGAAGGAAGGGGAAAGGGGGAGGGGAAGGAAGGGGAAAGGGGGAGGGGAAGGAAGGGGATAGGGGGAGGGGAAGGAAGGGGATAGGGGGAGGGGAAGGAAGGGGATAGGGGGAGGGGAAGGAAGGGGATAGGGGGAGGGGAAGGAAGGGGGAAAGGAAGGGGGAAGGGGGAGGGGAAGGAAGGGGGAAGGGGGAGGGGAAGGAAGGGGGAAGGGGGAGGGGAAGGAAGGGGGAAGGGGGAGGGGAAGGAAGGGGGAAGGGGGAGGGGAAGGAAGGGGGAAGGGGGAGGGGAAGGAAGGGGGAAGGGGGAGGGGGAAGGAAGGGGGAAGGGGGAGGGGAAGGAAGGGGATAGGGGGAGGGGAAGGAAGGGGGGAAGGAAGGGGGGAAGGAAGGGGGGAAGGAAGGGGGGAAGGAAGGGGGGAAGGAAGGGGGGAAGGAAGGGGGGAAGGAAGGGGGGAAGGAAGGGGGGAAGGAAGGGGGGAAGGAAGGGGGGAAGGAAGGGGGAAGAGATGGAAAGAAGGAGAGAGGGACAGAGGGAAAGGATAAAAGCAGGTGGGACCCCCCCCCAAACCCCTCCACTGCCCCTCCTCTCCCCTCCCCACCCACAAGGTGGATTTGGGGGGGGGGTGGGGGACAAAGGGAGAGGGCTTTGTGCCCCCAGCCCACCCCAAAAGCTGCTTCTGTGGGGAAGGGGGAGGGAGAATGGAAGCTTTTGGGGGGGGGGGGAGCAGGTCTCTAAAGACCTGGGGGGGGGGGGGGGGGCAGGGTCTCTAAACTCCTAAGTGAGGTCCTCAAAGCCTTTGGGAGGACCTTAAAACCCTGGGGGGGGGTCCCCAAAGCCCTCCCAGATCCCTGGGGGGAGGCCTGAAGAAGAGCCCCAAGGCCCTGGGTGGGGGTTCAAACCCTTGGGGGGGTCTCAAGGCTCTGGGGGGGGGTCCCAAGGCCCTGGGTGGGGGTTCAAACCCTTGGGGGGGGTCTCAAGGCTCTGGGGGGGGGTCCCAAGGCCCTGGGTCAGGGCAGACCCAAACCCAACTCACCACAAACCCCTGGGGGGGGGCAGGAGCTGGTCCTCAGGACCCCAAAGGACCCTCCCCAGATGTCTCCAAAGGCCTCTCCTGGGGGGGGGGGGGGGGAAGGTCCCCCAGGAGGTCTTGGCAAGGTCGAAAAGGGTCTGGGGGGGGAGAGGAGGGAGCCCTGGGCTGGTTTGTAGGGGGCTGGGGGGGAGGGGCCTGAAGGGACCTGGAGTCAGCCAGGAGGGGCTGGGGGGGTCCCGGGGGGGGTTGAGGGGGGCTGGGGGGGGCCTGAAGGTGCCAGGGATGAACTTATAGGGGCTGGGGGTGTCTTGGGGGGGGGAGCTGGGGGTGTCCTAAAGGGTCCTGGGATGAACTAAAAGGGGCTGGGGGGGGTCCTGGGGTGGCTTGTAAGGGGCTGGGGGTGTCCTAGAGGGTCCTGGGAGGAGCTTAAAGGGTCCTGGGGGGGTCCTGGGGTGGTTTGTAGAGGAGCTGGGGGGGGTCCTGGGGTGGTTTGAGGGGGGATGGAGAGATCTTAAAGGTGCCAGGGATGAACTTAAAGGGGCTGGGGGTGTCTTTGAGGGGGGACCTGGGAAGGTCCTGAAGAGACCTGGGAGGAACTAAAAGGGTCTGGGGGGGTCCTGGGATGGTTTGTGGGGGGCTGGGGGTGTCCTAAAGGTGCCAGGGATGAACTTAAAGGATCTGGGGGTGTCTTGGGGGGCACCTGGGGGGGTCCTAAAGGGACCTGGGAGGAACTACAAGGGTCTGGGGGTGTCCTGGGATGGTTTGTAAGGGGCTGGGGGGGTCCTAAAGGTGCCAGGGATGAACTTAAAGGGGCTGGGGGTGTCTTTGAGGGGGGAACCTGGGGGTGTCCTGAAGAGACTGGGATGAGCTTAAAGGGTCTGGGGGTGTCCAGGGGTGGTTTGAGGGGGGCTGGGGGTGTCCTAAAGGTGCCAGGGATGAACTTAAAGGGGCTGGGGGCGTCTTGGGGGGGACCTGGGGGGGGTCCTAAAGGGACCTGGGAGGAACTACAAGGGTCTGGGGGTGTCCTAGGATGGTTTGTGGGGGGTTGGGGGGGTCCTGGGGTGGTTTGAGGGAGGATGGAGAGATCCTGAAGGTGCCGGGGATGAACTTAAAGGATCTGGGGGTGTCTCAAAGGGACCTGGGATGAACTACAAGGGTCTGGGGGGGTCCTAAAGGGACCTGGGAGGAGCTAAAAGGCTCTGGGGGCGGTCCCGGGGGCTGGGGGCGGTCCCGGGGGCTGGGGGCGGGGCTGGGGGCGGGGCTGGCGTTGGTGCCGTGCGGCTCGGTCCCAGCCCTGCCCCCCCTTGTGTCACGTGAGGGCAGGAGAAGGACGCAGGGGAAGGGCACAGCCGCTGCCACGCGGCTCCGGCGGCAGGAAGGCGACGGCGGCTCGGAGGGGGACAGAAAGCATCGCCCCGCGGCCGAGCTCCCGCCCTCAGCGCCGCTCCCCGGCCCCCTCAGCCCCTCCCGCCCCGCCGCAGCTCACCAGCCGGCAGCTGCCGCTCGCCCGCCAGCACCTCCGGCACTTCTCCCGCGCTCCGGCCCCGCTGCCGCTCCCCACGGGGCAGCAACAATGGCGGCCGCGGCCGGCAGGGGCAGCTCCTGGCTGGGCCTCGGCAACGCCCAGGGGGAGGAGCTGCCGCGCTCCCGCCGCCTCTCATTGGCTGCGGCTGCCCGGCCGTGGGCGGGGCTTCCCCTGCGGCCCCAGCCCCCGCCTGGGCTGGGCTGCAACGTGGGCGGTTCGGGGCCTCCATTGCATCGCTCTCTGCTCGCCCAGGCTGCCAGGAGGCTGCAGGGGACGGCAGTCGGCAGCTGCCTCTGCTCCGAGCTCTTGGTCCTTCCTCTTCCTGCTGCTGTGCGCCCCTTTGTCCTGGGCTGTGGGGTAGGTGTGGGCAGGCGAGGGGCAGAGTGGGGGCTGCTGGGGTGGGGATCCCTTGGGGCTTGGGGGAGCGGCTGGTGGGGTTGGCATTGGGCTGCCGTGGGGCTGAGGGCTGTGTGCTGGAGCTGGGCTTGAGGAGGGCTCGGTGAGGTGTGGGGCTGGTGTGGGTGGGGCTGTGGGGGGTGGTTGTTGGGGGCTGTGGAGTTGTGGGGGGCGTGTGTGAGGTTGGGTGGGGGCTGAGGGTCCGAGAGGGGCGTGTGAGGGGCTGGTGAGGAGCCCGTGGGGCTGTGTGGGTTTGGGGGTAGGAGTTGGTGGTGGTGGGGGAGGCTGTGTGTGGGTGTGGTGTGGGTCGGGGTGGTGAGGCTGGGAGTGGGGGAGTGGTGGGGTGGTGCGAGGGGGTGGGTGCGGTTGTGGGGAGCTGTGTGTGGGTCTGGGTCGGGGTGGGTGTGTTTGGGGGGTTCGTTGTGGTGCTGTGCTGCTGCCTCCCCCTGGTGGGGGCAGCTGCAGGCCCCCTTTGGCTGCTGCTGTGTTGCAGGCGGAGCCATTGGTGGGCTGCAGGGGCTGTCCCTGGCCCTGTGTCCCTGTGCTGGGGGCTGGGCTGGCAGCAGAGCTGAGGTGGCAGCGGCGCTGTGGGGGCTGCTGTGTGCAGGAGAGGTGGTGGTGAGCGTGGGGTGTGGCTTGCAGCAGAGGCTGCTGTGGGGGTGTGTGGGGGAGCCCTGGGGGTTTGGAGGCTTTGTGCTGGCAGGTGCCGGGCGGCTGCTGTGCTGAAGGGCAGCGGCTGGGCTGAGGGCCAGGCGCGGGGGGGGAGCTGTGGGCAGGCTGTGTGCTGGGTGCCGTGGGGGTGTCAGGCGTGGGTGCTGTGCTGAGCCTGAGCTTGGGAGCGCCTGGGGCTGGTGTCAGCTGTGGGGCGGTTTGGCTGTGCTGGGGGTGGTGGCATCCAAGGCCTCTGTGCTCTGCAAGCTCTTGAGGCACAAAGATTCCCTGGGGGGTTGCAGAGTGATTCTCAGTTTCTCTGCAGGCCTCCTGAGCATAGAAAGGCTCAGGGCAGGAGGAGCTTTTGCTGTGTGGCTGCAGGCTGAGAGCTGTGCAGAGCTTTTGTCAGCTGTGCTGGCAGGAAGCATGGTCAGAACCAGATGGCTGTGTTTCAGCTGCTCTGCCACTGGGGAAATGCTTGCTGGCAGGCAGCCAAATGAGGCTGAGCTGTTGAGTGTCTGCTTGTGGCTGAGGAACTGCATTGACTTGGACTGAAAGGTTTGGCTTGGGCTGGGGGCAGCCTGTTGTTGATGGTTTTGGTGGTGAGAAGTCCTGCAGCTTCCTTGGAGGAGCTTCAGCAGAAGCCAAAGCAATTCCCTTGCTGCTGTTTGCTGTGCAATGAGCTGGGAAGGGAAGGAAATGATTGCTGCAAGTGAGCAAAGCAATTGCAGTGCTCTGCAAGTCTCAGCAGTGCTGTGTCCAGAAGGGCCAAGGCAGGGATTGTCCTCCTGTCCTGGGCCCTGGGGAGGCCACCCCTGGAATGCTGGGGTGAGTTTTGGGCCCCAGACTCCAAGAAGGACTTTGAGGGTCTGCAGCAGGTGCAGAGAAGGGCAAGAAAGGTGTGGAAGGGTCTGGAGAGCAGGGCTGGTGAGGAGCAGGTGAGGGAGCTGTGAGTGTTTAGTGTGGAGGAGGCTGAGGGGAGACCTCTTGGCCTCTGGAGCTGCCTGCAAGGAGGCTGCAGTGAGGTGGGGGTTGGGCTCTTCTGCCTAGTCTCAGGTGGTAGGAGAGGAAGTGGCCTGAAATTGTGGCAGGGGAGGCTTAGGTTGAATAGAATATAAAAGAATTGAATAAACCAGGTTGGAAGAGACCTTCAGGATCATCATGTCCAACCTATCATCCAGCACCACCTAATCAACTAACCCATGTAACCAAACACCCCATCAAGTCTCCTCCTGAACACCTCCAATGACGGTGACTCCACCACCTCCCTAGGCAGCCCATCCCAATGGGCAATCACTCTCTCTGTATAGAACTTCCTCCTAACCTCCAGCCTAAACCTCCCCTGGTGCAGCCTGAGACTGTGTCCTCTTGCTCTGGTGCTGGCTGCCTGGGAGAAGAGACCAACCTCTGCCTGTCTACAACCTCCCTTCAGGTAGTTGTAGACAGCAATAAGGTCACCCCTGAGTCACCTCTTCTTCAGGCTAAGCAACCCCAGCTCCCTCAGCCTCTCCTCACAGGACTGTGTTCCAAACCCCTCACCAACTTCATTGCCCTTCTCTGGACACCTTCCAGCAAGTCAACCTCCTTCCTAAACTGAGGGGCCCAGAACTGGATACAGGACTCGAGGTGTGGCCTAACCAGTGCAGTGTACAGGGGCAGAATGACCTCCCTGCTTCTGCTGGCCACACTGTTCTTAATGCAGGCCAGGATGCCATTGGCCCTCTTGGCTGCCTGGGCACACTGCAGGCTCATGTTCAGCCTCCCATCGACCAGCACCCCCAGGTCTTTCTCTGCCTGGCTGCTCTCCAGCCACTCTGACCCCAGCCTGTAGCTCTGCCTGGGGTTGTTGTGGCCAATGTGCAGAACCCGGCGCTTGGATGTGTTCAATCTCCTGCCCTTGGATTCTGCCCATCTGTCCAGCCTGTCGAGGTCCCTCTGCAGAGCCTCTCTACCCTCCAGCAGATCAACTTCTGACCCCAGCTTGGTGTCGTCAGCAAATTTACTGCTGATGGACTCAATGCCCTCATCCAGATCATCAATAAAGATGTTGGAGAGGAGGAGGAATGAGTTTGGTGCCAGAGTGGTCAGGGCCTGGCAGAGGCTGCCCAGGGAGGCAGTGGAGTGGCCATGGCTGGAGGTGTTGCAGCAAGGTGTGGCCATGGGGCCATGGTTTGGTGTCCCTGGTGGTGTTGGGGCTGGCAGTTGGCCTCAGTGCTGAGAGAGGTCTTTTGCAGGCCAGGCAATTGTGTGGCTGTGTGAGGAAGCTGCCCCAGAGCAAATGCCTCTTAGGTGCTGGAGGTGCTGGGAAGAATGGGAAATGGGAGAGAGTCCTGTGGAGAGGGGAAAGGTTTGGGTTTTGCCTCTGGGCTCACAGTCTGCCCTTGGAAGTGCCTGGGATTCTTGCAAGCAGTGCTGTCAGCTGGAGCCTTCTGGGGTTAGTTGGTGGTGTGCTGAGAGGGCCAAAGGGAGGTGAGGCTTGGGAAGAGAAGTGGTGAGCAGGAAGCTTGTTGGGTTGTGGGTGGCCAAGGGGTGTGGGTGTGGCTGAGAGGTGTGGAGTGCAGGAGAGCCTTCAAGGCCTTGTGGTGTTGCTGGAGCTGTGGGCTGAGGAAGTGCTGCTGCCAGGCAAGGGCTTGAAGGAGGTTGAAAGTCAAGTGGTGTGGATGGATTGGTGTGGGGAAGTGTTTGGCTTCTTGTGGGCAAGTGAAGCTTTCCTTGTGCAGGAGGAGAGTGAGAGCCTGGGCTTTGCAATCCCTGAGGCCCTGGAGCCCTTCTGGAGTGGTTTTCTTCTGCAGAGCTTTGCAGCCCAGCTGCAGGTCTGCTGTTGCTGGAAGCTGTTGGTGGTTGTTTTGTGCAGCCTTGGGTGTTGGATCAGTGTCTTGGCTGAGTTTGGTCCTTTCTCTTGTGGCCAAGTTGAGGTCCCTTTGGTTTTGGCAGCTGAGCACAGGTTGAGGCTTTTGCTGCAATGGCTTTTGTGCTGGCAGCATTGTGTGCTGCCAGCTGGAGTGCTGTGTGCAGCTGTGGTGCCCCCAGGAGGGGCAGGAGGTTGAGCTGTTGGAGGGGGTGTGCAGGAGGCCCTGGGGGTGGTGGGAGGGCTGTGGCATCTCCCCTGTGGGGGTTGGCTGTGAGAGTTGTGTCTGTTGAGGCTGGAGAGGAGAAGGCTGTGGGGAGAGGTTGGAGCAGCCTTGTGGTAGCTGCTGGGGGCTGCAGGAGAGCGGTGGACGGACTTTTGTGAGGGGCTGGGAGTGATGGGCTGAGGGGGAGTGGATTGAAGGTTGAGGAGGGCAGATTTGGAGTGGTGCTTGGGAGGCAATAGTTTGGAGTGGGGGGTGGTGAGAGCCTGGAGCAGGTTGGGCAGGGAGGTGCTGGCTGCCCCCTCCCTGGAGGTGCTGAGGGTGAGGTTGGATGAGGGCTTGAGCAGCCTGGTGTGGTGGAAGGTGTCTGTGGGCATGGCAGGGGGTTGGAGCTGTCTGATCTTTGGGGTCCCTTCCAGGCCAAAGCATTCTCTGAGTGCTTCAGTTTGGACACTTAGCAGAAGTGCAATGAAGGGAACTTGAAATAAGCAAAGTTGTGAAACTGGCTCTGAGCCTGGGGGCTGGGTGTGAGCTTGGAAAGGGATTCTGACCTTAGTTGCTGGCTCTGGGCTTGGGGTGTGGTTCTTGACCTCAGGGCCTGTCTCTGAGGTCAGGGGTTGGTTCTTGAGCTTGGGAAGTGGTGCTGACCTTGCTTGCTTGCTCTTGAGCTTGTGGGGGCTGGCTCTGGAGCTTGCTTCTGACCTTTGTTGTTGGTACTGGAGCTTGGGGGCTGGTTCCTGAGGTTGGAAAGTGGTTCTGACCTTACTTGCTGGCTTGGGAGCTGTTTCTTGAGCTTGCAGAGTTCCCTTTTGCAGAGGGACCTCGACAGACTGGACAGATGGGCAGAGTCCAATGGGATGGCATTCAACAAGTCCAAGTGCCGAGTGCTGCACTTTGGTTACGGCAATCCCATGCAGAGCTACAGGCTGGGGTTGGAGTGGCTGAGAGCTGCCAAACAGAGAGGGACCTGGGTGTGCTGGTCGATAGCCACCTGAATATGAGCCAGCAGTGTGCCCAGGTGGCCAAGAGGGCCAATAGCATCCTGGCCTGCATTAGGAATAGTGTGGCCAGCAGGAGCAGGGAAGTCATTGTGCCCCTGTACTCTGCTTTGGTTAGGCCACACCTTGAGTCCTGTGTCCAGTTCTGGGCCCCTCAGTTTAAGAAGGACATTGAGACACTTGAACATGTCCAGAGAAGGGCAACAAGGCTGGGGAGAGGCCTTGAACACAAGCCCTATGAGGAGAGGCTGAGGGAGCTGGGAGTGTTTAGCCTGGAGAAGAGGAGGCTCAGGGGTGACCTCATTGCCCTCTACAACTACCTGAAAGGTGGTTGTGGCCGGGAAGGGGTTGGTCTCTTCTCCCAGGCAAGCAGCACCAGAACAAGGGGACACAGTCTCAAGCTGTGCCAGAGGAGGTTTAGACTCGAGGTGAGGAGGAAGTTCTTCACCGAGCGAGTCATTCGGCATTGGAAAGTGCTGCCCAGGGAGGTGGTTGAGTCATCGACCCTGGAGGCGTTCAAGGGGAGATTGGACGTGGCACTTGGTGCCATGGTCTAGTCATGGGGTCTGTGTTGATAGGTTGGACTCGATGATCCTCGAGGTCCTTTCCAACCTAAGTTCTACTGTGATACTGTGATTGGGGGTCTGGGTGTGAGCTTAGGAAGTGGTTCTGATGTTAGTTGCTGGTTCTGGAGCTTGGGGGTTGGTTCTTGAACCTGGGGGCTGGCTGTGAGCTTGGGAAGTGTTCTGACCTTAGTTGCTGGCTCTTGAGCTTGGGGTCTGGTTGTGAGCTTGGAAAGGGGTTTTGAGCTTAGTTGTTGGCTCTGGGCTTGGGGTGTGGTTCTTGACCTCAGGGCCTGTCTCTGAGGTCAGGGACTGGTTCTTGAGCTTGGGGGCTGGTTGTGAGCTTAGGGGCTGGCTCTGAGCTTGGGAAGTGGTTCTGATCTTAGCTGCTGCTTCTTGAGCTTGGAAAGTGGTTCTGACCTTACTGGCTGACTCTTGAGCTTGCGGGGGCTGGCTCTGGAGCTTGGCTCTGACTTTTGTTGCTGGTACTGGAGCTTGGGGGCTAGTTCCTGAGGTTGGAAAGTGGTTCTGACCTTAATTGCTGGCTTGGGAGCTGTTTCTTGAGCTTGGGGTCTGGGTGTGAGCTTGGAAAGGGGTTCTGACCTTAGTTGCTGGCTCTGGGCTTGGGGTGTGGTTCCTGACTTCAGGGCCTGTCTCTGAGGTCAGGGACTGGTTCTTGAGCTTGGTAAGTGACTCTGACCTTAGTTGCTGGCTTGGGAGTCGAGTCTGCGCTTTTGATCTAGGTTCTGGACCTTAGTGGCTGTCTCTTGAGCTTGGGGGCTGGCTCTTGAGCTTGGAATGTGGTTCTGTCCTTATTTGCTTATTATTGTGGTTATTATTGTGGCTCTGACCTTATTTGGAGACTTGATGAGGTACTTGGTGCCATGGGTTAGTTGTTTGGGTGGGTTGGATTGGTTGATGGGTTGGACGTGATGATCTTGAAGGTCTCTTCCAACCTGGTTTGGTTTGGTTTGCTGGCTTGTGAGCTTGGGGCCTGGGTGTGAGCTCTGGAGGTGGCTCTCAGCTTGGGAAGTGGTTCTGATCTTAGCTGCTGGTTCTTGAGCTTGGGGCCTGGATGTGAACTTAGGAGCTGGCTCTGAGCCTGGGGGCTGGTTTTGCATTTCTGATCTGGATTCTTGTGCTTGGGAGCTGACTCTGACCTTAGTTGCTGGTTCTTGAGCTTGGGGGCTGGGTGTGAGCTTGGCCCCTGCCTTGAATTTAAAATGTGAGAGTTCAGGCAGTTGGAAGTTGAAGCTGAGCTGCTTTGCACTGCAGTGCTGCAGAGTTTGTGGTGCTCCAAAGGCAGATCTCAAAGAGCTGCTGCAAGAGTTGAGCTGAAGTGGCACAGTGCCCTGCAGAGGCAAAAGCTTTTCCCTGCCAGTCAGCCATTGGAATCCTCTCCCCAGGGCAGTGGTGGATTGCCCTGCAGGGCAGAGTTGGAAGGCTCAGCTTGGCAGGGGGCTGGGCCAGCTCCTTTCCAGTCCAGTGTCAGCTGGCATGGTTGGAGCAGCTGAGCCTTGGGATCCCTTGCAGCCTGGCATTGTGTGGCAGCAGAGCTGTGCTGCTGGTTTTGAGGGCACTTGGAAAGCTTCTGGAGCATTTGTGCAGAGTGTGCAAGACATTCCTGAGCCTAGCAACTCCCTCAGCTCTCTTCAGAATGAACTCTGCAGAGCTGGAAGAGCTTTCCAGGAATTTGGCAGAGGTTTGGAGGAGTTGGGAAGGGATTTTGGTTCTCCTCCTCCTTGTCCTCTTCCTTGTCCTCCTCTGCCTCATCTTCTTCCTGCTCTCCCTGGATGCTGCCCTTAGCCTCCTAGAATCCTGGAGTGGTTTGGGTTGGGAGGGAGCTGCAAAGGTGCTGCAGTCCAAGCCCCTCTGCAGTCAGCAGGGACATCCTGCACTAGCTCAGGTTGCCCAGAGCCCTGTCCAGCCTCACCTTGAACCTCTGCAGGGCTGGGACCTCAAGCCCCTCCCTGGGCAACCTGTTGCAGTGTTCCAGCAGCCTCCTGGTGCAGAACTTGTTCCTCACCTCCAATCTCAATCTGCTCTGCTCTAGTTTGCAAAGCCTGCAGGGACAGGACCAGAGGCAATGGCTTCAAAGAGTCCCTCTGCAGCCTTCTTGTAGTCCCCTTCAGGTACCAGAAGGTCACTCTTAGGTCTCCATAGAGTATTCTCCTCTCCAGGCTGATCACCCCCAGCTCCCTCAGCCTGTCCTGGTAGCAGAGCTGCTCCAAGCCCCTGATCATTTTTGTGTCCCTCCTCTGGACCCTCTCCATCAGGTCCATGTCCTTCCTGTGTTGAGGGCTCCAGAGCTGGCTGCAGTGCTGCAGGTGAAGTCTCAGCAGGGCAGAGCCAAGTGCCAGGATGGCCTCTGTCCATCTCTGGCCCTGCTGCTTTTGGTGCAGCCCAGGCTGCCCTTGGCCTTGTGGGCTGCAGGCTCCCCCTGTCTGTTCCTGTCCAGCTTCTTGTCCAGCAGCATAACACAGTGGTTTTCTGCAGGGCTGCTTCCTATCCCCTCCTCCCCCAGCCTGTCCTGATTGTGAGGATTGTGCCAGGCCCGGGGCAGGACCCTGCCCTTGCTCTTGTTGAAGCTCAGGAGGTTGCCCTGGGCCCCCTCTGCAGCTTGTCCCCTTGAGCTCCTCCAACTTGTTCTGCAGGGTATTGCCTTAGGTTTCAGGAGGCAGAGAGGCTCTCTCTGAGCCTTGTGAAAGGAGTTGATGCGAAGCTGTGGCCAGAGGGTTGGATAGAATTGGGCAGTTTCCATGGCTGTGCTGTTCAGAGCTGCATCCTACAGTGCAAAGCATCAAATCCACAACAATCCATAGTGTGCCTGGGCCACGGGAGCCAAGCAACCTCCCTAGGCCAAAGCTTCCTCCAGAGCTCCACCAAAGCAGGCCAGAACCCCAGGCCCCAAATGCCTTCCCCCTCCCCCATGCCTCTCTGCCCCTCCTCCCCCATACCCAAGAGCTGCAGTTACAGCTTCTGGTAGGCAGCTCCCAGGTGAGCCAGGCCTCTGCAGGCCGCAGTTGGCAGCATTGCCAAGGCCTCAAAGCTCCTCTGCAGAGAGAGATGCCAGAAGATGTTCCTGGGAGCAGAGAGGAAGGGCAAAGGAGGTTGGAGATCCTGTGCTGTTCCTTTGTAGAGAGTGGGTGCAGGCCTTGTGGGGATGAAATGAGATAGATGACACTTTGTGGTGTCCCTCTGGACTCTGCTGTCCCTTCTGGCGGTCTCTACTGTCTGGTGTAAGACATCCCAGTGCCTTCCACCCACCACAGGTATTCTCCTCCATGTTCTCATCCAGGGACTTCTGTTGGAACCTACTGGCTGTAAAGATCAGCCCTGGTGATGTTGTGGGACCCTTGGGACTCTGAGGGGGCAGCAAGTGAGTGGAGCTGGAGCACTGGATGGAGAGATGGAGGGTGAAGGCTGCAGGGGGTGGGAGGGCTTAGTTCAGCAGCTGTGTGGCTCTGCCTGGCTCCTACCTCCAATGGTGCTGGCAGCAGCTGACCCCAGACGCTGAAAGGCCCTAACCCTTCCTGGCTGAGGACAGTCCCCTGACCCCTCCTGACATCCAGCACAGCCCAAGCAGGCACTCAGGGCTCCTAGCCACACAGCCCAGCCATAGCCCATGGCAGGAGTCACCTGAGGTCTCACTTCCTCTCTGTCCCCCTTCCTCTCCTCACATCCTGCCTGAGGTGTCTGCAGGGTCCCTCCCCAGCCCTCATCTGTAACCCCCCCTTGGCTTGGTGCTGTTCTTTCAGCCCTCCAGCTGATCCCAGCCTTTAGTCTCAGGCCCCTTCCATTCTTGTGCTGCTGCTTCCAGCCCAGTTCCTTAGATTCTTCCTCAGCCACAGCATTTCCCACTCCACCCTTCCAGCTGCAGTGGCAGTGGAGGTGGGGGACACAGGGCCATGGGACAGCCAAGGCAGTAGGGACATGGATGGGCTGGGAATGAGGGAAGGGCCTGGGTGTGTTCAGGCAGGAATTAGGCCTTGTCCCCCCAAGAAGGGGATAGGATCCAGGGCCCAGGTGGCAAATGTGTGTGCAGGGAATGGCAGAATCTGGCAGCATTTGAGGAGGTGAAAGGAGTGAATTGTGCTGCAGCTCTGCCTGTGTCAGCTGGGAGATGAACAGCAGCCCATGGGCACTGTGCCCTCCCATCCAACCTCATTTTCTCTTGGGGATGTGGAGTGGCAGCTCCAGGAGAACTGCAAAGAGCAAGCTGAGAGAAATGGTCAGGGAGAGAAGGAAGCCAAAGCCTTTCCACTGAGTGTCTTTGGGCTGCAGGTGTGTGAAGGGTGCTGGAGGTGTGAGGTTTGGGCAGGAGCCAGAGACTCCTCCAGCATCCCAGTGAGGGCTGAAGATGTTTAGCAAGAAGCTGCCCAAGTCCCTTCCCCCTTTGCTGCATCTGCAGAGATCATGAAGCTCCCTTTGTGTGTGTCCTGAGGGCTGCTGTGATCTTCTGTTGGGGAGTGGGCAGCAGAGAGGTGTGTGCAGGGCAGAGCTGGGCATAGAGTGAGTGTGGTGGGGGCAGAGCCAGGGAGGAGAGCTGGGTCCAGAGCAAGATCTGCTGTCAAAGGCAGCTGCAGGCAGCAGAGGTCTGGGCAGGCAGTGGGAGGAAGCTGCAGGGAAGGCCTGGGAGAGGCTGTGTGGAGGCAGCTGTGTTGTGGTGCTGGCCTGCAGCTGTGTGCTGGGCAAGGAGCTGAGTCTGCACTTGTTGAGGCCTCCCATCTTGAGCAGCCCTGGCTGTGTGCTGTGGCTGTGCTGCTGGGCTTGGGAGCTGCCCCCAGCAAGGCTGAGCTGTGCTGCCTGGTCCTGGGCAGTGCTGAGCCATCCATTGCAGGTCAGTCCTCTCTGAGACCTTTGCTTCTCTGTGCCAGGAGTTGTGTCCCTCTCTCTCCATCATCCCTGCCTCTGTGTGGTGTGGAAAAGCAGAGTTTGCAGATCTGCCCCTTGGAGCAGCCCAAGAGGTAAGAAACCCAGAGTGGGGCAACAGCAGGACCCCAGCCCCCAGAATCCTGGAGTCCCGGGGCACCTCCCAGCCTCTTCCGCCTCCTCCTGCCCACCACATTTCACCTCTCCAGGGGTTCTGAGGCACATCAGGTGTTGGAATTTGGAAACTCCCCAGGCTTGTGGGGGTCAGTTGTGTGGCAGGAGGTGATGGGGGTTCTGATGTGGTGGGTGGTGGGAGAAGGTTGAAGGTGGTTTGGTCTTCATTGGTCAATGCTGCTGCCTCCATTGCCTGAGCCAGGAGAGATTGGGCCAGGATCCCCCCTGCCAATGCCACCAGGCTCGAGGATAGTGGGACCACTTGTAAGCCCCAGGGAACCTCAGGGCACTGATCACAGGAACCTGGGGTCTCAGTACAGGTATTAAAGGTCTGAACCCACACTGTGGCAGAAACTGAAGGTTTGAGGTCCCCTCTGCATTCTCTTCTCCAGCTGGGTGTTGGGAGTCAGGGACTGTCATGACCCAGGCAGGATCTGAGGGTTTGAGGTCCTGGGCTCAGGTGCTTCCATCTTCCCTATTGCAGAGCTGTGACCCCTTCCTGCCACAGCATGGCCTCACAGAAGGACCCAGACAAGAGCTGGGAGGAGAAGCAGCACCCAGAGATCAAGTTAGAGAAGCCAATGTGCAGTCCCAAGGTAGAGGAGGATGAGGAGGAAAAAGAGGACAAGATGGAGGATGATGCTGAGAATGACAGCTATGAAGAGGAGGATAATGAGGATGATGAAGGTGAGCAGGATGAGGGGGAGGAATGTATGGAGGAGGATGAAGCCAGAGCAGGTCCCTCAGTGTCACCCAAAGAGCTGAATCAGTGCCCTGAGTGTGGGCAGAGCTTCCCAGGTGGCTCAGAGCTAGTGAAGCACCACTGTCCACAGCCTGGCACCCGGCCCTTCGTTTGTGGTGACTGTGGCAAGAGGTTCCGCTGGAACTCCGAGCTCATCCAGCACCGCCGCACCCACAGTGGAGAGAAACCTTTCACCTGTGCTGACTGCGGACAGAGCTTCACCCAGCACGGCAATCTCACTCGGCACCGCCGCACCCACACTGGAGAGAAACCGTTCACCTGTGCTGACTGCGGTCAGCGCTTCACCCAGCGCTATAGTCTCACCCAGCACTGCCTCACCCACACTGGAGAGAAGCCCTTCTCTTGTGACGACTGTGGCAAGCGCTTCAGGCAGATCTCTTATCTTATGCAACACTACCTCACCCACAGCGGTGAGAAGGCCTTTACCTGCAGGGACTGTGGCAAGAACTTCAAACGCAGCTCCACTCTCACCATCCATCGCCGCATCCACACTGGAGAGCATCTCTTCCCCTGTGCTGAGTGCAGCAAGAGCTTTACCACGAGTACTGCATTAATCCAGCACCAACTCATCCATAACGGTGAGAAACCTTACAGCTGTACCGACTGCGGCAAGAGCTTCACCCAGAACGTACACCTCACAGAGCACCGTCGTGTGCACACTGGCGAAAAGTCTTTCAGCTGTGCTGAGTGCGGCCAGGCCTTCAGCCGTAGGCGCTATCTCATTTACCACCACCACACCCACACCGGTGAGAAACCTTTCACCTGTGCTGACTGTGGCAAGAGCTTCACCGAGAAGCGATCCCTCAGCAAGCACCGCTGCACCCACACCAGAGAGCAGCCTGCACTGGAGGGGAGGCATAAATCCACCTAGAATCTGTTGGGTAATTGCGGCCCCTCTGAGAGGGCCTGTCGAGCACCAAAATCATCCCTTTTTCTTTTGCATTTCTCAGGGACTGGGGACACCAGCAGCAACAAACACCTCCTGCCCTTCGGAACACCAATTATTGCTAAAGAGAACAATTACAGTGCTGAGTCAGCACAGCTGGAGCTCCCAGTGGAGGTGGGCAGGGCTTTGCCACGGTCTGTCTGGTTCTTCCCCAATGCTTTGTGTCTCCCTGGGGTAAAAAATCCTATGTCCATTGACCAATTGTCTCAATAAAACCCAAAAGTTACCCAAATCCTGTCTGTTTGCTTTTATTTCAGATATCCCTGCCTCAATGCCTGAATATTGGGGGCATTTGCTCCCAAGGGATGGGGTGGAGCTGTGTGCCCAGTTCAGGGAGGGGACAATGAGGCTCTCAGAGGAGTCTTGAGGGGCATCTCAGAGACATTCTTCAGGGGTTTTCAGGTGATCTTAGGTGTTTGGGATTTGGATGGTCCTAGGAGTGACTTTTGGAATCTTTGGAAGGTGTGGGGGAAGCTGATGGAGATCTTTGGAAGAACTCAGAAAGCTTCTGTTGGCTTTCCACTCTGGGGCTGGAACAGGTTGAAGAGCTGAGAAGAGGTTAAGCTGTCTGTTCCCTCCCAAAACAGAAGTGAGGGAAAAATACACACATGAATCAAAAAACCCTCTGGGCTGGGATAAGGACTTGTGATAAGCTCAAAAGAGTTGAATCCAAATGAGATCCCATAATGCACACTGACCTGAGGCTGTTTGCAGAAAGAAGCACAGCAGTGAGCAGCAGCAGCCAGGAGTTAAACCCCTTCAGCCCTCCCGCTCAGCAAAGAGCCAGCACCTGAGAGCCAGAACCCAACAGCAGCAACCAGAACAGGAAGCCTCCCATGTTGCCGTCTGAATTTCAAGCCCTGTAGTACTTTGCTCCAGCCAGCACTGTCCCTGTGAAGGTGGCATGAGGCAGGATGGTGTGGAGTAATGGCAGCAAACTTTCAACTTAACCTTTGATATTGCCAAGCCCTCATTCTGTGCCACCTGCACCATGCCCAGCAGCAATCAGCAGCACACCTCAGGCACTGTCCATTCTCACTCCACAGGAGGTTGCTTTGCAGTACCCAAAGGGCTGCTCACTGCAGGTGCTTTGCAGCTCCACTCTGTTCCAGCTCAGTCTGGATCAGTCCATGCCCAGTCCAAATGCTGCAAATGCTGGGGCTGTGTTTCCAGTTCTGGGGCAATCGAGTCCAGTGACTCCTTCCATGCCTCCAAGTGAAAGCAAACTGTGGCTTGCATCCCAGTACTCAGCTTCCAACACATCCAGGTGTGGGGATCCTCCTGCCACACCAGAAACACAGGAGGGTTCCACCCCTTGTGGTTTGATGGTGTCAGAGCACTCTGGGCACCTGTATCTACTAAAGCTTTATCCTCTCATGGCTTCAACTTGCCAGGCCATTGGTTCTGTGTGATCCAACAAACAAATTTGTCTCTCCCCTCCATGTGGTTGGAGGCAGAGCCCCTATAAGTGCTGGGTGCTGCTCTTTGGCCACAACAACCCCATGCAGTGCTACAGGCTGGGGTCAGAGTGGCTGGAGATCAGCCAGACAGAAAGCTACCTTGATGGTACTGGTTGATAGTAGGCTGAACATGAGCCAGCAGTGTGCCCACGTGGCCAAGCAGGCAAATGGCATCTTGGCCTGTATCAGGAACAGTGTGGCCAGCAGGAGCAGGGAGGTCATTCTGCTCCAGTACACATGTTAAAATATAGTTTTGTTATTTTGACCTCTTCTTTGCCTTAATGACACACATGCCAGTAGAGAATGACCAGTTGAGATGTGACACATGTGCCTGCTGATAGACTGGAGAACTTTACTGCACTTTGGCCACAGCAACCCCATGCAGAGCTACAGGCTGGGGTCAGAGTGGCTGGAGAGCTCCAAAACAGAGAGGGACCTGAGGGTGCTGATTGACAGCTGCCTGAACATGAGCCAGCAGTGTGCCCAGGTGGCCAAGAAGGCCAATGGCATCCTGGCCTGCATCGGGAATAGTGTGGCCAGCAGGAGCAGGGAAGTCATTGTGCCCTTGTACTCAGCACTGGTTAGGCCACACCGTGAGTCCTGTGTCCAGTTCTGGGCCCCTCAGTTTAAGAAAGATGTTGATATGCTGGAAGGTGTCCAGAGAAGGGCAACAAAGCTGGGGAGGGATTTGGAGTACAAGCCCTATGAGGAGAGGCTGAGGGAGCTGGGATTGCTTAGCCTGGAGAAGACGAGGCTCAGGGGAGACCTCATTGCTGTCTACAACTACCAGAAGGGAGGTGGTAGATAGGTGGGGGCTGGTCTCTTCTCCCAGGCAACCAGAACCAGAACAAGAGGACACAGTCTCAAGCTGCACCAGGGGAGCTTTAGACTGGATGTTAGGAAGAAGTTCTTCATAGAGAGATGCAGAGTTATCCAAACAGTCCTACGTGACTGCCTCGGTGGTCTGTTTTGGTTTGTTCTGGTTTGGAATGGCCTCCTTGGGGGACGTCTGTTCCTCACAGATGAAACTTGTATCCACCTGGGGGAAGAATTGGAATTATCTCTCTGTGCCAATTGGGATAGGGAATCCTTCAGATCCTTCATGCAACTCTCAGTTTTTCCAGACAGAGTTTCAATGGCTGAAACCAAAGAACCACGTGTCATGCTCTCCTCCAGTTGTCTCATTTGATCACTGAATGGGACAACCGTGGGAGAAGCTCCACCATAATTCCCTGACACAATTCTGCTTGCCAGAATGTTTGCATAATTAGAAGGAGCAAGCTTGATGAGCTTTTTAGCAAGACCAGTACCCACAGGGATGTCATCAGGATTCAGAGGTTCATGTTCACCATAGAGTAGCTCTCTAACAGCAAATTCTCTCAGACACTTAATTCCCTCATCTATGGAAGTCCAGGGTTTAGGATTCCATGGAAGATCATCTCGGGAAGGGTATCTCAGGGCAATTGCCATTAGAAGGCGTATCCACAGATTAACCTTACCAAGAGCCTTGCCCAGATGTCTATCTATTCCATCATCCCTCGAGAGAGTTCCTAGCTGAACTGCTGATTTTTTTGGGGGTAAAAAGAGCCAATTTGGTGCCAAAATGGACAATAAAGGCCAACTTGGGGCCAAAAAGGGACAATTTGTGGCTAAAAAGGGACAATAAAGGCCAGCTTGCGGCCAGAAAAGACCAATTTTGGTCAAAAAAGGACGAATAAGGGCAAATTTGGGTCCCAAAGGGGCCAATTTATGGCCAAAAAGAGCCAACAGGGGGCTAAAAAGGGACAATAAAGGCCAATTTGGGACCAAAAAGGGACAATAAAGGCCAACATGGGGCCAAAAAGGGACAATTTGGGGCCCAAACGGGACAATAAAGGCCACAATAAAGGGACACTTTTGGGGGCCTAGGGGACACTCTGGGGCCTGTTAGAGGTGGATGAGAGCCACTGGAGGTGTTTGGGGCATGGGGAAGGCCAACTCGGGTGGTCGCCCTCTGGTGGCCGCTCCTGGTGGTGGCCATGAAGGAGGGGTTGGGGATGGGGAGGCAGAAGTGAGGGGGGGCAGAGGTGGAGGGGAGGCGGGGGGGGGGGCAGCAGATGTGGGAGGGGCCGAAGTGCAGGGGACATAGGTGAGGGGGGGAGAGAGGTTAGGAGGGGGGGCAAAGGGGGGGGCAGAGGTGAGGAGGGGGAAAGGTGAAGGGGGAGGGCAGAGGTGACAGGAGAGATGGGGAAGGTAGAAGGTGGGGTGGGGGCTCAGGAGGGCTCAGGGCACACACCTGCAGGGGGCGTTGGGGTTGCTGGGGTCCCAGGCCCCTCTCTGGGCTGGGGTTCTGCTGCCATTGTGCAGCAGAGTCTGGGAGTCTGGGAGCTGCAGTGCAGAGTATGGCTGCCTGTGGGCACACACCATGGGCACCTCAGGGGCAACCAAGGGGCATCCAAGGGCTACCAACCCCCCCCCCGAGATCCACCAAAGCCCTGAGATGTCTCCAAGCGCCTTTAGAGACCTCCAGCCCCCCCTGAGATGCCACCAACCCCCCCAAGATGGCTCCAGCCCCCCCCCAACACTTGTCAAAGCCTCAAGAGAAGCCTCCAGAGGACCAAGTCTGGACTCCCAACCCCCCCAGCCCCGCAGGGCCGCACCGAGTGGGGGCTGTCGATGACCTTGTTGATGCTCTGGACGTGGATGTTGTTCTGCACCAAGTCGAGGGCCATGGCAAAGCAGTTGTCCTTCTTCCTGCTCACAGCCTGGTGTCTCACTGCCACCACCTTCCCATACATGTTCAGCACCTGCAGGGGGCGCCACAGCCCCTGCTGAGCGCCAGGATCATGATCCTGGGGGGAGCAGGGAGGGGGAAGGGAGAGGGTTGGTGACAGCCAAAAGGGTTGGGGGGAGGAGGAGGAAGAGGTTGGGGGGAGGAGGAGAAAGAGGTTGGGGGGAGGAGGAGAAAGAGGTTGGGGGGAGGAGGAGGAAGAGGTTGGGGACATGGGGAAGGCCAACTCGGGTGGTAGGACCCCATGGAGACGTCGCCTTGAGGGGCTCTGGGGCCACCCCTGACTTGATCTGCAGGGCCTGGGGGGGCAGGAGGGGACCTTGGGGACCCTTGGAGACCTCCTGACCGTGTCAGTGAACTGGTAGCCGATGGACTTCCGCATCAGGGCAATGGCTGTGGCTCGCTCCTCCCCCACCTGGGGACACAGAGGGACAGGGTGGGGACAGGAAGGGGACAGGAAGGGACCTTGGGGGACAGAAATGGCAATTTATGGCCAAAAAGAGGCAATTTGGGGGTAGGAAGGGGCAAGGAAGGGACATTTGGGGAGAGAAATGGCAATTTAGAGTCCAAAACCGGTGATCTGGGGTCAAAAGGGACAAATTTGCTGCCAAAAAAAGGCCAATTTGGGGCCAGAAAGGGCCAATAAAAAGCAAATTGGGGCCAAAAAGGGACAACAAAAGCCAATTTGGGGGCAGAAAAGACAAATTTGGGGCAAAAAAGGGACAATAAAGGCATATTTCAGGCCCCAAAGAGCCAATTTGGGGTAAAACAAGAGCCAATAAAGGCCAATGTGGGGCCAAAAAGAGCAAACTGGGGGCTCCAAAGGGAAAATAAAGGCCAGCTTGGGGCCAGAAAAGACCAATAAGGGCAAATTTGGGTCCCAAAGGGGCCAATTTAGGGCCAAAAGGAGCCAACAGGAGGCTAAAAAGGGACAATAAAGGCCAATTTGGGGCCAAAAAGGGACAATAAAGGCCAATTTGGGCCAGAAAAGGCCAATTTGGGGCCAAAAACGGACAATAAAGGCCAATTTGGGGCCAGAAAAGGCCAATTTATGGCCAAAAAGAGGCAATTTGGGGCCAAAAAGGGATTGTATTTTCGGGCTCTTGAGCTTGGGGTCTAGATGTGGGCTTGGAAAGGGGTTCTGACCTTAGTTGCTCACTCTGGGCTTGGGGTCTGGTTCTTGATCTCAGGGCCTGTCTGTGAGGTCAGGGGCTGGTTCTTGAGTTTGGGAAGTGATTCTGACTTAAGTTGCTGGCTTGGGAGCTGAGTCTGCACTTTTGATCTAGGTTCTGGACCTTAGTGGCTGGCTCTTGAGCTTGGAATGTGTTTCTGATCTTATTTACTGGCTTGTGAGCTTGGGGCCTGGGTGTGAGCTCTGGAGGTGGCTCTGAGCTTGGGAAGTGTTCTGACCTTAATTGATGGTTCTTGAGCTCGGGGGCTGGCTCTGAGCTTGGGAAGTGGTTCTGATCTTAGCTGCTGGTGCTGGGCTTGGGGCCTGGATGTGAACTTAGGAGCTGGCTCTGAGCCTGGGGGCTGGCTCTGCATTTCTGATCTGGATTCTTGTGCTTGGGAGCTGACTCTGACCTTAGTTGCTGGTTCTTGAGCTTGGGGGCTGGGTGTGAGCTTGGCCCCTGTCTTGAATTTAAAATGAGAGAGTTCAGGCAGTTGGAAGTTGAAGCTGAGCTGCTTTGCACTGCAGTGCTTCAGAGTTTGTGGTGCTCCAAAGGCAGATCTCAAAGAGCTGCTGCAAGAGTTGAGCTGAAGTGGCACAGTGCCCTGCAGAGGCAAAAGCTTTTCCCTGCCAGTCAGCCATTGGAATCCTCTCCCCAGGGCAGTGGTGGATTGCCCTGCAGGGCAGAGTTGGAAGGCTCAGCTTGGCAGGGGGCTGGGCCAGCTCCTTTCCAGTCCAGTGTCAGATGGCAAGGTTGGAGCAGCTGAGCCTTGGGGTCCCTTGCAGCCTGGCATTGTGTGGCAGTAGAGCTGTGCTGCTGGTTTTGAGGGCACTTGGAAAGCTTCTGGAGCATTTGTGCAGAGTGTGCAAGACATCCCTGAGCCTAGCAACTCCCTCAGCTCTCTTCAGAATGAACTCTGCAGAGCTGGAAGAGCTTTCCAGGAATTTGGCAGAGGTTTGGAGGAATTTGGAAGGGATTTTGGTTCTCCTCCTCCTTGTCCTCTTCCTTGTCCTCCTCTGCCTCATCTTCTTCCTGCTCTCCCTGGATGCTGCACTTAGACTCCTAGAATCCTAGAGTGGTTTGGGTTGGGAGGGAGCTGCAAAGGTGCTGCAGTCCAAGCCCCTCTGCAGTCAGCAGGGACATCCTGCACTAGCTCAGGTTGCCCAGAGCCCTGTCCAGCCTGACCTCGAACCTCTGCAGGACTGGGACCTCAAGCCCCTCCCTGGGCAACCTGTTGCAGTGTTCCAGCAGGCTCCTGATGCAGAACTTGTTCCTCGCATCCAGTCTCAATCTGCTCTGCTCTAGTTTGAAGCCATTGCCTCTGGTGCTGTCCCTGCAGGCTTTGCAAAGAGTCCCTCTGAAGCCTTCTTGTAGTCCCCTTCAGGTACCAGAAGTTCACTCTTAGGTCTCCCCAGAGTCTTCTTTTCTCCTCTCCAGGCTGATCACCTCCAGCTCCCTCAGCCTGTCCTGGTAGCAGAGCTGCTCCAAGCCCCTGATCATTTTTGTGTCCCTCCTCTGGACCCTCTCCATCAGGTCCATGTCCTTCCTGTGTTGAGGGCTCCAGAGCTGGCTGCAGTACTACAGGTTAAGTCTCAGCAGATCAGAGCCAAGTGCCAGGATGGCCTCTGGCCATCTCTGGCCATGCTGCTTTTGGTGCAGCCCAGGCTGCCCTTGGCCTTGTGGGCTGCAGGCTCCCCCTGTCTGTTCCTGTCCAGCTTCTTGTCCAGCAGCATCCCCCAGTGGTTTTCTGCAGGGCTGCTTCCTATCCCCTCCTCCCCCAGCCTGTCCTGATTGTGAGGATTGTGCCAGGCCCGGGGCAGGACCCTGCCCTTGCTCTTGTTGAAGCTCAGGAGGTTGCCCTGGGCCCCCTCTGCAGCTTGTCCCCTTGAGCTCCTCCACCTTGTTCTGCAGGGTATTGCCTTAGGTTTCAGGAGGCAGAGAGGCTCTCTTTGAGCCTTGTGAAAGGAGTTGATGCCAAGCTGTGGCCAGAGGGTTGGATAGAATTGGGCAGTTTCCATGGCTGTGCTGTTCAGAGCTGCATCCTACAGTGCAAAGCATCCAATCCACAACAATCCATAGTGTGCCTGGGCCACGGGAGCCAAGCAACCTCCCTAGGCCAAAGCTTCCTCCAGAGCTCCACCAAAGCAGGCCAGAACCCCAGGCCCCAAATACCTTCCCCCTCCCCCATACCTCTCTGCCCCTCCTCCCCCATACGCAAGAGCTGCAGTTACAGATTCTGGTAGGCAGCTCCCAGGTGAGCCAGGCTGCTGCAGGCCGCAGTTGGCAGCACTGCCAAGGCCTCAAAGCTCCTCTGCAGAGAGAGATCCCAGAAGCTGTTCCTGGGAGCAGAGAGGAAGGGCAAAGGAGACTGGAGAGCCTGTGCTGTTCCTTTGTAGAGAGTGAGTGCAGGCCTTGTGGGAATGAACTAAGCTAGATGACACTTTGTGGTGTCCCTCTGGACTCTGCTGTCCCTGCTGGAGGTCTCTGATCTCTGGTGTAAGACATCCCAGTGCCTTCCACCCACCACAGCGATTCTCCTCCATGCTGTCATCCAGGGGCTTCTCTTGGGTCTTATTGGCTGTGTAGATCAGCCTAGGTGATGTTGTAGGACCCGGGGGACTCTCAGAGGGCAGCAAGTGAGTGGAGCTGGAGCACTGGATGGAGAGATGGAGGGTGAAGGCTGCAGGGGGTGGGAGGGCTTAGTTCAGCAGCTGTGTGGCTCTGCCTGGCTCCTACCTCCAATGGTGCTGGCAGCAGCTGACCCCAGAAGCTGAAAGGCCCAAATCCTGCCTGGCTCAGGACAGTCCCCTGTCCCCTCCTGACATCCAGCACAGCCTAAGGAGGCACTCAGGTCTCCTAGCCACACAGCCCAGCCATCCCCCATGGCAGGAGTCACCTGAGGTCTCACTCCCTCTCTGTCCCCCTTGCTCTCATCAGCTGCTGCCTGAGGTGTCTGCAGGGTCCCTCCCCAGCCCTCATCTGTAACCCCCCCTTGGCTAGGTGCTGTTCTTTCAGCCCTCCAGCTGATCCCAGCCTTTAGTTTCAGGCCACTTCCATTATTGTGCTGCTGCATCCAGCCCAGTTCCTTAGATGCTTCCTCAGCCACAGCATTTCCCACTCCACCCTTCCAGCTGCAGTGGCAGTGGAGGTGGGGGATACAGGACCATGGTACAGCCAAGGCAGCAGGGCCATGGATGTGCTGGGAATGAGGGAAAGGTCTGAGAATGGTCAGGCAGGAATTAGGCCTTGTCCCCCCAAAAAGGGGAGAGGATGCAGGGCCCAGGTGGCAAATGTGTGTGCAGGAAATGGCAGAATCTGGCAACATTTTAGGAGGTGAAAGGAGTGAATTGTGCTGCAGCTCTGCCTGTGTCATCTGGGAGATGAACAGCAGCCCATGGGCACTGTGCCCTCCCATCCAACCTCATTTTTCTCTTGGGGATGTGGAGTGGCAGCTCCAGGGAACTGCAAAGAGCAAGCTGAGAGAAATGGTCAGGGAGAGAAGGAAGCCAAACCCTTTCCAGTGAGTCTCTTTGGGCTGCAGGTGTGTGAAGGGTGCTGGAGGTGTGAGGTTTGGGCAGGAGCCAGAGACTCCTCCAGCATCCCAGTGAGGGCTGAAGATGTTTAGCAAGAAGCTGCCCAAGTCCCTTCCCCCTTTGCTGCATCTGCAGAGATCATGAAGCTCCCTTTGTGTGTGTCCTGAGGGCTGCTGTGATCTTCTGTTGGGGAGTGGGCAGCAGAGAGATGTGTGCAGGTCAAAGGTGAGCACAGAGTGTGTGGGGTGGGGGCAGGGCCAGGGAGGAGTGCTGTGGCTAGAGGTCTCCCTGCTGGCAAAGGCAGGTGCAGGCAGCAGAGGCCTGGGCAGGCAGTGGGAGGAAACTTTAGGCAAGGGCTGGGAGAGGCTGTGTGGAGGCAGCTGTGTTGTGGTGCTGGCCTGCAGCTGCGTGCTGGGGGCTGTGTGCCGGGCAAGGAGCTGAGTCCACAGTTAGTCTCATAGTATCATAGTATCAGTCAGGGTTGGAAGGGTCAACAAGGATCATCTAGCTCCAACCCCCTGCCATGGGCAGGGACACCCCACACTAGATCAGCCTGGCCAGAGCCTCATCCAGCCTGGGCTTAAACACCTCCAGGAACGGGGCCTCAACCACCTCCCTGGACAACTCATTCCAGGGCTTCACCACTCTCATGGAGAAGAACTTCCTCCTCACATCCGGCCTCAACCTTGTTGAGGTCTCCCATCTTTATCAGCCCTGGGAGTGTGCTGTGGCTGTGCTGCTGGGCTTGGGAGCTGCCCCTGGTAAGGCTGAGCTGTGCTGCCTGGTGCTGGGCAGTGCTGAGTCATCCCTTGCAGATCAGCGCTCTTCTCTGAGCCCTTTAATTCTCTCTGCCAGGGGCTGAGTCCTCTCTCCATCATCCCTGCCCCTGTGTGCTGTGGAAGAGCAGAGTTTGCAGATCTGTCCCTTGGAGCAGCCCAACAGGTAAGAAACCCAGAGTGGGGAAACAGCAGGACCCCAGCCCCCAGGGCAGCTCCCAACCTCCTCCACCTCCTCCTGCCCAGCATATTTCACCTCTCCAGGAGCTTGAGGCACATCAGGTGGTGTGGGAGTTGAGGAATGCTCCAGGCTGCTGGGGTGAGTTGTGAGCAGGAGGTGATGTTTGGGGGTTGGGATTTGGAAGGTGGTGGGAGAAGGTTGGAGGTGGTTTGGTGTTCCTTGTTCAGTGCTGCTGCCTCCATTGTCTGAGCCAGGGGAGATCAAAGGACAGGGCTGGGCCAGGAACCACCCTGCCAATGCCACCAGGCTCGAGGAGAGTGGGACAAGACCACTTGTAAGCCCCAGGGTACCTCAGGGCACTGAACACAGGAACCTGGGGTCTCAGCAGAGGTATTGGAGGTCTGTGCCCATACTGTGGCAAAAACTGAAGGTTTGAGGTCCCCTCTGCCTTCTCTTCTCCAGCTGGGTGTTGGGAGTTAGGGAGTGTCATGAGCCAGGCAGGATCTGAGGGTTTGAGGTCCTGGGCTCAGGTGCTTCCATCTTCCCTATTGCAGAGCTGTGACCCCTCCCTCCCGCAGTATGGCCTCACAGAAGGACCCAGGCAAGAAGCAACACCCAGAGATCAAGTTGGAGAAGCCAATGTGCAGTCCCAAGGTAGAGGAGGATGAGGAGGAAAAAGAGGAGAAGATGGAGGATGATGCTGAGAATGACAACTATGATGAGGAGGATTATGATGATGATGAAGGTGACCAGGATGAGAGGGAGGAATGTATGGAGGAGGATGAATCCAGAGCAGGTCCCTCAGTGTCACCCAAAGAGCTGAATCAGTGCCTTGAGTGTGGGCAGAGCTTCCCAGGTGGCTCAGAGCTAGTGAAGCACCACTGCCCACTACCTGGCTCCCGGCCCTTCATTTGTGGTGACTGTGGCAAGAGGTTCCGCTGGAACTCTGAGCTCATCCAGCACCTCCGCACCCACACTGGAGAGACACCATTCACCTGTGCTGACTGCGGACAGAGCTTCACCCAGCGCGGTAATCTCACCCAGCACCGCCGCACCCACACTGGAGAGAAGCCCTTCTTTTGTGACAGCTGCGGGAAGCGGTTCAGGCATATCTTTACTCTTAAGCAACACCAACTCAGCCACACCAGAGAGAAGGCCTTCAGCTGCAGGGACTGCGGCAAGAGCTTCAAACACAGCTCCACTCTCACCATCCATTGCCGCATCCACACTGGAGAGCATCTGTTCCCCTGTGCTGAGTGCAGCAAGAGCTTTACCACGAGTACTGCATTAATCCAGCACCAACTTATCCACAGCGGTGAGAAGCCGTACAGCTGTGCCGACTGCGGCAAGAGGTTCACCAAGAAGGGAGATCTCACAGAGCACCGTGGTGTGCACACTGGCGAGAAGTCTTTCAGCTGTGCTGAGTGTGGCCAGACCTTCAGACATAGGAGCACTCTCATTGCGCACCACCGCACCCACACCGGCGAGAAGCCTTTCACCTGTGCTGACTGTGGCAAGAGCTTCAGCCACAGGCACAATTTCATTGCTCATCGCCGCACCCACACTGGTGAGAAGCTCTACACTTGTGCTGATTGTGGCTAGAGTTTCAGCCGGCGGGGCACCCTCATTACTCACCGCCGCACCCACAGTGGTGAGAAGCCTTTCACTTGTGCTGATTGCGGTAAGCGCTTCACCCAGAAGGGCTCTCTCAGCAAGCACCGCTACATCCACACCAGAGAGCAGCCTGCGCTGGAGGGGAGGCATAAATCCACCTAGAATCTGTTGGGTAATCATGATCCTTCTGAGAGGGCCTTTCCAGCACCAAAATCATCCCTTTTTCCTTTGCATTTCTCAGGGACTGGGGATACCAGCATCAACAAACACCTCCTGCCCTTCTGAACACCAATTATTGCTAATGAGAACAATTACAGTGTTGAGTCGGCACAGCTGGAGGTCCCAGTGGAGCTGGGCAGGGCTTTGCCACGGTCTGTCTGGTTCTTCCCTTATGCTTTGTGTCTCCCTGGGGTAAGAAATCCTCTGTCCATTGACCAATTGTCTCAATAAAACCCAAAAGTTACCCAAATCCTGTCTCTTTGCTTTTATTTCAGATATCCCTGCCACAATGCCCAAATTTTGGGGGAATTTGCTCCCAAGGGATGGGGTGGAGCTGTGTGCCCAGTTCAGGGAGGGGAAAATGAGTTTCTCAGAGGAGTCTTGAAGGGCATCTCAGAGGCATTCTTCAGGGGCTTTCAGGTGATCTTAGGTGTTTGGGATTTGGATGGTCCTGGGACTGACTTTTGGGATCTTTGGAGGGTGTAGGGGGAAGCTGATGGAGATCTTTGGAAGAACTCAGATAGCTTCTGTTGGCTTTCCACTCTGGGGCTGGAACAAGTTGAAGAGCTGAGAAGAGGTTAATCTGCTTCTTCCCCCCAAAATAGAAGTGAGGGAAAAATAACACACACCCCTGAATCAAAAAACCCTCTGGGTTGAGATAAGGACTTGAGACAACATCAACAGAGCTGAATCCAGATGAGATCACATAGTGCACACTGACCTGAGGCTGTTTGCAGAAAGAAGCACAGCAGTCAGCAGCAGCAGCCAGGAGTTAAACCCCTACAGCCTTCCCTCTCAGCAAAGAGCCAGCACCTGAGAGCCAGAACCCAACAGCAGCAACCAGAACAGGAAGCCTCTCATGTTGCCATCTGAACTTCAAGCCCTGTAGTCTTTTGCTCCAGCCAGCACTGTCCCTGTGAAGGTGGCATGAGGCAGGATGGTGTGGAGTAATGACAGCAAATTTTCAGCTTAACCTTTGATACTCCCAAGCCCTCATTCTGTGCCACCTGTGCCATGCCCAGCAGCAATCAGCAGCACACCTCAGGCACTGTCCATTCTCACTCCACAGGAGGTCACTTTGCAGTACCCAGAGGGCTGCTCACTGCAGGTGCTCTGCAGCTCTACTCTGTTCCAGCACAGTCTGGATCAGTCCATGCCCAGTCCAAATGCTGCAAATGCTGGGGCTGTGTTTCCAGCTCTGGAGCAATCTGAGTCCAGTGACTCCTTCCATGCCTCCAAGTGAAAGCAAACTGTGGCTTGCATCCCAGTACTCAGCTTCCAACACATCCAGGTGTGGGGATCCTCCTGTCACACCAGAAACACAGATGGGTTCCACCCCTCGTGGTTTGGTGGTGTCAGAACACTCTGGGCACCTGTATCTACTAAAGCTTTATCCTCTCATGGCTTCAACTTGCCAGGCCATTGGTTCTGTGCGGTCCAACAAATCAATTTGTCTCTCCCCTCCATCTGTTTGGAGGCCGAGGCCCTCTAAGTGCCAGGTGCTGTTCATTGGCCACAACAACCCCATGCAGTGCTACAGGCTGTGGTCAGAGTGGCTGGAGAGCAGCCAGGCAGAAAGCATCCTTGGTGGTACTGGTTGATAGTAGGCTGAACATGAGCCAGCAGTGCACCCAGGCAGCCAAGAAGGCCAATGGCATCCTGGACTTTATCAGGAATAGTGTGGCCAGCAGGAGCAGGGAGGTCATTCTGCCCATGTTCACTGCACTGGTTAGGCCACACCTTGAGTACTGTGTCCAGTCCTGGGCCCCTCAGTTTAGGAAGAATGTTGACTTGCTGGAAGGTGTCCAGAGAAGGGCAACAAAGCTGGGGAGGGGTTTGGAGTACAGGTCCTATGAGGAGAGGCTGGGAGTTCTGATTTTGCTTAGCCTGGAGAAGACGAGGCTCAGGGGAGACCTTATTGCTCTCTACAACTACCTGAAGGGAGGTTGTAAACAGGAGGAGGTTAGTCTCTTCTCTCAGGTAACCAGCACCAGAACAAGAGAACACAGTCTCAAGCTGCACCAGGGGAGCTTTAGACTGGATATTAGGAAGAAGTTCTTCATGGGGAGAGTGATTGCCCATTGGAATGTGCTGCCTGGGGAGGTGGTGGAGTTGCCGTCATTGGGGGTGTTTAGGAGGAGACTTGATAGGTTGCTTGGTGCCATGGCTTAGTTGATTAGATGGTGTTGGATGATGGGTTGGATGTGATGATCTTGAAGGTCTCTTCCAACCTGGTTTATTCTATTCTATTCTATTCTATTCTATTCTATTCTATTCTATTCTATTCTATTCTATTCTATTCTATTCTATTCTATTCTATTCTATTCTATTCTATTCTAAGTGGACAGAACAAAGGGGTTGGTGTCTGAGAAAAAAGAAGTGCAGGGAATAAAAGGGTTGGTGCCTGAGCAAAAAGAAGGGCAGAGGAAAAAAGGGTTGGTGCCTGAGAATAAAGAAGCGCAGGAAGCACTAGAAAAAAAATCTTTGGTGCCCAAGAATAAAGCCCAGAGAATAAAAGGGCTGCTGCCTGAGAGAAAAGGGGAGCAGAGAAGAAAGAAGTGCACAGAATAACAGGGTTGGTGCCCAAGAAAAAGTAAGCACAGGGAATAAATGGGTTGGTGCCTGAGAAAAAAAAGAGCAGAAGAAAAATATCTTGGTGCCCAAGAGATAGAAAGTGAAGAGAAAAAAAGGTTAATGCCTGAGAAAAAAGAGATGAAGAAAATAAATGTTCGGTGCCTGAGAAGAAAGAAGTGCAGAGAATAAAAGGGTTGGTGACTGAGAAAAGAGAAGTGCAGGGAATAAAACTGTGAGTGCCTGAGGAAAAAGGACAGAGAATAAAATTGTTGGTGTCCAAGAAATAAGATGTGCAGAGAAAAAAAGTGTTGGTGCCCAAGAAAAAGAAGTGCAGAGAAAAATGTTTTGGTGCTGAAAGAAAACAAGAGCAGAGAATAAAATTGTTGGTGCCCAAGAAATAAGAAGCACAAAGTAAAAAAGGGTCTGTGCACAAAAATAAGACTCTCAGAGATAAAAAGGGTTGGTGCCCAAGAAAAAGCAGCACAGGGAAAAAGGGTTAGTGCCTGATAAAAAAGAAGCCTAGAGGAAAAAAGGGTTGGTGTCCACAAAAAAAGAAGTGCAGAGAATTATAGGGTCAGTGTCCAAGAAAAGAGAAGTGCAGGGAAAAAAAGACTTGGTGTCGAAGAAAAAAGAAGTGCAGAGAAAAAAAGCATTGCTGCATGAGAAAAAAAGAAGTACAGAGGAAAAAAATGATTGGTGCCCGAGGAAAAAAGGAGCAGAGAATAAAATAGTTTGTGCCTGACAAATAAGAAGCTCAGAGAAAAAAAGAGCTGGTGGCTGAGAGAAAAGAAGCGCAGGGGAAAATAGGGTTGGTGCCTGAGAGAAAAGAAGTGCAGAGAAAAATGTGATGGTACCTGAAAGAAACCAAGAGCAGAGAACAAAATTTTTGGTGCCAAAGAAATAAGAAGCACAGGAAATAAAAGTGTTCGTGCCCAAGGAAAAAGAAGTGTGGAGAAAAAATGTGTTTGTGCCCAAGAGATAAAAAGTGAAGAGAAACAAAGGGTTGGTGCCCGAGTGAGAAGTGCAGAGGAAAACAGGGTTGGTGCCTGAGGAAACAGAAGTACAGAGGAAGAAACGGTTGGTGCCTGAGGGAAAAGAAGGGCAGAAGACAAAAGGTTTGGTGCCCAAGAAAAAAGAAGGGCAGAGAAAAAAGTGTTGCTGCCTGAGAAGAAAGAAGTACAGAGAAAAAAATGGTTGGTGCACAAAGGAAAAAGAAGCTCAGAGAAAAAAAAGTGTTGGTGCCCAAGAGAAAAGAGGAGCAGAGTAGAAAAGGGTCTGTGCCCAAGAAAAAAGAAGTGCAGAGAAGAAAAAGGTTGGCACCTGAGAGAAAAGAAGTGCTGAGGAAATAAGTGTTGGTGCTGGAGGCAAAAAGGTGTAGGGAAAAAAGGGTTGGTGTCCTAGAGAAAAGAAGCATAGAGATAAAAATGATTGGTGGCCAAGAAAAAAGAAGCACAGAGGAGAAAAGGCTGGTGCCCAAGGGAAAAGAAGTGCAGAGGGAAAAAAGGTTGGTGCTGGAGCAAAAAGA
This sequence comes from Melanerpes formicivorus, assembly GCF_026170545.1. Lineage (NCBI taxonomy): Eukaryota > Metazoa > Chordata > Aves > Piciformes > Picidae > Melanerpes > Melanerpes formicivorus. Next base: position 170,342 of record NW_027142530.1, read on the forward strand.
AGATCAGAGGAACAAAGGGTTGGTGCCTGAGAACAAAGCAGCACAGAAAATAAAGGTTGGTACCCAGAAGAAAAGAATCACAGAGTAAAACCAAGGTGGTTCCCTAAAAAAACCAAGATCAGAGAAACAAAGTGTTGGTGCCTGAGGAAAAAGAAGGCCAGAGGAAAGAAGGGTTGGTGCCCAAGAAAAAGAAGTATAGAGAAAAAAGTGTTGGTGCCTGAGAAAAAAGAAGTGCAGGGAATAAAAGGGTAGGTGCCCAGAAAAAAGAAACACAGAGGGAAAAAGGGTTGGTGGCTAAGCAAAAAGATACAGAAAGAATAGAAACAATGGGTGCCTGAGAAACAAGAAGTGCAGGGAATAAAGGGGTTGGTGCCAGAGGAAAAGGAAGCACAGAGGAAAAAGAGTTGCTGCCTGAGAAAAAAAAATAGTAGAGGAAAAAATGTTTGGTGTGTGAGAAAAAAGAAGCACAGAGAACAAAACGGTTGGTGCCCAAGAGAATAGAAGCACAGAGAATAAAAGGGTTGGTGAACGAGAAAAAGAGAATGCAGAGAATAAAAGGGTTGGTGCCTGAAAGAAAAGAAGAGCAGAGGGAAAAATGGTTGGTGCCAAAGAAAAAAGAAGTACACAGAAAAATGTGTTGGTGCTTGAAAGATAGCAAGAGCAGAGAGCAAAATGGTTGGTGCTCGAGGAAAAAGAAGCACAGAGGAAAAAATGGTTGGTGTCTGAGAATAAAGCAGCACAGAGAAAAATATGTTGGTGCTGAAAGAAAACGAGAGCAGAGAATAAAAGGGTTGGTGCCTGAGGAAAAAGACTTGCAGGAAAAAGAGATGGTTGATGCCCGAGAGTAACAAACACATAGGAAAAATGGATTGGTGCCCAAGAAAAAAGAAGTGCAGAGGGAAAAAAGGGTTGGTTGTGGGAAGAGGATTGTTTTTGGGTAGCTTGAGAAGACTATAGGGAAGATTTGCCTTTGCTCGAAGTAGAGAGAGCTATGTTTTGTCTTTGACTTTGAGAGAAGCTGGGCAGCATTTGGTGGGATGTGTTAAAATATTGCTTTGTTGTTTTGACCTATTGTCTGCCTTAATGACAGGCATGCCAGTAGAGAATGACCAGTTGAGGTGTGACACCTGTGCCTTCTGATAGACCAGAGAACCTTGCTGTGGAACATCATAAACGTCTTCACCTGCTTAAATCCTATCCTGAAAGCTTTGCTCTGGGTGATTAAAACAGCTGTACTATTACACATGGTGACCCCGACTGTACACCTGGAGCACCTATTCATTACAACTCCCACTTGCACCATCAAGAAGAAATTTCACTTTTAGGGACTGTGGAGATGCTCATGCTCGTCATTAATAGTAGCTATTAGCTTAGTCTCTGTGAGATTAATCTATTTGCTTTTATGCCAGTGACAATCCCTGATACGCCAGAGATGATAGGCTTGATATATGCCTAAGATAAGGCAAGATACGTCAGATAACAAAGAATGTAAGGCATGGTACACCAGATAATGATATATGCCTATGACAAGGCGAGATATGCCTCTAGGTTGGTGCCCTAGTAAAGAAGCAGCTCTGCAGGACAGAGATGAGCTACCAGAGAAACTGGGGGTTGGTGCCTCCTTTTGATGAGAATGTAATGGGTAATCAAATAACAAAAGAAGAGAACTTGATACTGGGAGCCATTACTCATATCTTGAAAAAAAGAGCACCAACATAAGATGAAAAGACACAGGAGCAGGGAGAGAAGGCTTTGTTCAGGGCAGCAACAAAAGTAAAGAAAATTGCTATGTCTTCCTTTGCAACATGGAGACTAATTAAAAATTCCTTAGACCAATTAGCAGACCATTGTAAAGCCCCCACAATAGTAATCAATGCCATTCCACCAGGACAAAACTCTTCTTTGACATCTACATCCTCCCCCTCCACCACCATGGCCACTAAACCCACCTGCACCCCTGGAGCTGCAGACACTAGCACCTAACAGCAACAGCAGCCCACTATCCCCCCTGCTGCTAGAACCCCCCGCTGCTGCTGAGTCTAAAGTTCTCCAATGTGTTTTGATTGTGGACAGAAGGGATGTTCTAAGTTAAAAGTTAAAATATCAGAATTGAGTTTTGGGACTGAGTGCAGCAGTGAGAAGGCACTGACTTTTCATCTACCTATCTTGAGTCTCAGAAACGGCCACAGAAAGAGAATGAAAGGTGCCTCAGCAGGGGACAAAACAATAATTAAGCTCAAATTGCTGCTATCACCATCCACTGAAGTCTCCCTGCCTTCGAGGAAAGCTTCACTTTGACTGGAAGCTGTAAAAAAAAGGCAGCTGCTGTGAATTTGGTGGTGATGCCCCCTTCCCCCCCATCTCCCCCCCTTCTATGGCTGCAATGGCTTTGTTGAGCTGTCCAGCTGCCCCCCCCGCCCCCCCCCCCTTCTTTCCCTTGCCTTCTTTCCCTAGCGTGGAGAAGAGGAGGCTCAGGGGTGACCTCATTGCCCTCTACAACTACCTGAAGGGTGGTTGTAGCCAGGAAGGGGTTGGCCTCTTCTCCCAGGCAACCAGCACCAGAACAAGAGGGCACAGTCTCAAGCTGTGCCAGGGGAGGTTTAGACTCGAGGTGAGGAGGAAGTTCTTCACCGAGCGAGTCATTCATCATTGGAATGGGCTGCCCAGGGAGGTGGTTGAGTCATCGACCCTGGAGGCGTTTAAGGGGAGATTGGGCGTGGCACTTGGTGCCATGGTCTAGTCATGGGGTCTGTGTTGATAGGTTGGACTCGATGATCCTCGAGGTCTTTTCCAACCTAAGTGATACTGTGATACTGTGATACTAGTTCAGAGCTTAGCTTTCTGACATCAATAAAGTAAATCTGGAGCTTGGGAGAGCAAATGGAGCTAGAGCAGCAGATGGCAGCTCTAGACACAGAGAGAAATAAGGCTGAGTCTGGAAAGCAGGCTGGGTTCTCACACCCCTGGGCCTCACTAGCAAGAGAAGGACAGTTCTGTGGGATTGGCAGAGGACCAACAGGAACAATACATGACAGAGAACATGGAGACTGCAATGTTGCTAAAAGGACAGGAGATGGCAGCAAAGACCAAGACATGGAAGGACTTTATTTATCAAATAAGTTTTTATCCTTCTAATGCCTGCGTGTTACTGAGTCCTAGATGAGGACCATGGTTAATCTTTTCAGCACAGGTACATTTTGGAGTGATCATTCCATGTCCATGCAGGTTAGTGAAGGATACTGTTGAATGGCTATGGGAGGCACTGAATTTGATTTCCTCACTTCACATTCAAGATCCTCCCAGGACCCCTCAAGGACAGCTCCCTGCAGTGAGCACATGGCTTTATCCCTGGCCCTGGGGAAGAAATGCCCCCAAAAGTGGCCTTTTGGGCAAGAAATGTCAAAGAAAAACCAACCAAAGACAATACTTTATTAGGGTTGGGGTTTCCATTCTAATTAGGCATTAGCCTTGGGTTGAGGTTTTTCTTTTACCTCTAGGAAACCCAAAGTGTTGAGGAACAAACAGCCAAATCCCAGCCCAGCTGCAGTGGTGGTAGTGGCTGTGCTGACTCAGCATTGTCATTACTCCCCTCAGCACTGGCTGGTGCTGAGAAGGGCAGGGGCACATTTGCTTCTGAGGAAAGAAGGTGTAAAAGGCCTGCTGAAGAAGGCCCCCCCGGGGGGTCACGTTTGACCTGGCAGTGCCGGGGTCGGTGTATTGCTGTGTCCCCTGGGGCATGCTGGTCACCTGCATGGGGGTGAATATGCCAGGTGAGGGAGGAGCTGCAGATGAAGCCCTTGCTGCAGCCTGTGCAGGTAAAGGGCTGTCACATTTGTGGGTGCAGTGGTGCTGACCAAGGACAGCCATCTGGGTGAAGCTCTTGCCTCAGGCAGCTCAGAGGTGCAGCTGCTTCTGGCTGTGGACGCAGCAGTGCCGGATGAGGTTGGAGCTGAGGTTGAAGCTCTTGCTGTAGTCACCAGAGACAGAGAGCTGGGCACTGGGCTGGGGACAGTGGGGCTTTACCAGCACCAAGCTGGGTGGGAAGCTTTGCCCACCCTCAGGGCACTGATGTGGCTGCTTGGGTAGCACAGAGGTGCTGATATGGGTTTGCCCTCTTCCTCCTCCTCCTCTTCCTCCTCCTTCTGTTTATTCTTCTTCTATTCCATATCCTAATCCTCTTCCCATTCATCACTTTTGTCTTCTTCCTCCTCCTCCTAATCCTCATATACTTCATCCTTCCTGTCCTCATCCATGTCTTCATCAACCACTTCTACTATTCCTCAAGGATGAGCTTTGACTCCTCCAAATTATTCTTCAGGTGATTCTTCTCCTCCAAGATCATGTCCAGGTCCTTCTGGGAGGCCATGCTGCTGAGAGGAATGGTGCCCCCTGTGCTCTTGGGCAAATCCTTGGGGACCAAGTGACTGAGAAGTAAGGACACTGTGTGTGACTTCTTGCAATGGAGGGATCAGAGCCCTAACTCCTGTGCTGAGTCCCCTGGTTGTAGTGCTGATGGGAATGACACCCCCAGGACATAGCCACCCTAACCATCCCCCTCTGCCTAGGCAACTGATACCTGACCACCTGGGGCTCAGGGAGATGAACTTCTAAATTCCCATCACAACCAATGACCCTCAAAGCTCCACAAGTGGTGAAGTGTGGTTTGGGAGGAGAGACTGGAGAGAGCTGGGAGGTGCTCAGGGGTCAGCAGGACTCTGGGACTTTGCTGCTGTTCCAAAGCTGGGCTCTTTACCTTCTGGCCTGTTTCAAGGAGCAGGTCTGCAAACTTTGCTCCTCCCCAGCACAAAGGAGCAGGGCTGATGGAGAGAAGAGAAGGATATGACCCCAGGCAGAGAGAAGGTAAGGCTTCAGAGGAGAGGACTGACCTGCAAGGAATGGCTCAGCCCTGAGCAGGGCTCTCCCAGCCTTGCTCTTCTCTCCCTATGGCTTGAGGGTTTGTCACCTCCTGCCAGCTCAGTGCATCTGTGCTTTGGGGTTGGAACTAGATGATCCTTGTGGTCCCTTCACTATGATACTATGAACTCTGGAGGTCAAAAAAACTTCAGGGTCTGTGCAAGTGGCAAAAGATCCCAGGGTGATTCAGCATCCAAGGTTCTCCAGATCAGAGAAAAACACCTGATGAAAGTCAATGATCTCCACCTCTAAAAACAGTGACCCTAAAGCCAGAACCTTGGAGCTCACCTGGATCACAGCAGCTGTGTCCAGCATCTCCCCCACTCAGACATCTCTCAGGCACAACCTGCACCAAGGGCCAGCACCAAGTCAGACTTCTCCAGGCTCAGTTCTCATCCTCTGAGAATGTTGAAGCTTTGTGAGTGTTTTCCCTGAGCTCCAGGAGAAGGAAACTGAACTCCAGGGCAGCCTCTCTGCCAGCCACCTCTCCACCTCTCTGTGTCTTTGGACAGACACCTTTGCTGACACCATCTTGGGGGGCTCTATGTTCCACTGGAGGTAGCCAGCTCTGTCCCTGTGTCTGTGTGTTTGGTGCTGCTCTCCAGGCACAGCCATAGGAATAGATTTGAATTCAGGATTTATTCATGAGGAAGGGCTGCTAGGATCCAACCTTTTCATCTGCTTCTCACTCTCAAGAACTCTTGACTGGCTGAGAAATCACAGCCATGGCAGAACTTGTTGGCTTTGCCTCATCCATGTGGACAGGCAAGCTGCTGAGAGACAGCTTGTGCTGAGCAGATGGTTCCAGAGGCCTTGGATTGCTGAGGCAACTTTCTCAGCCTTGGCTTTGCTTAGCTTCCAAAGAGCAACAATTCTTCTGTGGCTGTGTGCAGGCAGTTCTCTAATGAAAGCAGGGGGCAGCTGGTGCCATGGAGCTGTGAGCTCCAGCTGCAGAGAGCAGTGGAGAAGTCTGATGCAAGGAGCAGGGATGTAAGGCCCAGGTGGGCAGGGACAGCAATGGGGAGGTTGGGGAGGGTGAGGAGCAAAGTTGTCCACTCAGTGTCAGCCCTCAAAGGACAGCTTCTCCTCCCAGTCCAGACCCCCTGAGCAGACAGCCTGCATCATTCTGGCTTGGTGGATGCTGCTGTCACCTCTGCCCTCATCTGAGAAAGAATCAAATAGTTTGCCATCAAAATCTGAGCTTTGTGAGGTGCACTTTGAACTCTTGAAGTAAACAATGAAGACACAAAGTGCTCCTCAGGGCACTTGGGAATCATTCCATGAACCTCAGGTACTGAGAGAAGAGTGAAGAAACTGGGCAAGAAGGAAGAAGCAAAACACAAAGTACCTTGAAGCATTGATTGGCCCCACTGAGGCTTGTTACTGCCAAAGCCTCCCCAGGGACTCGTTAGAGCAGCTCAGGAGAGGCTGTGATTGCAGCAGGCAAAGGCAAAATGCAGGAGAGCAAACTCTGGCTCTGGTTTGTGGAGCACAAAGGCCAAGGCCTGAGCACAGCCCCTGGGCAGGCAGATCCTGTCCCTCATGTGTGGGTCAAGGCTCTTCAGGTGCAGTGGGGGTGGGGGGTGGGTTTCATAGCAGCATAGCATGGCCTAGGTTGGAAGGGACCTCAGAGCTCCTCTGCTCCAACCTCTGCTCAAGGCCTCACCCAGCCTGGCCTTCAACACCCTTAGGAGAGGGCATCCTACCTGGGCAGCCTATTCCAGAGTCCCACAACCTTCATAAGAAGAACTTCTTCCTAAGACCCAGTCTAAACCTCCTTTTCCTCACCTTCAAACCTTTCCCTCCTGTCCTGTCACCAGACACCCTCATGAAAAGTTCCTCTTCAGCCTTCCTGTAGGATCCCTGTAGGGTTTGTGATGCTGGGTGGAGGACAAGAGCCTGACAGTCCCCAGCCTTCCTGGGGCTGTGGAAAGAGGCAGTGAGGCCCTCCCAGTGCCCTAGGACAATATCTTCTCACAGGCCTCAGGGGCAGAGAATTGCCAGAGTCAAGAGGGCACAGCCTTGGCTTCTCTTCATCACTCCCACCACTGCCATTGCCCTTTGCCAGCTCTCCCACAGCTTTGTCCTGCACTGTCTCACAGCTGCTTCTCCTGCCCTGCAGGCTGCAGACACTCATCTCACTTCCCCACCTTGGCCTTTCCATGCCTTCACTGACACCTGCCCACACTCACACTCTGCTCCTTGGGACACAAAGAGAAGGGCTGATCCCAGACTCCTCCTGGAGATCTTCTCAGGCCACAGCACTACCCTTTGGGAGAGGTTTCTTGATCCTCATGGCCAGTCTGCACCTGCCAGGCTGCACAATGTAGCAGTGTTCCTCTCTCCTGCTCTTTCCTACCTCACCAGGAGCTCCCAAGGCTGCTGGCCTTGCAGTTTCTTGGCTAGACAGCACCAAGCCCTGTGCCTGCTGCTGTCCCATCAGGTACTCAGGCAGCAGAGACACAGCAACCAACCCATCAGCCCCTTCCTGCAGTCAGCCCAGGCCCTTTGGCAGAGGGCATCTCCCAGATCACTGTGCCCATCTGCCAGCCATGGACCCAGGGCTGCATTATCAGCTCCTGCAGACACAACTGACCTCACAGTCCCTTTCCCAGCTGTGTTCCTGCTGTTGGCCAATCCTCTCAGGAGGCAGAAGTAGCCTCACCTCCCCCTTCCCAGTCCTTGGCTTCCTACTGAATGGTGAGTTCCTGAGACACAACTGAGCACAGGATTGTGTTGTCGGACAAGAGGGGACATGGGTCCCAGGAGCACCTGTGCAATTCAGGCCTTGAAGAATTCTCTGTTGATAATATACTGGCGGAGAGGAGATGTGAGAAAGTGCTGATTGCTTGGTATGCTGAAGTCCAGCTGCCCCTGAGATGGGAGGCAAGCAAGATAAGGAGGAGGCGAGATCTGGGAAAGAGAGCAATTAGGCCGGATGGAAGAATTCCACAGAGTTGTGAAAACAATGATGTAACCTTTTAGAGAGCAACCAATAGTATGTTGCCAAGTGGGCATAATTATAGCAAACTGTATATAAGATGTGTCTGATGCTCAATAAAGTGGAATCCGCTGATCAAATTGGTCGCTAAAGCGGCCCCCTTCTTGCAGTAAGTGGCGCTCGAACACGGGACCCTAATGAAGACAAACGTTAGGGTTTAAGAAGTTCTTCGGGACGTTGGGAGATTCGCAGTAAGCCGGGAGGCAAGAAGACGGCCGGCCCGGGATAGCAGTACCGGAGGCTGCAAGAAAAGGGAAGACAGCCTTGAAGCCGAAGACGCTGTAGAGCCGGAAACTGCTTAAACAAGGACTGTGCGCACAGGTATTAACGTTTAAATACGGACATGGATAGGCAGGCAGCGTATGATTTATTTATATGCTTTTTAGAAAAGCGACAGTGTAAGTTAAATTTTACAAAGGAGTTGGTGCCGCTGTTAAGCTATGCAGGAGAGTTAGGATATTTTAAGGACCCAAATGAGGTGTTTGAAAAATTGCAGTGGAAAAAGTCTGGACAAGACTTGTGGCTGCATGGCTTAGATGATGAAAAACGAGCAAAGGAGTGTGGAAAATGGTGGAAGATGGTTATGACAGCATTGGATCAGCATCGTGCTGAGCAAATGGCAGCTTATCAAGCCAGGGTACGATTAGATTATACGGACCCAAATGGAGCAAGTGTTACACATGCTGGGTTGCCTTTGTCAGAAGAGGTTCAGGATTATTTAAGAAAGGAGAAGGCTGCGTGTGTAAAAGGGTTAGGTGGCAGAGTCGAATTACAATCTGTAACACAGGACTCTGCTGAGGAGCCTTCCCCGTCTCGTTTAGCTGAGCAAATTGTACAGGACAAGAAAGTAGGTGAGGGAGAGAAGACAAACAGGGCGATAGATCCTGGAGGTGGTGTTAAAGATCATGCAAGAAAGCACACAGAGTATTGGCGAAAGGTTGCAGAGCACTTAAAAGCCGAAGGAGATCAGGAAGGGCTTAGCCGGCTGGCTGCTTCACATCAAGTTCTTCCAGTAATGTATACACAGGTCCCTGGGGAGCAAAATGTTTTTCAGGCTGATGTAACCCAATTGCCATGGAAATTGTTATCTCAATTACGACAGACTGCGAGTCAGTTTGGGGTTCAATCTGAACCAGCTAGACAGATGATTGATTTTATTTATATGAACTATAATATGTTACCTAGAGATTCTTATAATGTTATGAAGCTGATCCTAACAGCATCTCAATTTATGACATTTTTGAATGAGTGGGAACACCTAGCTAGACAATCAGCTGGAGTACAAAGACAGCAAAACGACCCACTATTTGATGTAACAGTAGATCAGTTGTGTGGAACGGGACAGTATGAGAGACCAGAGTTACAGGCACTTTTACAGCCGCCTGTTTTGCAAGCATCAGCCCAGATAGTAAGGATGGCTTTTGAAAAGCAGAAGGATGGAAATGCAAATCCTCACTATATGGGAATTAAGCAAGGTAGACAGGAACCTCTTGGTGAATTTGTGGATAAGTTGCTTGCCGCACTTAGAGCAGCAAGCGTAGGAGAAGGTATCCGAGAGGCAATTTTAAGGCAGTATTTAATGCAGAATGGGAACCAGCAGACGCCAACAGCTTATTACATCAGCAGATCCTAGATGGACGGTAGCCGAATTGTTGCAGAGGGCTCAGGACTTGCCAAGCAATCCGATGGCCATGCTGACGGAGGTGATTGATAAGGGATTACAAAAACAGGCTGAGGTGTTGTCAATGACAATGACAAAACAGCTTGAGCATAGTCAACAGGTTATGGCAGCCTTAGTACCTTTGCGCACAAACTCGAAAGGGCAAGGCCGACCCTATAAGCAGTCATCAGACGAAATACAGTGTCATCGAAAAGCGTAAGGCGGAGATATCATCTAAAGTAATGCCTGGACTTTTGGCCAATAGATCCGCTTTAGGGCATTTCCCTAGCGGAGATAGTTATTTTGATGAAGCTTGTTGGAGAGAATACAGGAACAAGTTGTGGGACTTGGTTATAGATGGTGATAAAACTGCTATAAAGCTGCAAGAGTCGTGGCGAGAATGCATGAACTGTGTTAAAACCTACGAACTGAAACAGCGAATGGCTGCTGCAGTTAGAGCAACTTTGTCAGGACGAGATGCAGCGCCAGGTGTATCTGAGTTGCAGCTGAAAGATGTGTCTGAGAACTGTCGACCGATCGACCGGGGCCGCCCCCGATACATCTTGCGGCGACCACACCGCGTTTACCAGCCGTCACCACTGCCGTTTGCACACAGCGGGGAACCTTCCTCTGACATCGCCAGCGACGGCTCGGACTCGGAAGATAACACCGGCAGCGAGGAATTCAAACAGCGCCGACTTTGCTTTACGGCCCCTCTTAGAAAAAATGGAGCGCTTGGAGGCTCGCGGTTACAGCGTTCCTGCCACCGCACTCCTCCCGCGAGCCCTGCCGGCCCCCGCGGATACCGACGGCTCCGACCAAGGCGGTACCGGCTGACGCACCACCGACACCGACAGCACCGACAGTAGCAGCGGAGCAGCTGCCACGGCAGCAGCCCCCACCCCTTTCCCCCGCAGCGGCTTTAGCCGCACTACTCTGTTTTGATTTAAAGCAACAGTACTCATTTTGTCATTTCTGATTGTAACGTCTTTCAGAGATTTGTTATTTAGAGTTTTGTTAAGTTTTTCTAATAAGCATAATGAATAAGTAAGCATTTGGTATTTATAAGTACTTAGTACATAGTAATTGCAGTAAGGTGTATGCACTTAGTTAAGAGTTCAAATTGTAAGATTTTCTTTTGGTTCGAACCTTCTTAGTTGTCTGCCTAGGCATTTCAAAGGAGCTCCATGTAATATAGTTAGGGAATGTATAAACAGGTTTTAATTTTGGAAAGTGTTTTTTAGTTAATGTAACAATTTTATTTCTTTTTAGACACTGATTTGATGGATTAATTTTAACATAGTCTTTTAAGGATTTTTGGTATTAGCATAAGTTAAGGTTTGTAGTAAATAGGTATTAATTTTAACAACTATTCCTTCACTAATGTGCAGAAGAACCAAGACTGAGAGGAAACAGCATTTCCCATGAAGTCGAACATCGATCACAATAACTGTTATGATAATCTGGGGTCAAAAGCATCAATCAAAAAAAAAAAAAAAAAAAAAAAAAAAAAAAAAAAATTTGTCCTGACTGCTGAATTTGAAAATAGGCAGTTTGGGCTGGTAAATACAGAAAACCTATTTTGTGGTGAGAAAAAGGATTTAAATCCCCATGGAAAATTATTGAAAGGGATTGGCATAAGTGGGAAATAAAGACTAGAGAAATTTTAGTTGGGAAATCTCAGGAATAATTAAAAGGATTAGTAAAAGGAAAAGTAAGAGACGTAAGATTTTGAAGGAAGAGGAATTGAAATAACAAAAGCACAATGGGAAATGGTAAACAAACTAACCAAGGAAATAGAGAAGAGACTCCAAATGGAATTTTGAAGTGGGTTAAGGAGTTAAAAAATCTGTAGGGCTCCTGAAGAATGTAACTGCTGCCGAGAAGAAAATACACCCGGCTGCTGGTTGCACCCCAGCAGGCCGAGGAGGCAGAGTTCACATATACCTGGTGGAGCCTAATTTTGATCCTAACCCTATTTGTACATAAGTAGTCCAATCAAAATCAAAAACCACGTTCCCATGTGTGGAATCTTGATCAGACCGGAGAGAAAAGACTTGGACTTGAAAAAGCAATGGTAAATTTTTCTGCTACAGTTGAAATCATGGTAAATGCAAGCACAGATGCAATAAAAGTGCAGCAAATTGAAATCAATAGTCTCTCGAAAATATCTACTCAGAATAGATTAGCTTTGGATTTTTTATATGTTAAGGAAGAGGGTGTATGTGTAGTCATAAATGTAAGTTGTTGTAGTTATGTTAATCTAGATAAACGAGTGGAAACAGATTTACAGGCGATTGTAAACCACAATCAGATATTACATCAGATTTCTTTAGATGATACTTCTTGTGGATTTAAAGAAATATGGGATAAATTAACTTTCTGGTTACCAGATCTAAATTGGCTTCAACATTTGTTTGTAATATTGTTGGAACAATTGTAATATTGCTATGCATAATACTCTGCAATTGTTGTTACAAAATACTAAGACCTTTAAGTAAGATTGCTCATGTCAATGAGTTACAAGTAGAGAATTATGATCAGAATGTGATCAGAACAGATGAACTTAATTATGATCCAATTAAGAAGGTTCTGAAATATCTGGAAATTTTAACACAAATCAATGGTGACAAAAAAAAAAAAAAAGGGGGGAATTGTGATGAATATACTGGTGATTTGTGTTAAAATTGTAAGACTTAGAGTGCACTGGGATTAAGGGTCAGGATCTTGTGAGGCCTGTTTAGAGGGTAAAGAGAAAGAAACCTCTCTTGCATACTTGCAAGGACACTGTCTGGTTAATTGGAGACACCACGGCTGAGAAGGAGCTGTCTTAAAGATAAACATTCAGAACTGGGAATTTGTTTTCTTCAGATAAGAAGCCTGCACAATTGAGCATGTGTGAAAGTGGATGCTTTGACCCTTACCACACTGAATGTAGGGAGAAGGGATTTGACCACCTATTCTAAGACTATCATATGCCTCCCTTCTATTTAGCATAAGTTTGCTTATATAGATGATGAAACTATATAAGATGAAGAAAACTATTGTAAGGTTGCTTTTTGGGTGAAGTTGGTACCAATAAGAGATCAGTATTACTAGGATGACCAAAAACACATTATTATGGGTAATTTTATATTGGGCAAAGCAATGAAGCTCTTTTGCTCTTGCTGATTGCCTGCAAGTTTTCTGTCTGTGAAGCTAGAGCCTGGCCAGATCTACCTTTACAGATTAAAGAAATCTTGCTACCATTAAACAAATTATGATTTTTGACCATCCTAGAGAAAATAAAGATGCAACATAACAGGTAATAATGAATTGATTGAACTTTTTCAGACGTGTCTGATAGGGATACCCAGACTTAATGTAAATATGTTTGTTAATTATAGTAGTAAGTTTTAAGGTTCTTAGGTATTATTGTACTCATTTTGATTATTGTTAAACTTGTTTATAATTGTATTATGCAAAGTGTTCAAAGAATAACTTCCAAGGCCTTACTTGCACAAAAGAAAAACGGGGGAATTGTTGTCGGACAAGAGGGGACATGGGTCCCAGGAGCACCTGTGCAATTCAGGCCTTGAAGAATTCTCTGTTGATAATATACTGGCGGAGAGGAGATGTGAGAAAGTGCTGATTGCTTGGTATGCTGAAGTCCAGCTGCCCCTGAGATGGGAGGCAAGCAAGATAAGGAGGAGGCGAGATCTGGGAAAGAGAGCAATTAGGCCGGATGGAAGAATTCCACAGAGTTGTGAAAACAATGATGTAACCTTTTAGAGAGCAACCAATAGTATGTTGCCAAGTGGGCATAATTATAGCAAACTGTATATAAGATGTGTCTGATGCTCAATAAAGTGGAATCCGCTGATCAAATTGGTCGCTAAAGCGGCCCCCTTCTTGCAGTAGATTGCACACTCAGCCCTCAGCCTCCTTGTGGCCAGAGCCTGAGCAGATCAAAGTTTCACCAGATCCATCTGGGAGATTTCCTACCAAGGGTTTGAGTGGAGAAGCCTTCAGCAGAGGACCTGTTGTATCTGTCCTTGTACACTTGTGGAAGAGATCCTTGCACATCATCTTGTCCAATGATCCTGCTCAGTTCTGCATCTGGGAAGGAAGAATAAACTGCAGCTGTATAGGCTGGAAGGTGATCTGCTGGAGAGGAGACCTGAGAGTCTTTGTGGATAACAAGTTCTGTATTGGACAGCAATGTGCCCTGGTGCACAAGTAGGCCAATGGGATGCTGGGGTGCATTCAGAGAAAGCTGTCCAGCAGATAGAGGGAGATTCTCCTCCCCCTTTACTCTGCTGTGGTGAGGCCACACCTGGAATATTGCATCCAGAAGTTTCCCATAGTGTTAATAGTCAGGGACACTATTGGGAAAGTATCTCCAGGCTGTGGTTAGAGCAGAGAAGTGGAGGCAGTGCTGATAGGTCAGGACAAGCAGAGGAAGATGTCTCTGATGCTGACTAAACCTGGAGGTGTTTCCATTAATACAAAGGGTCAAACCCTGACCCACAGATGCTGGTAAGGGAGCTCCTGTCCCTCACTCACCCCTCAGAGCTCTTCTTGGCACATTAAGATACAGACAGAACCAATGCCAAGGGCAGGACTATGGCACAATCCCTTTCAGCCTCCTAAGGAAGGACAAGGAAACAATCAAGGAGGCAATGAAGCCCCAGGGCTGGAAGGAGGAGTTGTCTCCTCAGGGGCATCAGTGGCACAGACCACAGCCAGAACCAAAGGCAGGAAGAGCTTGGCTCTGCCAGGAGCCTTTCAGCTCTTCCACAGCCCTCTGTCATCTGCCCCACAAGCTTTCCTCTGCTGCTGCATCAGCTGAGCCTCTTTCCCTGCAGGCTGTAGTCACCTACCCAGCTGCCCCACATTGCTGGCACCTTCCTTTGCTGCTCTCTCTCCATCCTCCCTGGTTGTTCCTTGAAACTTCAAGCCTTGGAGTGCTCCAGGCTCCTGCTGGGGAATGTCTTGCCCCACAGCACTGTCCTGGCAATGACATTTCTTTCTCTTCATATCCAGTCTGGACCTGCCCAGGTGCATCTCATGGCTTTGTTTCTTGCTCTTGCAGTTGGTCACTGTGAAGTAGTTTCAAAGCACTCCTCACACACTCTCAGGCTGCCTCTCTACTGTCCTCAGTTTCCACACCACTGAACCCATGGCCTTCAGCTCTATCGTTTGCTCCCATCTTGGGAGACCTCTGGGCACTCTCCAAGGTGTTTGCATATGGAAATGCAGTGGTCACAGGCTAAGAAAGAGAAGTTTTAGCAAGTGCTGTAGTGTCTGGTCAAAGAGCAGTGGCTTTGAACTGAAACAGGGGAGGCTGAGATTGGATATAAGGAAGAAATATTTTACAGTGAAGGTAGAGGGCACTGGAACAGGTTGCCCAGAGAAGGGGAGATCCCATCCCTGGAATTGTCCAAGGTCAGGATGCTTATTCAACCTGAATTAGTGCAAGATATCCCTGCCATGGCTGGATGGCTGAACTAGAGCTCTTTTCCATCCCTTCCAAACCATTCCATGATTCATTGATCCTAATATCCCAAGCTTGTTCTCCATGGGACTGCAGAGAGTTACATGCACCATGGGGCTGTTCTCTTCTGACCTGGTCCCCAACACCTTCACAAAAAAGAAATAATTACTATGTCTTGGCCATGAGTTGCCAAGGTTTTACAGTGTTGTTATTATTATTATTATTATTATTATTATTATTATTATTATTATTATTATTATTTAATAGTAGTAATAATAATGTATCAATTCAAAGACATTTTCAACTATTGTGAATGTTTCCCCAAGTATATCGGTAGAAGAGGCTCCCATGATGGCCTGGCCAATGGAGGATGGGAACAATATGCCTGAACAGCCTGAGATCGGTAATGGGAAGGTAGAAAGTGTCTTTGGGGCTTGCAAGACTTACCATGGGCTGTCTAGGAAAAGATGCAAGGAAGGGATAAAGTGGGGTCAGGGTGGTTTATGGGGGAACAAGAATGGGAAAAGAGAGGGAAATGGGAATCAAGCAGCTGGTCCTGCATAAAGAGGTCACTTCCCTGGCTGTGCCTGTAACTGATCACTGCAGCTTGTCCTGTTTCTTTCCTGGGGAGAAGCAGCAGCCCACCTGTCAGGGTAGGCTGGGACCTGACTGGCTGAGTAGGGACCCTGAAGACATGGACCTGGGCACTGCCAGGGGTACAAGAGGAGCCACCAGTGAATGCTCACCATGAACAAGGCCAGGTACATCTGGGGCTGCATTAGGAGCAGTGTGGGTTACCTACACCAGGGGAGTGGTCATCTCCCTCCATTTAGCCTTAGCATCCTGATCCACATCTGCAGAGCAGGAGGTTCTTTTACAGACCCTGCAAATGAAACCAAGAAGGAACCAAGTAGCTGGTTGAGAAAAGCACCTGGCTTGTGCTTCACCTGCATGGGCAGGAAATACAGAAAAGGAGGGAAAGTAAGAAATAACAAAAGCAAAGAGAAAGTCACCACCATGGCTGCCAGCAACATCTCCCAGGCTCTGAAGGTCTCAAAAGCTGGGGGAGCTCCAAACTCCTATGTTACCCTTGCAGCTTTATTGCCTTTCCAGTCTCAGAGGTGGTCACAGTTCCTCAGCCAGCTGCCATGCCTACAGCATATTCAACTCCTGTCAGCACTGTTCCAGAGTTATGATGGGCATGCATGCTCTTCTGGCTCTGAACTGCTGCCTCACTCATCCTCGGGGGCGCTGTCCAGCAGCAGAGCCACAAAACTCTCAATGCATTCCATCATCTCTGTGTGCAGTCACACAGGGAGCCCCAGCTTGCATTGCAGCACTCTCCAAGGTGGAACCTGTGGCCTTGTCTGGTTATCAGCTGCTTCAGTGTGGTGGTTTGAGCCTTAACTGGGATTTAAGTACTCAGATGGGGGCAAGGCTGAGAATCCCTCCCCCACTCCCCCTTCTTCTTTCCTGTTTGAGAGAAAAAGGGAAGGGGAAAGAATAGGGAGAGAGAAGGGAAGGGAAGGGAAGGGAAGGGAAGGGAAGGGAAGGGAAGGGAAGGGAAGGGAAGGGAAGGGAAGGGAAGGGAAGGGAAGGGAAGGGAAGGGAAGGGAAGGGAAGGGAAGGGAAGGGAAGGGAAGGGAAGGGAAGGGAAGGGAAGGGAAGGGAAGGGAAGGGAAGGGAAGGGAAGGGAAGGGAAGGGAAGGGAAGGGAAGGGAAGGGATGGGAAAAAAAAAGAAAGTGAGATAAGGAAAAAAGGGAGGAGATAAATCTAATGAGAAATAATTTGGAGTCAGATTGAAAGTAGAGAGGTAAAGATTTTCTTTACACTATATATAGACATATATACATATATATATATATATATCAATAACAGGAAGAGTTCACAAGGGTAAGGAACAAGTCCATGAGTCCTTTGAAGAAACGTGGATGCAGCAGGGAGAAAGACCAGGCCTGACCACATGGCAGAGAAGCAGGAAGCCAGCAGCAACTCTCTTAGTGCTCTCTTCCTGGTGAGGCAGAAGCAAAAGAGCCCCAAATGGTTGCTGTACTCTCCCCTTTATAGGCTTGGACAGGGAGGGGGAGTGGAACAGACTAACCCAGTTTCCTGGGGAGAAAACCCACCTGCAGAAGGGAAGAGCTCTCAGAACCCCTCCCCCCCTACTTTCAGGATGAGCATAACCCAGCGCAGTGTTCCATATCTTATCCTCAGGACCAATGCCCTGATTAAAAGGCAGGCTGGGGTCTCACAGCACAGCTAGGACACAGGGCTGTTGGGGTTTGACTTCAGTGCTGCTGTAAAATCCCACAGCCCGAGTTCATGATTCTCCAGAAGTGCTGAAGGAGTTTTAAACTGCTGCTGCTGCCTTCAAGTTCTGCAGGAGCCACAGTGCCTTGGGAAAGCTCTGCCCCTGAAATCCCTGCACCCAAACTCTGAGTCATAAACCAGGAACCAAGTCTGGCACTAGGATTGGGTCTAAACCCACTTACACTTCTCTCTGCAGAGGAGGGTCCATGCTGAATGCTGTGACTCAACAGGAGAGCTTCTCTTACCCCCTTCACTCCCAATCTCCCTGCAAGATCATTCCAGCCCAGCCCCGAGGAGATTTTCCTGTCACAGTCATTCTAATCCCACCCCAAATCCAGAAAATTTTGTGTATTTCATCCATGCTGTGTCAGAGTGAACCTTGACACCAAACTGAACCTGTTTGCATCTCTGTTACACCTTGCTGAAGTCCATCAGCTTCGTTAACTGTGTCAAATCATCCTCCTGCTTCAGTCGAACTCACTGCAGCTTTCCTGTTCTGAGTGAGGTGAACTTGGGCTCTGACTTGTTTCTCCAAAGCCCTGGCCATTGATGTCCTAAACATGGCAACTCTTTCTTTGTTGTCAGGCTGTTGGGGACTAAGGGAGGTGAAAACACCTCCATGGTGTCTGTAGGTATCTGTAGCCCTGTGGAGAAGGACTTGTGGATATTAGAGTTAAAGAATCCTGGATGGAAGGGACCTAAAAGAGCAACTAATCCAAACCCATGACCATGAGGATGGACATCTTCCACCAGTTTAGGTTGCTCAGAGTTCCTGATCCTGGACACTTCAAGGGATGAGGAATCACAGAATTGTTAGGGTTGGAAGGGACCACAAGGATCAGCCAGCTCCAACCCCCTGCCATGGGCAGGGACACCTCACACTAGAGCAGGTTGCTCAGAGCCCTGGAGGCCTTAAAAACCTCTAGGGATGAGGCTTTCACCACCTCCCTGGGCAACCTGTGCCAGTGTCTCACCACCCACATGGGGAAGAACTTCTTCCTAGCATCCAATCTGAATCTACCCATTTCTAGTTTTGTTCCATTCCCCTCCAATCCTATCACTCCCTGACACCCTCAAAAGTCCCTCCCCAGCTTTCTTGGAGCCCCTTTCAGATACTGGAAGGCCACAACAAAGTCTCCTCAGAACCTTCTCTTCTCCCTTTCTCTGGGTAACCTTTTCCAGTGTCCTGCCACCCTCACCACAAAATATTTCCTCCTTATGGCTGATCTAGCTCTGCCTTCTTTCAGCTTAAAGCCACTGTCCTTTGAGCAGGGATTTGGAGGCATCTGACATATGACCACTAGGTAGTGGCTGAAGCCCCTGAGCCCAGTGCTGTGGAAAATGAGAAGGCAGAGGAGTAGCTTGAGAGTGCTTGGAGACATGTGAAGATTCCCTGACTAGTGAAGAGCAGAATGAGAAAGAAATAAAGCCACAAAGTGGAGCTGGGGAGGTCCAGACTGGAGATGAGGAGAAAGAAATGTCACTGCCAGGGCAGTGCTGTGGGGCAGGATGTCACTCAGCAGCACCCTGGACCAGCTCAAGACTTGAAATTTCAAGGAAGAGCCAGGGAGGATGGAGAGAGAGCAGCAAAGGAAGGTGCCAGCAAGGTGGGGCAGCTGGCTGGGTGACTACAGCCTGCAGGGAAAGAGGCTCAGCTGATGCAGCAGCAGAGGACAGCCTGAGGGGCAGATGACAGAGGGCTGTGCAAGAGCTGAAAGGCTCCTGGCAGAGCCAAGCTCTTCCTGCCTTTGGTTCTGGCTGTGGTCTGTGCCACTGATGCCTCTGAGGAGACAACTCCTCCTTGCAGCCCTGGGGCCTCATTGCCTCCTTGTCCAGCCTCAGGAGCCTGGGAGGGGTTGTGACATAATCCCGCCCTTGGCATTGGTCCTCTTCACATCTCACTGCTCCAGGAATCCCCCTGAGGAGTGAGTGAGGGACAGGATCTGCTAGTGGAGGAGCCAGGGGTCAGGGCTTGACCCTTTGCATTAATGAAACACCTCCAGGTTTGCTCAGCATCAGAGACATCTTCCTCTGCTTGTCCTGACCTCTCAGCACTGCCTCCAGTTCTCTGCTCCAACCACAGCCTGCAGACACTTTCCCAGCAGTGTCCTCACTGGGACCCATCAACAAGAGAAGAAACTTCAGAGTTTGAAAGTGACTTAAGCTTCTGGAGAGGTTTCATCATCTCCCTCTCAGTCTCTGATGTTTACCTGGCACCAAAGCCACCAGAGGGTCATTAAAATGCCCTTGGGTTGGTCCTCTGCTGCTCAGCTGGGCTGAGCTCCATGGCTGGAGGGAGCTGCTGGAAAGTAGGCAGCAGAGAATAGTGTCAGCTGTGCCCAGGAGCAGCTCCTCTGCTCTGCACAGCAGGGCTGAGGGCACTGCCAGTGGATCTCAGCACGATGAAGAAGGCAAAGAGAGCTTGGAGGTGTCCAGGAGGGTGACTGAGAGCTGACAGGAGGAGAAGTCACTGCAGTCACTGACACGGTGAGTCTGTGGGGGCAGGGCAGTGCAGGTGCAGCTCCTGGAGGCATCTCCTAAAGCTGGCACAGCCACAGCTGGTGGGGGCTGGAAGGAAATCTTCCTGTCCAGAGGCTCTTTTCAGGCTTTTCTGAAGAGCTGTGGAGCCCTGGGGTGCAGGCAGGGGTGGTGAGGGCTGTCCTTCAGAGCAGGGTCCCTGCAGCCCAGGGGCTGTGTGCTGGGGCAGGGACTGTGCTGCCTGCCAGGGTCAGCACTGAGGCTGCCCAGGGAGCTCCACACAGTGTTGTGGGGAGAAGCTGTGAGTGGCAGGAGACAGCCCTGGCACAGCAGGGCAGGGCAGGGTCCTTCTGCTGTGGGGAGAGAACTGTGCTGGCCAGAGCTGCTCACAGTCCTGGCTCACCTCTGGGCATTTCTGAGGGGGTTTTCCATAAGAGCATCAAGGCAGCATTTTGCTGGAAGGGAAGGAGTCTTGGCTTTGAATGTTGATCCCCTTGGTGTGCTGGGAGGGCAGTGTGAGACTAGAATTTCACTGCTGTTCATAAGAATCTGAGGTCTCATCAGCCTTTGTCTGAGCTTTTCCTGAGCCCCTGCACACCCAGAGCTGCCCCTGGGCAGTGTCCTGCTGCTGGGAGGGGTCTGAAGGGCAGAGCTCAGCACACAGGAGGTGGGATGGGCTCTGTCAGCAGGGACAGGGAGGAAAGCTAGGAACAGAGAAGCAGCTCCTGGCAGGGACAGCTGCCAGCAGCAGGGACATGGGCTGCAGGCGGAGAGGGATCTTCTGTCAGAGATGCCCTGGCAAGGGGGATCAGGAACCTCTGTGCCATTCTCTGCACTGCAGACACATTTCCTAATGCAACCTTTTGCTCTCCTCTTCTACCCAGCAGAGGCCCAGCAGTGCCCTCAAAGCTAGGGACTCCAGGTCAGGAGTCACAACCTTGGCAGCTGACATTCATCTGAAGGCTCCTGGAGTGTGCACACAAAAGGAGGACAAAAGCTCTTCAGCTCCATCCTGTGAGCAGCAGTGAGCAGAGCTGGGGAAGGAGAAGGCTTCACCCCCATCCCCTCTGCCTTTCTCTCTTCCCTTCACTGTCTCTGCAGCACTGCAGAGCTGTTCCCTGTTTCTCTACCTCTCCATGGGACTCTCATTCCCTGGGATTGGGCTGTTGGTCACTTTCTGTTCTGACACCAGAGGAATCTTCATGGCAATTCTGGGTCCCTGCTGTGTTTAAAGCTGTGATGAACCATCCCTGGTTGGTAGTGATGGGAAATGAGCTGATCCATTCCTCATGCAGCTCAGGGACAGGGGTTACAATGAGGCTGAGAGAAGTGTGCCCTAACTTGTCACTGCCTTTCCCTCCTTGGACAGGTCTCCATGGCCAGAGGCAGCAGATGGCCAACAGCAGCTCCATCACCCACTTCCTCCTCCTGCCATTCCCAGGCACAAGGCAGCTGCAGCTCCTGCACTTCTGCCTCTTCCTGGCCATCTACCTGGCTGCCCTGCTGGGCAATGGCCTCATCATCACCACCATAGCCTGGGACCACCACCTCCACACCCCCATGTACTTCTTCCTCCTCAACCTTGCCCTCCTTGACCTGGGTGCCATCTCCACCACTGTTCCCAAATCCATGGCCAATTCCCTTTGGGACACCAGGGACATCTCCTATGCAGGATGTATTGCTCAGGCCTTTCTCATTCTCTTTTTCATTTCAGCAGAGTTTTCTCTCCTCACCACCATGTCCTACGATCGCTATGTTGCCATCTGCAGACCCCTGCACTATGAGACCCTCCTGGGCAGCAGAGTTTGTGTTCACATGGCAGCAGCTGCCTGGGGTACTTGTTTCTTCTACGCTCTGCTGCACACAGCCAATACATTTTCCCTGCCCCTCTGCCAGGGCAATACTGTGGAGCAGTTCTTCTGTGAAGTGCCCGAGATCCTCAAACTCTCCTGCTCCACGTCCTACCTCAGAGAACTTTGGCTTCTTGTGGCCAGTGGCTGTTTTGTGTTTGTTTGTTTTGTGTTCATTGTGGTGTCCTATGTGCAGATCTTCAGGGCAGTGCTGAGGATCCCCTCTCAGCAGGGACGCCACAAAGCCTTTGCCACCTGCCTCCCTCACCTGACTGTTGTCTCACTGTTTGTCAGCACTGGTATCTTTTCTTACCTGAAGACCCCTTCCATCTCCTCTACATCCTGCAACCTGGTTTTGTCAGTTCTATACTCAGTGTTGCCTCCAGCAGTGAACCCTCTCATCTACAGCCTGAGGAGCCAGGAGATCAAGGCTGCCCTGAGCAAACTGATCCCTGGATGCTTTCAGAAGCAATAAACTCTTTGTCTTCTCCTGCAGAGCAGTTCTGATGTCACTCAGTGCAGGCCCAGCCTGGCTTCTATATCTTTTGGTGGTAGGGGTGGATTTTTCCTCTTTGTCATCACCTTTCTAATTCACTATCTGCTTTGCTTTTCTCTTTGAGAACTCATGTAACAGGACCTCTGCTCCTTCTTTGGTTAAACAAAATGAAGGACCTTTCCCAGAGCTTTAGGGACAATTCCTGCATGCAGAGTTGGCATAGAAAAGAGTCCCAGCACAGCCTCACTGCCAGGGAACACCTGCACTCCCTGGACCCCTGGTCCCCTCCTAATATAGGCTGGCACCTTCCTTTGCCAATTTGATCTCCTGAACACCTTCTTGTCAAACTTGCTCCTCACCCCAGTACAAACTGATCCTGATTCTCTCCCATATCAGCTCCACCTGTCCCAGCATAAATTTCATACTCTGACCCTCCCAGTCCAGAATGGCCACATCACAGTACAAACTGGATACCCTGATCCCATCCCTCTAGAAACTGAGCCTCACCTCACCTGGGTCCCTTTAAGCCTTCCACATACAAACTTGTCCTTGTCCCAGTATAAACTAATTTTCCTGATCCCATCCCAGTACAGTGTGAGACTCATCCCAGAATAAACTGGAAGCCCTGCATAGGTTCCAGTATCAAATGAATCTCTCCAACTGCAAAGTCAGTAACATGACCACCTTCCCAGTACAGACTGTGCCCCTTCCCAGTAAAAACTACATACCCTGAACTCTTCCCAGCATAGCTGTGGCCTCCTTCCAGAATAAACTGGATTGTCTTGCCCTCTCCCACTACAGTGTGGGTCCCATCCCAGTACAAAAGGCATTCCCTGGCTTCCCCCAGGACTGACTGCATCCATTCCAGTACAGTTTGGACACCTAATGCCCTCCCAGTACAGTGTGGGCCCTGTCCCAGTCTAAACCAGCTCCCTTTTACCCCTCCAAGTACACCTTAGGCCTTGTCCCACTATGAACTGGATGCCCTTATCTCCTACCAGTATAAACTGGGCAAGGCTTATTCTAAACTTAATCCCTTGGTTCCCTTCCAGTACAGACCCTGATCTAGCACAGTTGGGATCCCCTGGCCCCATTGTAGTACATTCTGGCCCTTATCCCATTACAAATTTGATCTTTTTAACCCTGTGGTGGTGAGAGAAGGTTCAGTTCTCCCTCCCCCACAAAGACAGAAACCACAGCTGACTCAGTCGGAGAAGCAAGACGAATTAAATCTGTATTTACAAGCAGGATGAAATGCAGGTTATATATACACAATATACAGTATTTACAATATATACAGAAATACACAGCAAAGAAAGTAATACAGAACAAAACTCCCTCCTCTGGACAGAGAAGGGTTCCCCCCCTGTACCCCCTCTCTCCCCCTACCTCCCTTTTTTCCCAAGAGGGTTAGAGAGGGAGAAAAGGTAATTATTAAGGAGGAAATTCTTGTTAGGCTCAAAAGCGCATGCAAGGATTAGTTTTCTTATCTCAAGGTTAACAGGTCCTGCCACTGTTGCTCAGAAGCAGACAGGCTGAAGAGACAGAACAGACTGGAACTGATGGAGAGACTCAAGCAGAACTGAAACTTAAAGTTGCATTCTACCAATCTACCAATGAAATTAATGTAGAATATCTGAATGTTTTCAAAATATTCAGCCAGAGGGTTCCAGCACTGTCCCTTTCTTAAAGGCACAGCCTAAAATGGTTGCACCCACCCAGCTCTCCCCCTGCCATTTCCATCCCTTCCCTGAGCTGTCTCAGCTCTCCCTGCCATTTCCTGACACCTCTGGATGGCCTCATGCATAGCAGCTCTGCCCTCGGAGGGACATTTCTTTGGCCTCATCTCCACTCTGAACCTTCCAAGCTGTCGGTGACTGTAGTGGGTTGAGAGAGAAGGCCTAGCTTTCTCTCCCCCACAAAGAGGAAAAAAACCACAGCTAACTCAGCCAGAGAAGCGGAAGGAATGCTATATTTTACAAGCAATGTGGAAAGGCAGGTTAAATATACACAATATATACAGTATTTACAATATATATACAGAAATATACAGCAAGGGAAAAAAAAAGAATACAGGAACGAAATTCCCTCCTCCGGACAGAGAAGGGTTCCCCTCCTGTACCCCACTCTCTCCCCCTCCCTCCCTTTTTTCCCAAAAAGGGTTAGAAAGAGAGAAAAAGGCAGTTATTAAGAGAGAAGAATTTTAGTAGGCCTATTAGTAGGATTAGTGCTTATCTTTATCCAAGGTCAGAACTCCAGCTGCTCAGAAGCAGACAGGCTGGAAAAGCAGGACAGAGAAAAACTGAGAAAGATTCCAACTGAACTCAAAACTTAAAGTTGCATTCTACCAATCTACCAATGAAATTTGTTTAGAATATCTGATTGGTTTTATTATTATTCCAAAACATTCAGCCAGAGTGTCCCAGCACTGTCCCTCTCTTAAAGGCACAGCCTCAAATGGTCACAGTGACATAGAATGGAGTCAATACAGATGAGCAGTATGATCTAGTATTGTTCATTTATTAAGGGAACTTCTACAGCTTATATAGACTCAGAGAGCATCGTTGGCATCGCTTCATTGGTTCCCTACGAGTGACCACACATTGTACTGTTATAGATTATTGGCACACGAGGTTGTTGATGCAGGCATGTGTCCTGTTATTCCCAGATAATTCTCTGTGTTTATAGCTACCAGTGCCCTGCTTTAGTTACATGCTGCAGGCACAGCACTGTTTTACTACATTGCTAGCCACTTCTGCACTTGTGCTGAGCATGGCATATCACCATGTCAGGCTCTAGGCCTACACTGCCAGATTGCTCACACTGCTCATCGCTGGCATTGCCACAGGAGGGTACAGAAATGTCATGGTGAGAGCTGCAAGGAAAGCAAGACGGGTGTCAAGAGCATGAAGGGAAAGAGCTGCAGGCATGGGGCAGTGTAGCACTACCTGCAAGGCTGAAAGCTCAACAGCACTGAGGTCTTTCTCCTTCTGTCTATGGCAGTTGCCTCTACCACCAAGGCCAGGGAAGTGAAATTTTAGCTTGAGACTCTGCAATTGACTGCCAGGCTCTGAGGTCAGGGTTTGGCCTTTCTGCTGCAGAAACCAAACCCAGGTGGGGGACAGTGTAGGACAACCTGTGGTGGGGATGGCAGTGGGCATTGGCAAGGCTGGAAGTCATCAAGAGAACCCAAGGCTTTGCCTTCTTGGCTGTGGCAATCATCCACCACCAAGTGCTGTGAGGAGACTTCCTAAGGCACCAGGGGGTCCTCAGAGCCTCCTTAAACAGCCCCAGGAAGGCTGGGGACTCTCATCCGCTTGTCCTTCACTCAGCATCACAAATCCCACACCCCACAGCACCTGAGGAGCCTTGACCCATAAATGAGGGACAGGATCTGCCTGCCCAGGCACTGTGGTCAGGGTTTGGCCTTCCTGCTCCATAAACCAAACCCAGAGTTTGCTCTCCTGCACTTTGCCTTTGTCTGTTGCAATCATGGCCTCCACTGAGCTGCTCTAAGGAGCCCTTGGGAGGCTTTGTTGGTAATGAGCCTCAGTGGGGCCAATCAGTGCTTCAAGGTACTTTGTGTTTTCCTTCTGACTTCTGAAGAAGTTTCTTCAGTCTTCTCTCAGTACCTGAGGTTCCTGCAATGAGTCCCAAGTGCCCTCAGGAGATGTTTGTGTCTCTGCAATCTTCTTCAGGATTTCAAAGTGCACCTCACAAAGCTCAATTTTGTATGTCAAAGATAAAATATTTTACTCCATTTCAGTTTAGAGCAGAGATGATAATTCCCCAAGTGACACTGACCCAGGCTGTCTCAGCAGGACATCTGCACTTGCAGGAACATCTGTCCTTCAGGGCTGTCATTGGGTGGACAACTTTGCTCCTCACCCTCCCCAACCTCCCCATTGCTGTCACTGCCCACCTGGGGCTTACAAGGTGATTCAGCAGAATGTGTTCTAATCCAAGAGCCTCTGAATGACAGAGTGGATAAGGACAAGGCTGACCCTGACTGACTGCAAGGGATCCTGAATTCAAATCTATTTCTATGGCTGTGCCTGGAGAGAAGCACCAAGCACACAGACACAGGGACAGAGCTGGCTGGGTCCAGTGCTAGATAGAAACCTTGACCCTGGTGACAGCAAAGGTGTCTGTCCTAACACAGAGAGGTGGAGAGGTAGCTGGCAGAGAGGCTGCCTGGAGTTTGGTTTCCTTCTGCTGGAGTTCAAAGCAAACCCTCACAAAGCTTTGGCATTCTTTGGGCACAAGAACTGAGCCTGGAGAAGTCTGACTTGGTGCTGGACCTTGGTGCAGGTTGTGCCTGGGGAATGTGTGAGTGGGGGAGATGCTGGACACAACTGCTGTGATTCAGGAGAGCTCCAGGGCTCTGGCTTTAGTGCCTGGACTGCCCCTGTGAATAGTCTCTGGGAGATGGGAGTGTTCCTCCATGACCACACTCTGTCCTGTTCTCATCTGCTCTCCAGTGTTTGGCACACTGTGGGTTCGAGGTGCAGTGGTGCTGTTCAGTGTCCCCCCGTCAGCTGTGAGCTGCCACTATCTGTTTGTCTTTGTTACTGGACAGCCAGGGGAATGAGAGTGGATAGGGTTTGGCTGAGCTGGAGTTCATTCTGCCCAGAGCATCTTTCTAGTGCTGTTTTGCAGGGCTCTAGCTGGGTGTTGATACCACAGCAGTGTTTTGGCTGCTGCTGAACCAGCACCCAGGCTCTGCTTTGCCAACATTTCCCTCCCCCAAGAGTGTGCTGAGGCCTGGGCAAGGTCTTGGGAAGGGACACAGCTGGATCCGTTGCCCCAGATCAGATGACGTGTCCAGAGAAGGGCCATGAGGATGATCAGAGGGCTGGAGCACCTCTCCTATGAGGACAGACTGAAGGAGTTGGGGCTGTTCAGGCTGGAGAAGAGAAGGCTCCAAGGTGACCTAATTGTGGCCTTCCAGTATCTGAAGGGGGCCTACAGGAAGGCTGGGGAGGGACTTCTCAGGATCTCAGGTAGTGATAGGACTAGGGGGAATGGAATGAAGCTGGAGGTGGGGAGATTCAGGCTGGATGTGAGGAGGAGGTTCTTCCCCATGAGAGTGGTGAAGCCCTGGAATGGGTTGTGTAGGGAGGTGGTTGGGGTGCCGTCACTGGAGGTGTTTAAGTGCACGCTGGCTGAGGCTCTGGCCAGGCTGATCTAGTGTGGGGTGTCCCTGCCCATGGCAGGGGGGTTGGAACTAGATGATCCTTGTGGTCCCTTCCAACCCTGACTGATACTATGATACTATGATACTATGACCCCAACTGGCCAAAGCTGTATTCCATGCCAGATGACATCAGCTGAGACACAGAAGCTAAGTGAGAGAAGGAAGTGTGGGGATATTGGTGCCTGGGGTCTGTCCTGTAGAGCAACTACTCCATGTGCCAGAGCCCTGCAGGCAGGGAGTTAGCGACTGCTGTGTGCAGATGGGCAGCAGAGAAGAACTTCTCTGTTTGCTATTGTGTCTGCACACAGTCTCTGCTTGGGCTGAGCATTAGGATTCAATAGATTCTACCTTATCACCAACCTTTGGTTCTATTTTCTCCTCTGCTCTGTCCACCTAAGCAGGGCAGTGATAGGGCAGGTTTGGTGGGCATTTGGCCCGCAGGTCACTGTAATGGGTTATGCCCATCCTGAAAGCAGGGGGGAAGGGTTGTGAGAGCCCCCTGGAAAACTGAGTTAGTCTGTTCCATTCGCCCTCCCTGTCCAGCAAAACTATAAAAAGGAAGACACTGCAGCCATTTGCTCTTTTGCTTCTGCCTCACCGGGACAAAAGGACTAAGAGATAGTTCCTGCTGGCTTCCTGGTTCTCTGCCATGTGGCCAGGCCTGGTTTTTCTCCCTGCTGCACCCATGTCTCTCCAAAGGACAGTTGATTTTGTATATCTCCCTATCCATCCTTGTTCCTTCCCCTTGTGAACCCTTCCTGTTACAGTGTTATATATACATATAGATATATATACACACACATATACATACATATACACACACATACACATACATATACACACACATACATATATATTGTGTAAAGAGATTTTTTTACCTCTTTACTTCCAAACCAACTCTAAATTATTTCTCAGTAGATTTACCTCCTCCCTTTTTCTTTATCACCCTTTCTTTCCTTGTTTTTCCCCTTCCCTTATCTCTCCCTATTCTTTCCCCTTCCCTTTTTCTTTTGATCAGGTAAGAGGAAAGCAGAGCAGGGGAAAGATTCTCAGCTTTGCCCCCATCTGAGCTCTTAAATCCCAGTTAAGGCTCAAACCACCACAGTATTTTGGTGCCCAACATGAGGCTTGGACATTAATATTGCCTTTGGAGAGTAATACTTTGTCTGAAAGAAAGGGATTGGAAGTAGAGATGTCAGTTTTGAAGAATCTGATGTTCCAACGTTTTGCATGGGTGTTTGGCTGGAGCTTTTGGCAGGGCCTAGCAACTCACAGAACCCAGCAGAGGATGAGGATGACTCAGAACAGGAAATAATAACTGCTACATCTCTGCCCAGAAAGGAATTAAGGCAAACTTGACTGGATTATGCAAGGAAAGAGGGTGAGCCAAGACTAAGCTGGGCCCTGAGATGCTGGGACGAGGGGATGGACACAGTGGACCCGGATAAGAGGGAGGCAAAGCTTTTAGGCTTCCTCATGATGCTGATCTGGACAAAGAGTTAGCCAAACTCAATGGAACACACACTCTCTGGGCCCAGATCCTCAATGCCATCAAGAGCCGGTACCGCTCAAGAGATGACCTGCCCTGGGCCCCAGTTAGATAGACAACTATGGAACAGGACATTGGGTATCTGAGACAGATGGCTGTGCTGGAAATAATTTATGGGGATGGCCAGCTCCCCTCAGACCCAGATGAGGTGCCCATGAGACAGCCCTTCATAAAGAAACTCACCCAGGGTGCAAAGAAAAGGGAAGCCTGTTTGGGTTGCTGACCTGTGGCAAGACATCGCTGCCCACCTGGACAGGCTGCCAATAAAGGTACGGCACATCGATGCACACATCCCCAAGAGCAGAGCCACAGAGGAGCACAAGCACAACCACCAAGCAGATCTGGCTGCTAAAATCTCCCAAATAGACTTGGACTGGGAACACAAGGCTGAGCTGTTCTTAGCTCGCTGGGCCCATGACACTTCTGGCCACCAAAGGAGAGATGCCACATCCCGGTGGGCTGGGGACAGATCAGTGGACATCTCCATGGAGGCCATCTCACAGGTCATCCATGAGTGTGACATCTGTGCTGCCATCAAGCAGGCCAAGGGCATGAAGCCTCTGTGGTATGGGGGGAGATGGTCGAAATATAAATATGGAGAGGCCTGGCAGATCAACTACATCACCCTTCCTCGGTCTCACAGCAGCAAACATCACCTACTGACCATGGTGGAGGCAAGTACAGGGTGGCTGGAAACCTACCCAGCACCTCATGCCACTGCTCACAACATCATCCTGGGCCTGGAGAGACATGTCTGGTGGAGACACGGCACCCCCGGAAGGATTGAATCAGACAATGGAAGCCACTTCAAGAACCATCTCCTAAGGGATTGGGCAAAGGAACATGGGATTGAGTGGATTTACCACATCCCATACCATGCACCAGCTGTGGAGAAGGTCGAGCGCTACAATGGCTTGCTAAGGACCACCCTAAAAGCCATGGGACCTTTAGGAACTGGGAAAGACACCTAGCTCAAGCCACTTGGTTAGTGAACAGCAGAGGATCTGTGAACCGAGCTGGTCCTGCCCAGTCCGACCTGCTGCACACAGTGGATGGAGATGGAGTTCCTGTGATTGCTGAGAAGAACCTGCTGGGGAAGTCAGTGTGGGTTTTCCCTGCTGCTGGTGAGGGCAAACCAACCTGAGGAGTGGTCTCTGCTGAGGGGTCTGGTTAAGGCTCTCAGTTAAGGCTCAAACCACCACACTTGCTTTGGAAAAAGTCAACCAGAAAAGGCCATGGTGCAGATCTCTGCTCTTCCAGTCCTCTGGAATAGGACTGCAGGTGCAGGATCAGCTTCCCAGGGAGGAGGGAAACAGGTTGCAGAAAGAGCTGCTCAGGAGGTAATGACTCCAGGCATGGTCTTTGCCTCAGAAGGAGGAGTGGGCACAGCACTGAACACAAGCTGTTGTGTTTCCATGGATCAGAGAGGAAGGACATCCATAGACATGGGTGAGAGATGGGAACAAAGCAGATTGTACAGGAAGGAGGAGCCAGCACAAGTTCTGCACCATGAGGGTAATGGAACACTGGAACAGGTTGCCCAGGGAGGGGCTTGGGGTCCCATCCTGGATATATTCAAGGTAAGGCTTGACAGAGCTCTGGGTAGGGAGGTTGTAGACAGGCAGATGATGGTCTCTTCTCCCAGGCACCCAGTACCAGAACAAGAGGACACAGTCTCAGGCTGTGCCGGGGGAGGTTCAGGTTGGATGTTAGGAAGAAGTTCTATACAGAAAGAGTGATTTCGCTATGGAATGGGTTGCCCGGGGAGGTGGTGGAGTCGCCGTCATTGAAGGTGTTCAGAAGGAGACTTGGTGGGGTGCTTGGTGCCATGGGTTAGCTGTTTGGGTGGGTTGGATTGGTTGATGGGTTGGACACGATGATCTTGAAGGTCTCTTCCAACCTGGTTTGGTTTATTCTAATAAAGGTTTTATTCTAAAGGTAACCTGATCTAGTTGAGGATGTCCCTGGGAAGGTTGGACAAGATAACCTTTGGAGGTCCCTTCCAGCCCAGCCCATCCTATGATCAGTGAGATATGGGAACCAAGCAGATTCTGCATGAAGTGCAAAAGGAAGACACCACCTGGGACTTCTCAGAGCTCTGGGACTGGCTATGGTTGTGGATTCCTGCCTTGGGCTTCAGTGTGAAGAAGTTGGTTGGAGCTATAACCCTGAGCTTGTTCCCCTTTGTTTGCATGGCTGTTAGAGTGCAGGGCATGTGTGAGTGCTGCTCTGCTTCAGGGAGCAGAACAGGGGACAGCAAGGACCTCTCTGGGAAGAGCTGGGGCAAATGTCATCTTCAAGAGCAGGCCCTAAGCCTCTGTATTCTCCTAAGCTCCCATTTCAATGACCAGGCCTAAAGCTTGTCTGCATTTCATAGAGCAATACTGAGCAAGACTTTCCTGAGGTTCTTTTCCCTATTCCAAATGCCCTGGGATGGAAAAAACCCTGCACACAGGGAAGAAGGCCAACTGCAGATGGGTTGTGGCAGGAGAAAAGTGACCACCCAGGCACAGGAATTGCCCTCCCCCAGACTCAACACCGCTGTGGCCACATCTGGATTCCTGGTATCTAGGTGCAGAGTTCAGAAGTCCGAAGGGGAAGCCAGGAACTGGGGAGGCTGCAGAGGAGATTTTCCAGGATGGGGATTGACATCTCTGTGGAAAGGCTGAGGGACCTGGGCTGCTTCAGCCTGCTGAATGGAGGCTCAGGGCACTGCCATAGCAGTGTGCACATGGTTGAAGGGTGGTTTCAGAGAGGATGGAGCTCTTCTGGGGAGTGGGGAGAGACCAAAACCTCCACACAGTGTAGCTTGGAAGGTTCAGAGTGGAGAGGAGGCCAAAGAAATGTCCCTGAAAGGGCAGAGCTGCTATGCATGAGGCCATCCAGAGATGTCAGAAAATGGCAGGGAGAGCTGAGACAGCTCAGGGAAGGGATGTAAATAGCAGGGGCAGAGCTGGATGGGGAAGCAGGATTGGTGTCAGCAGACTGAAGGGAAAGAGCTGCAGGCATGGGACAGTGTAGGACAGGCTGCAGTAGGAATGGCCAAGGGCTCTGGCAAGCCTGAGAGGCCTTGGTCTCTGTCCTTGGTCTTTGTCCCCTTGGCTCTGGCAGTTGCCTCTGCCACCAAGGCCTGTGAGGAGAAATTTTGCTCTGAGGCTTTGAGGTTCTTCTATTGCAAGGGCAGTGGTCAGGGCTTGGCTTTTCTGCTTCCTAGACCAAAGGCAAGTTTTTCTCCCCTGTACTTTGCCTTTGTCTCCCTGCAATCCTGGCCTCTAACAAGCTGCTCTAATGAGTCCCTGGGGAGCCTTTGTCAGTAACAAGCCTCAGTGAGGCCAATCAATGCTTCAAGGTACTTTGGAGTTTGCTTCTGACTTGGACTTCTTGAGAAGCTTCTTGACAGTACCTTGGCAGAGTCTCCTGGCAGTACCTGAGCATCATGTAATCAGCCCCAAATACTCCATGGGGCTCATTAAATACTGCTGAACCTCTCATTATTGCCAAGGTATCTGCAGCTAATTGGAGACGATTTTATTACACGAAACATCTGATCAAAACTATTTTTAAAGGTACATTTCATTCCTTTTCAGCAGGAGTTGTCTCTTTGGAAGCAAACCACAGCAAAACCTGACAAGGTCCTACCCTGCTCACTGCTCATCCTCACTCCCCACTGCCCCCAGCAGAGCCATGAGCCACAGGTGAGGGACAGGATCTGCTGTGCCAGGGGATGGGGGTCAGGGCTTGGCCCTTTGGATCAATGAAACCCCTCCAGGTTTCCTCAGCAGCAGAGCCACCTTTAGCTGCTTGTCCTGACCTGCCAGCACTGCCTCAGTTCTCTGCTCTCACCACAGCCTGGAGATGCTTCAGTGTCTCCAGTGATGCTCCCCTTGCATCCACTGTATCCTGCTCTAACCAGACCCTGGGGACCCTATCCCAGTATGCTTCACTGGGACCCATTAAGAGTAGAAGAAACTTCAGAGTTTGAAACTGACTTTGACTTCTGGAGAGGTTTCATCAGCTTCTCAGTCTCTGAAGTTCATGGACTTGGCAGCAAAGCCACCAGAGGGATCCTTTAAAATACCTGGGCTGGTCCTTTTGTGCTGAGCCAGGCCAGGCTCCTGGACTGGAAGGTGTTGCTGGCAAGCAGGCAGCACTGCAGAAGACAGCTCTGACCAGGAGCTGCTCCTCTGCACAGCACAGCAGGGCTGAGGACACTGCCAGAGGATCTCAGAGAGATGAGGAAGGCAGAGAGAGCTTTGAGGTGTCCAGGACTGGGAGAGTGACTGAGAGCTCGCTGGAGGAAAAGTCAATGCTGTAGCTCCTGCAGGCATTTCCATCTCAGCAGCTGACATTCAGCTGAAGGCTCCTGGAGTGTGCACACAGAAGGATGACCAAAGCCCTTCAGTTCCATCCTGTGAGCAGCAGTGAGCAGAGCTGGGTAAGGAGAAGGCTTCACCCCCAGCCCCTTTGCCTTTCTCTCTTCCCTTCACTGTCTCTGCAGCACTGCAGGCCTGCTCCCTGTTTCTCCCCCTCTCCATGGGACTCTTATTCCATGGGATTGGGCTGTTGGTCACTTTCTGTTCTGACTCCAGAGGAATCTTCATGGCAATTCTGGGTCCCTGCTGCATTTGAAGTTGTCATGAAATCTGCCATTGGGTTGGTAGTGATGGGGAATGAGCTGATCCATTCCTCATGCACCTCAGGGACAGGGCTTACAATGAGGCTGAGAGAAGTGTGCCCTGACTTGTCTCTGTCTTTCCCTCCTTGGACAGGTCTCCATGGCCAGAGGCAGCAGATGGCCAACAGCAGCTCCATCACCCACTTCCTCCTCCTGCCATTCCCAGGCACAAGGCAGCTGCAGCTCCTGCACTTCTGCCTCTTCCTGGCCATCTACCTGGCTGCCCTGCTGGGCAATGGCCTCATCATCACCACCATAGCCTGGGACCACCACCTCCACACTCCCATGTACTTCTTCCTCCTCAACCTCGCCCTCCTTGACCTGGGATTCATTTCCACCACTGTGCCCAAGTCCATGGCCAATTTTCTTTGGGACACCAGGGACATCTCCTATGCAGGATGTGTTCTCCAAGTCTTCTTTTTAGTATTCCTAATGTCAGCAGAGTATTTTCTCCTCACCACCATGTCCTACGATCGCTATGTTGCCATCTGCAGACCCCTGCACTATGAGACCCTCCTGGGCAGCAGAGTTTGTCTCCACCTGGCAGCAGCTGCCTGGGCCTGTGGGGCTCTCTATGCTCTGCTGCACACAGCCAATACATTTTCCCTGCCCCTCTGCCAGGGCAATGTTGTGGACCAGTTCTTCTGTGAAATCCCCCAGATCCTCAAGCTCTCCTGCTCCACATCCTACCTCAGGGAGCTTTGGCTTATTGTGGCCAGTGTCTGCTTAGTCTTTGTCTGTTTTGTGTTGATTGTGGTGTCCTATGTGCAGATCTTCAGGGCAGTGCTGAGGATCCCCTCTGAGCAGGGACGCCACAAAGCCTTTGCCACCTGCCTCCCTCACCTGGTTGTGATCTCCCTGTTTGTCAACACTGTAATCTTTGCCTACATGAAACCCTCCTCCATCTCCTCCCCATCCCTTGATGTGGTGGTGTCAGTTCTGTACTCAGTGGTGCCTCCAGCAGTGAACCCTCTCATCTACAGCCTGAGGAACCAGGAGCTCAAGACTGCCCTGAGCCAACTGAACCCTGGATGCTTTCAGAAGCAATAAACTCTTTGTCTTCTCCTGCAGAGCAGTTCTGATCTCACTCACAGTATGGTTTCTCTCTTTTTGGCTGCTGCTGGTGCTGTTACCCTTGTGAGAATATTGTTTCCCCACCACAGTCTTTCTTCAGACCATTTCTGATTCAGTGTTGCCCTGTCTGGTGTGACCCAGAGACTGCAGACAGGAGCAGCTGTGCTCCCTGGATGTGCAACATGCAAGGAAAACTTCTTCCCATCTAGAAGTTCATAGCAGAGACAGAGGAGTCTTGTAAAACTTTATTTCAATAAAGGGAGAGTCCACAGGACAACTCCCTGTGGGGTCTCTCTCATTGCTGAAAGCACAGCTCCCCTTTCATCCTACATTTCTGGATGCAAATTTCCCTCTCCCTTTCCCCACCTGCTCAGGTACTCAGGATTTAGTCCTTCCTGAAAGCCTTGCTACATGTCCTCCTTCACATGAACCCTCCCTGATTCATACATCCTATGCTCATTTAAATTAGCTTCTCCACTTCTCTGGGTGGGGAAGTTAACATTCAGTAGTCTGTTAAGCCTGTGCTCTGGCCTAAAAGTTCAGCAGTTCAGGCTGTGTTCAGTGTCTGCTATCTGCAGACAGACCCCTACTGATTTACAGCAAGGTTCAAAGGAAGGGACTTAGCAGAGGCCCCTTTGTGATTTACATACACATAGGGAAGGTGAACTGTCTGGTTCCTCCCTTTCTCTTCCAACTCCCTCTTAGCCAATTCTTCCTTTGTAAAGACACTCCCTCCTTTTGATCCCATCAACCCCTCCTCTCCTTGCTTTAATAATTGCCTTTACAAAATTAATTCCCCATTAACTAAATCCTTTCCTCTTGGCTCGTTTCTGATGTTGATCTTATTTGCAGATACATCACACTGCTCTTTTTTATAGCCTTTTCAGGCTCACTTGATATGGCTACAACCTGCACCTGCCTGACTGCAGAATGGATAAGCCATACAAACCAGG
Source organism: Melanerpes formicivorus (assembly GCF_026170545.1). NCBI lineage: Eukaryota > Metazoa > Chordata > Aves > Piciformes > Picidae > Melanerpes > Melanerpes formicivorus. The sequence continues at coordinate 205,976 of NW_027142530.1, forward strand.
GTATCAGACATGGTAGAAAGATTAGAGCTGCTGCTGCACAAAGAGAGAAGAATGACACTCATTTGACCCATGGCCCACCAGGCAATCAAGACAATGTGTCCCATTCCAGTCCTATCCAGGTTTGGACTGGTCCATGAGCTATTTCCCTGCTGTTGGTGTCTATATTTATTGCTGCCTCCCCATTGGCCTCAATCTTTAGGCACCAATCAGATGTATGAAACTTTCCACATCCACCTCCTTCCTCAGCTAATAGACAGTCTGGAGAGTCCATTCTGGTGCATTGCCTCTCACACCTGAGTTTGGTGTTTGGCTAATAGCACAAAGTACTACTACAAAGGAAAAGTACAAAATAACAACAATAATAGTAATAAAAAAAGCAAATTATAAAAAAGAAAGAAAAAATATTTAATATAAAAAACAATTTAACATAATAATAATTAAAAAAAAAAAACAAACAAATAAACCCCATAAGGATTACTAACAAAAAATAACTATTAACAAAAAACATGAGGATTATTAGCAAAATAGAAATTTACAAAAATTTAAAATGAACAATAAGGACAAAATATTAAATACAAAAAAGGTTAAAAAGAAAATAAAAAAGGAAAAAATAAAATAAAATAAAAAAGAAAAAAATAAAATAAAATAAAATTTAAAATTAAATAAAAAAGTAATTAAAAATTAGATTATAAAATAACATTAAAAATTAATTAATACAAGATTAAAGTATGTTAAATAAAATTCAAGAAAAACTAAAAGCTATAACAAAATCAATAAATAAAAAAAGATTTAAAAGAAAAATAAAATTATCTAAAAAAATATTAAAAATTATAGACCAAAAATACAGATAACAACAAAAGAAAAAATATTTAAAAGGCATATTAAAAACTTTAATTATATTAAAAATTAGATTATAAAAATTAAATAAAAATAATAAAAATTAAAAAATAAAAATTAATTAAAAATGTATTAAAAAATAAAATAAAAATCTAAATAAAAAAATGTAAAAAATAATTTTTTTTAAAAGGTAAAAAAATAAAACCAAAACAAAATAAAATTAAAATATTAAAAAATAGATTAAATAAAAAATTAAGATATTAAAAAGATTAATTTTTTAAATTGAAATAAAAATTATAGAAAATTTAAAAATAGATTAAATAAAGCAAACAATAAAAAAATAATTAAAATAGTTTTTAAAAAATAATATAAGATAAAAAAATAATAAATTTTAAAAATTGGATTAAAAATTAAAATTAAGAAAAATATTTTAAAATAAAACACTTAAAAATTAAAATTAAAAATAAAATTTAAAAAAATAAAAATAATAAAAACCAAAATTTAATAAAAGTAAAAAATCTATCAAGAAAAAATCAACAAAACAAAAGAGAGGATGTATATTTTATAGCTAAGGGGGTTTAGTGATAGCAGCAAGAAATGTCTACCCCATGTCAACTGCAATCATCGCAATGAACAACGGCAGAGGAATCAAGGCCATGAGCACACAGCATTTCCCATGCAGTCGAACATCGATCACAACAACTGCTATGGTAATCTGGGATCAAAAGCATCACTCAGAAGAATGCACCACAGCACCGTGTGAATTAGGACTGGCTGTTATGATTGTTTAATTGTTGTGTGACTAGAGGAAATGTTCCTATGGATTTCTATGTCACCTCACCAGTTTGCCTTAGTTTTAAATAGTTAATGGGAAAGTCAAAATTCCTTACAACACAGCATGCATTCTCATTTTAGGTTAAAAACAAACAAACAAAGAAAAGGCCTAGGCCATGAAGTAGCCCAGGGTAAGCCAGGGATGGATCAGGAGAGAGAGAAATAGAGAACTGAGAAGTGTCCTTGGTGTGCTGCACCCTTGCTCTCCCAGCCTTGCACTGCTCTCCCTATGGCTTGGGGGTTTGTCACCTCCTGCCAGCTCAGAATTAGAATTAATGGAATAGAATAAACCAGGTTGGAAGAGACCTTCAAGATCATCGCGTCCAACCTATCATCCAACATCACCTAATCATCTGTGCTTGGACCACAGCCAACAGGGAGCTGATAGAAAACTTTGGAGGTCAAAAACCTTCAGGGTCTGTGCAAGTGGCAAAAGATCCCAGGATGATTCAGCATCCAAGGCTCTCCAGCTCAGAGAAACACCTGATGGAAGTCAATGATCTCCCCCTCTAAAAACAGTGACCCTACAGCCAGAGCCTTGGAGCTCTCCTGGATCACAGCAGCTGTGTCCAGCATCTCCCCCACTCAGACATCTCTCTGGCACAACCTGCACCAAGGGCCAGCACCAAGTCAGACTTCTCCAGGCTCAGTTCTTTTGCCCTAAGAATGCCAAAGCTTTGTGAGTGTTTGCCCTGAGCACCAGTAGAAGGGAACTGAACTCCAGGGCACCCTCTGCCAGCCACCTCTCCACCTCTCTGTGTCTTTGGACAGACACCTTTGTTGTCACCAGGGACAAGGTTTCTATCTTGCACTGAACCCAGCCAGCTCTGTCCCTGTGTCTGTGTGCTTGGTGCTTCCCTCCAGGTACAGCCATAGAAATAGATTTGAATTCAGGATCCCTTGCAGTCAGTCAGGGTCAGCCTTGTCCTTACCCACTCTGTCATTCAGAGGCTCTTGGATTAGAACACATTCTGGTGAATCACTTTGTAAGCCCCAGGTGGGCAGTGACAGCAATGGGGAGGTTGGGGAAGGTGAGGAGCAAAGTTGTCCACTCAATGTCAGACCGAAGGACAGATGTGCCTGCAAGTGCAGATGTCCTGCTGAGACAGCCTGGGTCAGTGTCACTTGGGGAATTATCATCTCTGCTCTGAACTGAAATGGAGTAAAATATTTTATCTTTGGCATACAAAATTGAGCTTTGTGAGGTGCACTTTGAAATCCTGAAGAGGATTGCAGAGACACAAACATCTCCTTAGGGCACTTGGGACTCATTGCAGGAACCTCAGGTACTAAGAGAAGACAGAAGAGACATCTTCAGAAGTCAGAAGGAAAACACAAAGTGCCTTGAAGCACTGATTGGCCCCACTGAGGGGCATTACCAACAAAGCCTCCCAAGGGCTCCTTAGAGCAGCTCAGTGGAGGCCATGATTGCAGCAGACAAAGGCAAAGTGCAGGAGAGCTAACTCTGGGTTTGGTTTATGGAGCAGAAAGGCCAAACCCTGACCACAGTGCCTGGGCAGGCAGATCCTGTCCCTCATGTATGGGTCAGGGCTCCTCAGGTGCTGTGGGGTGTGGGGTTTGTAATGCTGAAAGAAGGACAAGGGGATGACAGTCCCCAGCCTTCCTGGGGGTGTTTAAGGAGGCACTGAGGACCCCCTGGTGCCTTAGGAAGTCTCCTCACAGCCCTTGGTGGTGGATGATTTCCACAGCCGAGAAGGCAAAGCCTTGGGTTCTCCTGATGACTTCCAGCCTTGCCAGTGCCCATTGCCATCCCCACCACAGGTTGTCCTACACTGTCCCCCACACTGGGTTTGGTTTCTGCAACAGAAAGGTCAAGCCCTGACCACAGAGCCTGGGCAGTCAGATGCAGAGAGACTCAAGCTAAAGTTTCACCTCCCTGGCCTTGGTGGGAGAGGCAACTGCCATAGAGAGGAGGAGAAAGACCTCAGTCCTGTTGAGCTTTCAGCCTTGCAGGTGGTGCTACACTGCCCCATGCCTGCAGCTCTTTCCTTTCATGCTCTTGACACCCATCTTGCATTCCTAGCAGCTCTCAGTATGACATTTCTGTACCCTCCCTGCTCTGTCTCTACTCTCCATGGCCATTTCTTGAAACACAGAGCCAGGACTTGTTGGACCACAAGGATCCCCTTTGAGTGACTTTTCTTTGTCCTCACCTCCTGTATGCTCTCAGTGGTAGGAGAGGATCTGGCTGGCCTCAAACCAGGACACCTCCACTCTGAGCCCTAATATTTGCACTCTATGGAGGTTGTCTTCCCTTCACACAACCACCAGAAGCTGCATCATCCCCAGATTTCTAGCAGGTGCCCACTGCATCTGTAGTGCCCTGAGCTTGTATTTCACCAGGTTACAGAAGCCCCAGTCACTCAGGCTCTCCATCCCAGTCCTTGCAGATATCCTCTGAAGCTTCTCAGGCTCTTTAAAATTCCTTCAGGGCAGGAGGTCCAAAACCAGACACTAAGAATCCAGATGTGGTCACAGCAGGCCTGAGTGCAGGGGAGGAGAACCTCTGTGTCTGGGTGGCCACACCCTTCCTACCACAGCCCAGCTGCACTTGGCCGCCTGCACTCTGCTCAGGCTCTGCTCCATCCCAGGCCATTGGCAATGGTCCCTGCCAGAGGCCTTTCTGCCTGGGCACTGAGCAGAACCTCCAGTTGCAAAGCAAAACCCAAGGCACCTCCCTGCTGCTGCCTCTCAGCTTGGCAGGCACAAGGGATGGCACAGTCCCCAGCCCAGCCCTGAGCCTGCTGCTGTGCAGGAGAGCCTGAAGCACAGCTGAGCTGCCCATGGCATTGCCACCCATCTCCTCCCTTGTGTCCATGAGCTGCTCAGCTACAGGTCACCTCCTGCTCCTGTTGCTTGCCAATGGCACAAAGGGACTGGACTTTGCAGTGGCCTCACACTCACCTCAGGGCCATGTGGCTCCTCCTGCCCTAGGAGCTCCTCTGCTCTCCCTGATGTCCCAATGCTGGCCCAACGCTTCAGCCTGCTTGTGGCCTGGCAGCTGAGCAGGCACAAGAAACCTCTCCAGGGCCTTCCAAGGCAGGTCCCTGCTGCTGCCTTGCAGCTTCTCCTGCAGCCACAGCCAAGCCCTGTCCCTGCTGCTGTCTCCTCAGGCCCTCAGGTGGCAGGGAGGTGACAACCCAGCTCCAAGGCTCTTCCTGCAGAGGCCACCAGGTGCTTAGGGACAGGGAGTTACACAAGTCTCTTGCCCTCCACATGCCTTCAGATGGGGACACTGGCAGCTGGGAGGCCAAAAGCACAGAGGCCAGGCAGGAGTCAGGGGCTGCCCTCTCAGCTGCTGCAGCAAGAAGTGACCTCCCAGTCCCTTTGCTGCCCTCTTCCTGCTGCTGCCCTATCAGCTGCTGAGCCAGCAGTGACCTCCCAGGCCCTGCCCAGCCTTGTGCCTGCTGCTGTGCAGGAGATCCTGAGGCAGAGCTGAGCTGCCCATGGCATTGCCATCCATCTGCTCCTGGTGTTTGTGAGCTGCTCAGCCGCAGACCACCTCCTGCTCTTCTTCCAAGGTCATGAGGCTGCTCTGAGAGTTCCCAGCTCCTGCCATGTGCCAGAGGCCAAGCAGAATCCCTCAAGAATGGGAGGGGATGCAGGTGAGGAGTCAGAGCAGAGGATGGAGGACTAGGGCTGAGGTGTCCTGATTTGGGCTGAGGACTCAAAGCTGTCTTTGAAATCTGTGGCTCAGGCCTAGGCTGAGGAGAGTCTTTGGTGTTCTGCTGAGGATGCTGTGCAGGGCTCAGGTGAGGACCAGCTCTGAGTTGCACAGCTTGGGATGGGGCTCTGTTGAGGGCTGGGGTAAAGGGTAAGGCCTCAATGCCAAGGGTAAGGGCCTGGACCAGGGTGAACAATGATTGCAAAGTCAGGGTCAGGGGTAGGTGTGTGAGAGGCTGAGGTGGGAGGGGTCAGTTGAGGGATGAGCCCAGCTCCAGTGGGTTAGAGCAGGGGACTGGGTTCTTGGGAGGAGTAGGGGTGGTGGGGACTAGTTAGAGTGTGAGGGGTCCAGGCTGTACTGGGAGGGGATTGGAGGATGGAGATTCCATTGAGACAATGCCTAATGTGTATTTGGATGGATTAAAAGGATCCTGTTTGGACTGGGACATGGCTCAGATGGTACTGGGAGGGCGTGGGGGTGTGCAGTTTGTACTGGGATGGATTTATTCAGTACTGGGAAGGGAGCCAGGGGATACATTCTGTGCTGGGATGGGACCCAGACTATAGAGGAAGCAGACTAGATGAGATAGCATTTACTGGGATGAGACCACGTCTGTACTGGGAGGGGTTAAAGGAAAAATATTTGGGCTGAGTCTATACTTGAAGGGGGTCAGGGTATCCAGGATTGACTCTGAGTAGGTGCAGTCAGTAATGGGAGGGGAATGGGGAATGAAGGCATGAGGAGATCTCCTGTTCTGATGGCAGTGCTGCTCTGGAGCACAGCTCTGTCCCACAAGCAGCCCTGGCCTGACCCTGCCTGCAGTCCCAGCACTGCCCAACAGTAGCACAGTGCCCAAGCTGCCAGAGCACTCAGGCCTTGCCCCAGCACAGAGGCTCAACAGGAGAGGGTGGAAGGGAAGAAAGAGCAGCTGAGGACAGCCCAAGCTCTGGGGCTCCCTGGCACTGCTGCTGTGCTGGGACTCTGCCCCTCCACCTCTGCACACAGGCACTGCCCTGCAGCTCCACAGAAACCTTGGAGGAAGGAGCTCAGAGAAACAACTCCCTGCAGGGTCCTTTATTGTGCTGAACACACAGGGAGCACAGCTCCTCATGTCTGCAGCCTCTGGGTCACACCAGGCAGGACAACACTGAACCAGAAATGGTTTGAAGAAAGACATTTATGTGGGAACAACATTCTCACAAGGGGAACAGCACCAGCAGCAGCCTGAACTCCAGCAGCCAGGCTGGGGCTGCACTGAGGGACATCAGAACTGCTCTGCAGGAGAAGACAAAGAGTTTATTGCTTCTGAAAGCATCCAGGGATCAGTTGGCTCAGGGCATCTTTGAACTCTTGGTTCCTCAGGCTGTAGATGAGAGGGTTCACTGCTGGAGGTACTACTGAGTACAGAACTGACACCACCAGGTCCAGGTATGGGGAGGAGATGGAGGAGGGCTTCAGGTAGGCAAAGAAGGCAGTGCTTGTAAGCAGGGAGACCACAGCCAGGTGAGGGAGGCAGGTGGCAAAGGCTTTGTGCTGTCCCTGCTGAGAGGGGATCCTCAGCACTGCCCTGAAGATCTGCACATAGGACACCACAATGAACACAAAACAAAGAAAGACCAAACAGGTACCAACCATAATAAGCCAAAGTTCCCTGAGGTAGGATGTGGAGCAGGAGAGCTTGAGGATCTGGGGGATTTCACAGAAGAACTGCTCCACAGCATTGCCCTGGCAGAGGGGCAGGGAAAATGTATTGGCTGTGTGCAGCAGAGCATAGAGAAAACCACAGGCCCAGACAGCTGCTGCCAGGTGGACACAAACTCTGTTGCCCAGGAGGGTCTCATAGTGCAGGGGTCTGCAGATGGCAATGTAGCGATCGTAGGACATGGTGGTGAGGAGAAAATACTCTGCATTAATTAGGAACATGAAAAAGAAGACCTGGAGAACACATCCTGCATAGGAGATATCCCTGGAGTCCCAAAGGGAATTGGCCATGGATTTGGGGACAGTACAGGAGATGGCACCCAGGTCAAGGAGGGCGAGGTTGAGGAGGAAGAAGCACATGGGGGTGTGGAGGTGGTGGTCCCAGGCTATGGTGGTGATGATGAGGCCATTGCCCAGCAGGGCAGCCAGGTAGATGGCCAGGAAGAGGCAGAAGTGCAGGAGCTGCAGCTGCCTTGTGCCTGGGAATGGCAGGAGGAGGAAGTGGGTGATGGAGCTGCTGTTGGCCATCTGCTGCCTCTGGCCATGGAGACCTGTCCAAGGAGTGAAAGGCAGTGACAAGTTAGGGCACACTTCTCTCAGCCTCATTGTAACCTCTGTCCCTGAGCTGCATGAGGAATGGATCAGCTCAGTCCCATCACTACCAACCAATGGCAGAGTTCATCACAGCTTCATATGGAGCAAGGACGCAGAATTGCCATGAAGACTCCGCTGGAGTCAGAACAGAAAGTGACCAACAGCCCAATCCCAGGGAACAAGAGTCCCATTGTGGTGGGTTGAAATTTCCCCCAACATTAGCTTTGCCAGAGCAGCTCAGTCAGAAGCAAATGAAGCTGTATTGACAAGCAAGAGCTACACTCTACAATGGAATTCAATGAACAGGTAAAAAACATACAGGAGTGACAATATTAGACAGGTATTTACAATTAGCAAATGACATGAAACCCCCAGGTCAGAGACCAGGGAAGCTGTTTCACTGCCCCTAAACCCTATCCCCCTGTTCCAAGAGAGAAAGGAGGAGTGAAGAGAGAAAAAAGCAGTGGGTTAGACTTAGCCAAGGCCAGCCAAAGCAGGTGATCTCTCCTGAGCAAAGCAAAACCGCTGAGATCAGAAGAGAGAGAATTGTTATGGTACAGTTCCTCTGGTTCCAGATATTTATCCAATGAATTTGTTTAGAATAATCTTTTCTTTTCCTTTTTACACCCAAGAGTGATCTATTTATTTTGTTTCTACTTTTCTGCTCAAAATCTGTAACTAAATTTTAAAGGCATTGCCTAAAACCACCACACCCATGGAGAGGTGGAGAAACAGGGAGCAGGCCTGCAGTGCTGCAGAGACAGTGAAGGGAAGAGAGAAAGGCAGAGGGGCTGGGGGTGAAGCCTTCTCCTTACCCAGCTCTGCTCACTGCTGCTCACAGGATGGAACTGAAGGGCTTTGCTCCTCCTTCTGTGTGCACACTCCAGGAGACTTCAGCTGAGCGTCAGCTGCCGAGATGGAGATGCCTCCAGGAGCTACAGCTGCAGTGTCCTGAACCCACAGCCTCACCATGTCTGTGACTGCGGTGAGTTCTCCTCCAGTGAGCTCTCAGCATCCTCCCAGTCCTGGCCACCTCGAAGCTGTTGCTGCCTTCGTCATCTCCCTGAGATCCTGTGGCAGTGTCCTCAGCCCTGCTGTGCTGTGCAGAGGAGCTGCTCCTGGTCAGAGCTGTCTCCTGAAGTGCTGCCTGATTGCCAGCAGCAACCTCCGACCCAGGAGCCTGGCATGGCTCAGCAGCTCAGGACCAGCCCAGCACATTTATAGGAGCCCTCTGGTGGCTTTGGTGTCAATTCCAGGAACCTCAGAGACTGAGAAGCTGATGAAACCTCTCCAGAAGTCAAAGTCAGATTCAAACTCTGAAGTTTCTTCTACTCTTAATGGGTCCCAGTGAAGCATACTGGGAAAGGGTCCTCAGGGGCTGGTTAGAGCAGAAGGAGACAGTGGATGCAAGGGAAGCTTCACTGGAGGCACTGAAGCATCTCCAGGCTGTGGTGAGAGCAGAGAAGTGAGGCAGTGCTGACAGGTCAGGACAAGCAGCTAAAGGTGGCTCTGCTGCTGAGGAAACTTGGAGGGGTTTCATTGATCCAAAAGGCCAAGCCCTGACCCCCAGCCCCTGGCAAGGCAGATCCTGTCCCTCACCTGTGGCTCTGGGCTCTGCTGGGGGCAGTGGGGAGTGATGATGAGCAGTGACCAGGGTAGGACCCTGTCAGGTTTTGCAGTGGTTTGCTTGCAAAGAGACAACTCCTGCTGAAAAGGAATGAAATGTACCTTTAAAAATACTTTTTATCAGATGCTTTGTGCAATAAAAACCTCTCCAATTAGCTGCAGAAACTTTGGCAATAATGAGAGGTTCAGCAGTATTTAATGAGCCCCATGGAGTATTTGGGGCTGATTACATCATCCTTAGGTACTGCCAGGAGACTCTGCCAAGGTACTGCCAAGAAGCCTCTCAAGAAGTCCAAGTCAGAAGCAAACTCCAAAGTACCTTGAAGCACTGATTGGCCTCACTGAGGCTTGTTACTAGCAAAGGCTCCCCAGGGACTCGTTAGAGCAGCTTGTTAGAGGCCATGATTGCAGGCAGACAAAGGCAAAGAACAGGGGAGAAAAACTTGCCTTTGGTCTATGAAGCAGAAAGGCCAAGCCCTGACCACTGCCCTTGCAATAGAAGAACCTCAAAGCCTCAAAGCCAAGTTTCTTCTCACAGGCCTTGGTGTCAGAGGCAACTGCCAGAGCCAAGGGGACAAAGTCCTTGGTCCTGTTGGGCCTCTCAACCTTGCCAGAGCCCTTGGCCATCCCTACTGCAGCCTCTCCTTCACTCTCCCATGCCTGCTGCTCTTTCCCTTCAAGAGATGGGATGAATGCACAAACAGATTTTAGAAGACAAATTAAGTCTACACAGCCTCTGAAGTGCAAACCCCTCCAAGAACAACCCTAGCAGAGTGAACAGAAGATGAAGTTTCAGCAAGTGAGGCATATGTAAGACGCCATCTACCAGCACAGGGACAATAAACTACTGGCTAAAAACAGCAAATGGAATCACTAACAGTCTTAGAAATTGGTAGAAGTGTCACAGACTCACAGAAACATTCAGGTTGCAAAAGACTCTCAGGATCACCAAGTCCAACCCAGAACCCTACTCCACAAGGGTCACCCATGAATCGTATCTCCAAGCACCACAACCAAACCTCCTTTAAATACATCCAGGGTTGGGGACTCCACCACCTCCTTGGGTAGCACATTCCAGTCCCTGACCACTCTTCCAGTGACAAAAAATATTTCATACTGTCCAGTCCAAGCCTCCCCTGTTGCAGCTTGAGGCTGTTCCCTCTTGTTCTGTTGCGGATTACCTGTGAGAAGAGACCAACATCAACGTTTCTCCACAATGTCCTTTCAGGCACCTGTAGAGAGCCACGAGGTCTTCCCTCAGCCTCCATCAGTCAGTCTTCATCAGAATTTATTCTCCAGGCCCTTCCCCAGCTTCCCTGCCCTCCTCTGCACTGGCTCCAGCATCTCCACATCTCTCTTGGATTGTGGTGCCCAAAACTGGACACAACACTTGAGCTGTGGCCTCACCAGAGCGGAGTACCAGGGGACAATCAGAATACAGTAGATCGCATTACTCCTGAGATTCCAGTCACAGCCTTAGACTACTATCCAGGAAGGATGTTTTAAACCAGGATGACACAGGGGTATCAGTCAATACCTAACAGCCAATATATATCTGCACATTGCCACAGCAACCCCATGCAGTGCTACAGGCCGGGGTCAGAGTGGCTGGACAGAAGGCAGCCTTGGTGGTTGTGCTGGGTTGAGGCAGCCCCCTTCCCCACCCCTGGCAACAATAAACACTCAGACAAATGGATTGCAAAAGTGATGGAAAGTTTAAATAGAAAGCAGTGAACTTTTACAGAAATTCAAAATCACAGTGACAAGAAAAAATTCCCAAACAGACCCAGAGAGATCCCATCCCTACCTGAGGGTACACCTGAGACCCCCAGGGCTCCTTCTTCCCCCTCCCACTGCTAGGCTAGTCTCAGCTGGCCAGATCTGAGACTGCCCATCCCCCCGTGGCCTTGGGCCAAGCCCAAAGCCAGGAGACATCTACCCCAGTTACCGGCTGACGGAGGAGGAAGAGAAGAGAGCGTGCTAGACTCCGCCCTGGATCTTATAGAATAGAATAGAATAGAATAGAATAAACCAGGTTGGAAGAGACCTTCAAGATCATCGTGTCCAACCTATCATCCAACACCACCCAATCAACTAACCCATGTAACCAAGCACCCTGTCAAGTCTCCTCCTGAACACCTCCAGTGACGGCGACTCCACCACCTCCCCAGGCAGCCCATTCCAATGGGCAATCACTCTCTCGGTGTAAAACTTCCTCCTGACCTCCAGCCTGAACTTCCCCTGGCGCAGCCTGAGACTGTGTCCTCTTGTTCTGGTGCTGGCTGCCTGGGAGAAGAGACCAACCTCTGCCTGTTTACAACCCCCCTTCAGGTAGTTGTAGAGAGCAATAAGGTCACCCCTGAGTCTCCTCCTCTCCAGGCTAAGCAGCCCCAGCTCCCTCAGTCTCTCCTCATAGGGCTTGTGTTCCAAGCCCCTCACTAACTTCGTTGCCCTTCTCTGGACTCGTTCCAGCAAGTCAACCTCCTTCCTAAACTGAGGGGCCCAGAACTGGACACAGGACTCGAGGTGTGGCCTAACCAGTGCAGTGTACAGGGGCAGAATGACCTCCCTGCTCCTGCTGGCCACACTGTTCTTAATGCAGGCCAGGATGCCATTGGCCCTCTTGGCTGCCTGGGCACACTGCAGGCTCATGTTCATCCTACCATCAACCAGCACCCCCAGGTCCCTCTCTGCCTGGCTGCTCTCCAGCCACTCTGACCCCAGCCTGTAGCACTGCATGGGGTTGTTGTGGCCAATGTGCAGCACCCGGCAAAGTGGTGCAAAGTGGTGCAAAGGATTGTGGTATGAAATACTACATAATTTCCTGTGTCCACCCCTCTGGGCTGGACTTCTGGACACGGGAAGTAAACACTGCAGGGGGGCACCCAGCTCAAACTGCAACAGATGCCTTTACACGAGAGGTCTTTTATATTGTAACAAGAGAAGTCCCTCTGACAATGCATCAAGGAATCTTCAGCATTAGAGTTTAAATGAGCAACACAACCTCAAAACACACAAAACTGGTACTGCCACCTGGACCCACCTGGAGTACTGCATCCAGTTCTGGAGCCCCTATTACAAGAGGGATGTGGAGGTGCTGGAAGGTGTCCAGAGAAGGGCCACAGGGATGATCAGAGGGCTGGAGCACCTCTCCTGTGAGGACAGACTGAAGGAGTTGGAGCTGTTCAGTCTGGAGAAGAGAAGGCTCCCAGGTGATCTCATTGTGGCCTTCCAGTATCTGAAAGGGGCTACAGGAAGGCTGGGGAGGGACTGCTCAGGATCTCAGGCAGTGATAGGACTAGGGGGAATGGAATGAAGCTGGAGGTGGGGAGATTGAGGCTGGAGGTGAGGAGGAGGTTCTTCCCCATGAGAGTGGTGAAGCCCTGGAATGGGTTGTCCAGGGAGGTGGTTGAGGCCCTGTCCCTGGAGGTGTTTAAGCCCAGGCTGGATGAGGCTCTGGCCAGGCTGATCTAGTGTGGGGTGTCCCTGCCCATGGCAGGGGGGCTGGAACTAGATGATCCTTGTGGTCCCTTCCAACCTTGACATTCTATGACTGATTCACATATACACACAGAGGTTCTTTGAGCCACCCTCTCAGGTGCTGTCCCTGAAAGAGTTGGCTTAATTGCTTTGACTGGGCCTGTAAGTACCTTTGATTGTTACGACTTCTCTCAAAGCCAAACTAAACACAAACAGCCTTTCCCAAACCACGTTCCCTGCACACACACACCCCTTTTTTGTTGGTTTGGTTTGGTTTTTGTGTCCTTAATGATTCCACCTGGGTCCTTTTACAATGTTTTGGTGAGCTGCTGGATCATGCTTCACCACCCTGCTCACCACTTAGGAGAGAAGCCCTTTGCCTCCCTGGGAGGCACACCACTCCCCTCACCTAATGGTCCCACCAAGAGGGGAGCAGTGGGCTCAGCCCTCTCCTTGGGTTCATGCCAGCAACTTACAATCACTTCTAATGGCCTTGTAGATAATCCATGAGCCTGGAGAAGAGGAGGCTCAGAGGAGACATTATTGCTGTCTACAACTACCTGAAGGGAGGTTGTAGACAGGTGGGGGTTGGTCTCGTCTCCCAGGCAACCAGCACCACAACAAGAGGACACAGTCTCAAGCTGTGCCAGAGGAGGTTTAGACTGGATGTTAGGAAGAAATTCTTCATAGAGAGAGTGACTGCCCATTGGAATGTGCTGCCCAAAGAGGTGGTGGAGTCACCATCATTGGAGGTGTTTAGGAGGAGACTTCATATAGTTTAACTGATTAGATGGTGTTGGATGATAGGTTGGACACAATGATCTTGAAGGTCTCTTCCAACATGGTCTATTCTATTCTATTCTATTCTATTCTATTCTATTCTATTCTATTCCATTCCATTCCATTCCATCACTTCCTTTGGAATATCTATCTTCTGACCCACCAGGACACAAAGGAGGGGATCCAAAATGATGTTTTAGTTCTCTTAAGCTATCATAGGACAGAGACTGATATACAGGAGCAGTCCCACCTCCTGCTCTGTGTTCCACCACGACTGGCATTGCACACAGCTGTATCATCTCTGTATTTATAAAGCCTTTATCCTCTTTATCCTTTAAAATATCAGAACTTGAGATTTGCAGTGGTGTAGCTACACTTGGAACATGTTCATTAATCAACAATCCATTAGACATTTTAACATCATCCTGCACATTTCCTCCTTGATAAAGCATCCTCTTATCCCTCACTCCCATATTGCTCATAGCAGTGGCAGGAGGGACACAAACACCTCTGTAAGGTGGGGGGTGGGGGGGAGGGTGGACAAAGCCCCTGCCTGCTGGGGTATAGAAACTGAATGAGGCTGAGGGTAAAAACCTGCTGGAAAAGGAAAGGGATAGGGAACAGAGTTAACAGCTTCAGTAGTGGTATTTAAAGGAAGAGAGGAGGATAAACTCGGTGCTGTGGGTTGTGAAAGTGGCTGGTTTGATTTTTGGAGTGATTCTTGAGCAATGGAGCTGTCAGGATCAAGAGAGATTAGTTTCTCATCAGTCACTTGAGTTGGTGGGTGTTTAACTTTGCATCTGGCTTTGTTTCTTCTGTTCATTTACTTTCTCCTCTGCTTGAGGCTTTGCTCCTTCTGCAGCTGCTGTGGCTGTCTTAAGCAGAGGTACCTGTGGGTATGGGCCTGGCTCCTTTGCTGTATTGGGACTTGGGAAAGAACGTGACAGACCCTGGCAAATTTCAGCCCAGCTCCAATGGCAGCTCTGGCTGTGCTGACTAATCAGCACTAATTGGTATTGAGAAGGGCAGGAGGTATTTGTTCCTGCCAGAGCTCCCAGCCTCTGAGAAATGCAGAGAAAAAAGAGGCAATTTTGGGTCAATCTGCTGGAAAGGCTCTCAGGCAGGCTAGACCATGGGTGGATTTATTTGTGCCTCTTCTGCATTGTGGCCTGGTCCCTGGCGTGGCTGCAGCGGTGTTTGTTGCGATGTGTCTTCTGGGAGAAGCTCTTGCCGCAGTCGGCACAGGTGAACGGCCTCTCTCCTGTGTGCACATGACGGTGCCGGCTGAGGTGGGTCTTCTGGGAGAAGCTCTTGCCGCAGTCGGCACAGGTGAACGACCTCTCTCCTGTGTGCACATGACGGTGCTGGCTGAGGTGTGCCTTCTGGGAGAAGCTCTTGCCGCAGTCGGCACAGCTATATGGTCTCTCACCGCTGTGGATGAGTTGGTGCTGGATGTATAAACTGCTCCTGGTGAAGTTCTTGCCGCACTCAGCACAGGGGAACAGCTTCTCTCCGGTGTGGATACGGCGGTGGGTGGTGAGGGTAGCCTTGCGACTGAAGCTCTTGCCACAGTCCTTGCAGGTGAAGGACTTCTCAGTGCTGTGCACACTGCCGTGTTGCCTCAGGGCACAGTACTGAGAGAAGCTCCTGCCACAGACCGCACAGCTGTAAGGCCTCTCACCAGTATGGGTGCGGCGATGCTGGGTAAGGGAAGAGAGGCAGCTGAAACTCTGGCTGCAATCAGCACAGGTGAAAGGCTTCTCTCCGGTGTGCACACGACGGTGTACTGTGAGGGCTGCCTTACGTGTGAAGCTCTTGCCGCAGTCGGCACAGCTGTGCAGTTTCTCACTGGTGTGGGTGAGTTGATGCTGGATGAGCATAAAGCCGGTGGTAAAGCTCTTGCCGCACTCAGCACAGGGGAACAGCTTCTCTCTGGTGTGGATGCGGCGGTGGATGTTGAGGTAGGAACTGCTTTTGAAGCTCTTGCCGCAGTCCCTACAGGTGAAAGACTTCTCAGTGGTGTGCACACTGCGGTGTTTCCTGAGGGAAGAGTTCTGACTGAATCTCTTGCCGCAGTCAGCACAGCTGTAAGGCCTCTCATTGGTGTGGTGGCGGCGGTGCCGGGTCAGGGTACTGCTGAGGCTGAAGCTCTTGCCACAATCAGCACAGGTGAAAGGCCTCTCTCCGGTGTGCCCACGACGGTGTTGGATGAGCTCCCCCTTCACGAGGAATCTCTTGCCACAGTCGGCACAGCCGTATGGTTTCTCTCCGCTGTGGGTGAGTTGGTGCTGGATGAGTCTGGTGCTCATGGTAAAGCTCTTGCCACACTCAGCACAGGGGAAAGGTTCTCTCCGGTGTGGATGCGGCGATGGATGGTGAGGTAGGAGCTGGTTTTGAAGCTCTTGCCGCAGTCCCTACAGGTGAAGGACTTCTCACTGCTGTGGCTGAAGTGGTGTCGCCTAAGATGACCGAGCTGTCTGAACCTCTTGCCACAGCTGTCACAAGTGAAGGGCTTCTCCCCAGTGTGGGTGAGGAGGTGGGTGGTGAGGGTACATTTCAGGGCGAAGCTCTGCCCACAGTCAGCACAGGTGAAAGACTTCTCTCCAGTGTGGGTCACGCAGTGCTGGGTGAGCTCGCACCTCCGTTTGAACCTCTTGCCACAGTCCCCACAGACAAAGGGATGGGGGCCACGGTGGGGGCAGTGGTGCTTCACTGGCTCTGAGCCAGGTGGGAAGCTCTGCCCACACTCAGGGCACTGATTCATCTGCTTGCCTGGCACTGAGGGACCTGCTCTGGCTTCATTCTCCACCATACATTCCTTCTCATCCTGGTCACCTTCATCCTCATCCTTATCTTCCTCTTCATACTCATCCTCCTCAGAGTCATCATTCTTCTCAGCAGCAGCATCCTCCATCTTGTCCTCTACCTCCTCCTCCTCCTCTACCTTGGGGCTGCACATTCGCTGCTCCAACTTGATCTCTGGGTGCTGCTTCTCCTCCCAGCTCTTGTCTGGGTCCTTCTGTGAGGCCATACTGTGGCAGGAAGGGGTCACAGCTCTGCAGTAGGTAAGATGGAAGCACCTGAGCCCAGGACCTCAAACCCTCAGATCCTGCCTGGGTCATGACACTCCCTGACTCCCAACACCCCCCACCACCTAGCTGGAGGAAAGAATGCAGAGGGAACCTCAAACATACAATTTTTGCAATGGTGTGGGCACAGACCTCTAATACCTGTGCTGAGACCCCAGGTTCCTGTGATCAGTGCCCTGAGGTACCCTGGGGCTTACAAGTGGTCTTGTCCCACTCTCCTCAAGCCTGGTGGCATTGGCAGGGTGGTTCCTGGCCCAGGCCCTGTCCTTTGATCTCTCCTGGCTCAGGCAATGGAAGCAGCAGCACTGAACAATGAAGACCAAACCACCTTCAACCTTCTCCCACCACCCTCCATGTCCCACCCCACACATCATCTCCTACACACAACTGATCCCCACAAGCCTGGGGAGTTTCCAAATTCCAACACCTGATGTGCCTCAGAACCCCTGCAGGGGTGAAATGTGGTGGGCAGGAGGAGGTGGAGGAGGCTGGGAAGTGCCCTGGGATTCTGGGGGCTGGGGTCCTGCTGTTGCCCCACTCTGGGTTTCTTACCTGCTGGGCTGCTCCAAGGGGCAGATCTGCAAACTCTACTCTTCCACAGCACAGAGGGGCAGGGATGATGGAGAGAGAGGGACACAACTCCTGCCACAGAGAAGCAAAGGGCTCAGAGGGGAGCACTGACCTATAAGGGATGGCTCAGCACTGCCCAGGACCAGGCAGCACAGCCACAGCACACAGCCAGGGCTGCTCAAGATGGGAGGCCTCAACAAGTGCAGACTCAGCTCCTTGCCCAGCACACAGTCCCCAGCACACAGCTGCAGGCCAGCACCACAACACAGCTGCCTCCACACAGCCTCCCCCAGGCCTTGCCTAAAGCTTCCTCCCACTGCCTGCCCAGGGCTCTGATGGCTGGAGCTGCATTTGACAGCAGATCTTGCTCTGGTCACAGCTCTCCTCCCTGGCCCTTCCCCCACCACACCCACTCTGTGCTCAGCTCTGCCCTGCACACACCTCTCTGCTGCCCACTGTCCAAGAGAAGATCACAGCAGCCCTCAGGACACAAAGGGAGCTTCATGATCTCTGGAGATGCAGCAAAGGGGAAAGGGACTTGGGCAGCTTCTTGCTAAACCTCTTCAGCCCTCACTGGGATGCTGGAGGAGTCTCTGGCTCCTGCCCAAAACTCACACCTCCAGCACCCTTCACACACCTGCAGCCCAAAGAGACTCAGTGGAAAGAGTTTGGCTTCCTTCTCTCCCTGACCATTTCTCTCAGCTTGCTCTTTGCAGTTCTCCTGGAGCTGCCACTCCACATCCCCAAGAGAAAAATGAGGTTTGGTGGGAGGGCACAGTGCCCATGGGCTGCTGTTCATCTCCCAGCTGACACAGGCAGAGCTGCAGCACAATTCACTCCTTTCACCTCCTCAAATGCTGCCAGATTCTGCCATTTGCTGCACACACATTTGCCACATAGGACTTGGATCCTCGCCTCTTTTTGGGAGTGATGAGGCCTAATTCCTGCCTTACCATTCCCAGGCTCTTCCCTCAGTCCCAGCCCATCCATGGCCCTGCTGCCTTGGCTGTCCCATGGCCCTGTGTCCCCCACTTCCACTGCCACTGCAGCTGAGGAAGCATCTAAGGAACTGGGCTGGAAGCAGCAGCACAAGAATGGAAGGGGCCTGAGACTAAAGGCTGGGATCAGCTGGAGGGCTGAAAGAACAGCACCAAGCCAAGGGGGGGGTTACAGATGAGAGCTGGGGAGGGACCCTGCAGACACCTCAGGCAGCAGCTGATGAGAGGAAGGGGGACAGAGAGGGAGTGAGACCTCAGGTGACTCCTGCCATGGGCTATGGCTGGGCTGTGTGGGCAGGAGCCCTGAGTGCCTGCTTGAGCTGTGCTGCATGTCAGGAGGGGACAGGGGACTGTCCTGAGCCAGGCAGGGTTTGGGGCTTTGAGCTTCTGGGGTCAGCTGCTGCCAGCACCATTGGAGGTAGGAGCCAGGCAGAGCCACACAGCTGCAGAACTAAGCCCTCCCACCCCCTGCAGCCTTCACCCTCCATCTCTCCATCCATTGCTCCATCTCCACTCACTTGCTGCCCTCTGAGAGTCCACAGGGTCCTACAACGTCACCAGGGCTGACCTACACAGCCAACAGGGCCCAACAGAAGCCCCTGGATGAGAGCATGGAGGAGAATCCCTGTGGTGGGTGGAAGGCACTGGGATGTCTTACACCAGAGAGTAGAGAACTCAGAAGGGACAGCAGAGTCCAGAGGGACACCACAAAGTGTCATCTAGCTTAGTTCATTCCCACAAGGCCTGCACTCAATCTCTACAAAGGAACAGCACAGGCTCTCCAACCTCCTTTGCCCTTCCTCTCTGCTCCCAGGAACAGCTTCTGGGATCTCTCTCTGCAGAGGAGCTTTGAGGCCTTGGCAATGCTGCCAACTGCGGCCTGCAGCAGCCTGGCTCACCTGGGAGCTGCCTACCAGACTCTGTAACTGCAGCTCTTGGGTATGGGGGGGGAGGAGGGGCAGAGAGGCATGGGGGAGGGGGAAGGCATTTGGGGCCTGGGGTTCTGGCCTGCTTTGGTGGAGCTCTGGAGGAAGCTTTGGCCTAGGGAGGTTGCTTGGCTCCCGTGGCCCAGGCACACTATGGATTGTTGTGGATTGGATGCTTTGCACTGTAGGATGCAGCTCTGAACAGCACAGCCATGGAAACTGCCCAATTCTATCCAACCCTCTGGCCACAGCTTGGCATCAACTCCTTTCACCAGGCTCAAAGAGAGCCTCTCTGCCTCCTGAAACCTAAGGCAATACCCTGCAGAACAAGTTGGAGGAGCTCAAGGGGACAAGCTGCAGAGGGGGCCCAGGGCAACCTCCTGAGCTTCAACAAGAGCAAGGGCAGGGTCCTGCCCCTGGCCTGGCACAATCCTCACAATCAGCACAGGCTGGGGGAGGAGGGGATAGGAAGCAGCCCTGCAGAAAACCACTGGGGGGTGCTGCTGGACAAGAAGCTGGACAGGAACAGACAGAGGGAGCCTGCAGCCCACAAGGCCAAGGGCAGCCTGGGCTGCACCAAAAGCAGCAGGGCCACAGATGGACAGAGGCCATCCTGGCACTTGGCTCTGCTCTGCTGAGACTTCACCTGCAGCACTGCAGCCAGCTCTGGAGCCCTCAACACAGGAAGGACAGGGACCTGATGGAGAGGGCCCAGAGGAGGGACACAAAAATGATCAGAGGCTTGGAGTAGCTCTGCTACCAGGACAGGCTGAGGGAGCTGGGGGTGATCAGCCTGGAGAGGAGAAGAGAAGACTCTGGGGAGACCTAAGAGTGACCTTCTGGTACCTGAAGGAGGCTACAAGAAGGCTGCAGAGGGACTCTTTGCAAAGCCTGCAGGGACAGCACCAGAGGCAATGGCTTCAAACTAGAGCAGAGCAGATTGAGATTGGAGGTGAGGAACAAGTTCTGCACCAGGAGCCTGCTGGAACACTGCAACAGGTTGCCCAGGGAGGGGCTTGAGGTCCCAGCCCTGCAGATGTTCAAGGTCAGGCTGGACAGGGCTCTGGGCAACCTGAGCTAGTGCAGGATGACTGCAGAGGGGCTTGGACTGCAGCACCTTTGCAGCTCCCTCCCAACCCAAACCACTCTAGCATTCTAGGAGTCTAAGTGCAGCCTCCAGGGAGAGCAGGAAGAAGATGAGGCAGAGGAGGACAAGGAAGAGGACAAGGAGGAGGAGAACCAAAATCCCTTCCAAACTCCTCCAAACCTCTGCCAAATTCCTGGAAAGCTCTTCCAGCTCTGCAGAGTTCATTCTGAAGAGAGCTGAGGGAGTTGCTAGGCTCAGGGATCTCTTGCACACTCTGCACAAATGCTCCAGAAGCTTTCCAAGTGCCCTCAAAACCAGCAGCACAGCTCTGCTGCCACACAATGCCAGGCTGCAAGGGACCCCAAGGCTCAGCTGCTCCAACCTTGCCAGCTGACACTGCACTGGAAAGGAGCTGGCCCAGCCCCCTGCCAAGCTGAGCCTTCCAACTCTGCCCTGCAGGGCAATCCACCACTGCCCTGGGGAGATGATTCCAATGGCTGACTGGCAGGGAAAAGCTTTTGCCTCTGCAGGGCACTGTGCCACTTCAGCTCAACTCTTGCAGCAGCTCTTTGAGATCTGCCTTTGGAGCACCACAAACTCTGAAGCACTGCAGTGCAAAGCAGCTCAGCTTCAACTTCCAACTGGCTGAACTCTCTCATTTTAAATTCAAGGCAGGGGCCAAGCTCACACCCAGCTCCCAAGCTCACACCCAGCCCCCAAGCTCAAGAACCAGCAACTAAGGTCAGAGTCAGCTCCCAAGCACAAGATTCCAGATCAGAAATGCAGAGCCAGCCCCCAAGCTCAGAGCCAGCTTCTAAGTTCACATCCAGGCCCCAAGCTCAAGAACCAGCAGCTAAGATCAGAACACTTCCCAACCTGAGAGCCACTTCCAGATCTCACACCCATCCCCCAAGCTCAAGAGCCAGCCACTAAAGTCCAGAACCTAGATCAAAAGTGCAGACTCAGCTCCCAAGCTCAGAACCAGCAACTAAGACCACAACCACTTCCCAAGCTCACACCCAGCCCCCAAGCTCTAGAAACAGCTCCCGAGCTCCCAAGCCAGCAATGAAGGTCAGAACCCTTTCCAAGCTCAGGAACCAGCCCCCAGGCTCCAGTACCAGCAACAAAGGTCAGAACCAAGCTCCAGAGCCAGCCCCCACAAGCTCAAGAGCCAGCCAGTAAGGTCAGAACTACTTTCCAAGCTCAGAGACAGCCCCTAAGCTCACAACCAGCCCCCAAGCTCAAGAACCAGCCCCTGACCTCAGAGACAGGCCCTGAGGTCAAGAACCAGACCCCAAGCCCAGAGCCAGCAACTAAGCTCAAAACCCCTTTCCAAGCTCACACCCAGACCCCAAGCTCAAGAGCCAGAAAATAAAATCAGAACCACTTCCCAAGCTCAAGAACCAGCCCCTGAGCTCAGAGCCAGCAACTAAGGTCAGAGCACTTCCCAAGCTCACAGCCAGCCCCCAAGCTCCAGAACCAGCACCCAAGCAACCTAAACCAAAAGTGCAGACTCAGCTCCCAAGCTCAGAGCCAGCAACTAAGGTCAGAACCACTTCCCAAGCTCAAGAAGCAGCAGTTAAGATCAGAACCACTTCCCAAGCTCACAGCCAGCCCCCAAGTTCAAGAGCCAGCCCCTATGCTCCAGAACCAGCAACAAAGGCCAGAACCAAGCTCCAGAGCCAGCAACCAAGGTTAGAGTCATTTACAAGCCCAGGAACCAGACCCTGACCTCAGAGACAGGCCCTGAGGTCAGGAACCACACTACAAGCCCAGAGCCAGCAACTAAGGTCAGAACCCTTTCCAAGCTCACACCCAGACCCCAAGCTCCAGAGCCAGCAACTAGGGTGAGAACCACTTCCCAAGATCAAGACCCAGACCCTTGCTCAGGAGCCAGCCCCCAAGATCAAGAACCAGTTTCACAACTTTGCTTATTTCAAGTTCCCTTCATTGCACTTCTGCTAAGTGTCCAAATTCAAGCAGACAGAGAATGCTTTGGCCTGGAAGGGACCCCAAAGAGCAGACAGCTCCAACCCCCTGCCATGCCCACAGACACCTTTCCACCACACCAGGCTGCTCAAGCCCTCATCCAACCTCAGTCTCAGCACCTCCAGGGAGGGGGCAGCCAGCACCTCCCTGGACAACCTGCTCCAGGTTCTCACCATGCCCACTCCAAATCTGCCCTCCTCAACCTTCAATCCAGTCCCCCTCAGCCCATCACTCCCAGCCCCTCACAGAAGTCCCTCCCCAGCTCTCCTGCAGGCCCCAGCAGCTACCACAAGGCTGCTCCAACCTCTCCCCACAGCCTTCTCCTCTCCAGCCTCAACAGGCACAACACTCACAGACCACCCACATAAGGGAACTGCCACAGCCCTCCCACCACCCCCACGGCCTCCTACGCACCCCCTCCAACAGCTCAACCTCCTGCCCCTCTTGGGGGCACCACAGCTGCACACAGCACTCCAGCTGGCAGCACACAATGCTGCCAGCACAAAAACCATTGCAGCAAAAGCCTCAACCTGTGCTCAGCTGCCAAAACCAAAGGGACCTCAACTTGGCCACAAGAGAAAGGACCAAACTCAGCCAAGACACTGATCCAACACCCAAGGCTGCACAAAACAACCATCACCAAAAGCTCCTCCTGCCCTGAGCCTTTCTGTGCTCAGGAGGCCTGCAGAGAAACTGAGAAGCACTCTGCAACCCCCCAGGGAATCTTTGTGCCTCAAGAGCTTGCAGAGCACAGAGGCCTTGGATGCCACCACCCCCAGCACAGCCAAACCGCCCCACAGCTGACACCAGCCCCAGGCGCTCCCAAGCTCAGGCTCAGCACAGCACCCACACCTGACACCCCCACGGCACCCAGCACACAGCCTGCCCACAGCTCCCCCCCGCGCCTGGCCCTCAGCCCAGCCGCTGCCCTTCAGCACAGCAGCCGCCCGGCACCTGCCAGCACAAAGCCTCCAAACCCCCAGGGCTCCCCCACACACCCCCACAGCAGCCTCTGCTGCAAGCCACACCCCACGCTCACCACCACCTCTCCTGCACACAGCAGCCCCCACAGCGCCGCTGCCACCTCAGCTCTGCTGCCAGCCCAGCCCCCAGCACAGGGACACAGGGACACAGGGCCAGGGACAGCCCCTGCAGCCCACCAATGGCTCCGCCTGCAACACAGCAGCAGCCAAAGGGGGCCTGCAGCTGCCCCCACCAGGGGGAGGCAGCACCACAAGGAACCCCCAAACACACCCACCCCGACCCCACCCCCCCCACGCACCCACAACCCCACACACCACACCCACCCACCCCCAACACCTCTGCCCTACCCCACACACACCCCCACAGACACACACACCCCCCCCATCTCCCCACACCACCCCCAACACCACACACCCTCACAGCTCCCCACACACTGCCCACAGACACACAGCAGGTGTAGGGGGTGGCAGCCACAAAAATTGGGCCAGGAGGTGGTGGGGTGAGGTGAGCCTGGTGGGTTTGGATCTGATGAAGGACATGGATCTGATGGAGCAGCAAAAATGATCAGGGGGGTTGAAGCAGCTCTGCTGCAAGGGCAGGCTGAGGGAGCTGGGGGTGTTCAGACTGGAGAAGAGAAGGCTCTGGCCAGGGGGGGACAACTTAAAGCAGCCTTCAGTACCTGAATGGGCAGCAGGAGAGCTGGGGAGGGACTGTTTGCAGAGGCCTGCAGTGACAGGATGAGGGACAATGGTTTGGAGTGAGAGCAGAGCAGATTCAGATTGGATGTGAGGAGCAAGTTCTGCACTGGGAGGCTGCTGGAACGTTGCCACAGGTGGCCCAGGGAGAGGTGCTTGTGGCCACAGCCCTGGAGATATTCAAGGTGAGGCTCAACAGGGCTCTGGGCAACCAGAGTGTAGCCAGGCAGGAAGGGACCTAGGGGTACTGATTGACAGCCAGCTCAACAGGAGCCAGCAGTGTGCCCAGGTGGCCAAGAAAGCCATTGGCATCCTGGCCTGCATCAGTGTGGCCAGCAGGAGCAGGGAAGTCCTTGTGCCCTGTGCTCAGCACTGCTTAGGCCACACCTTGAGTCCTGTGTCCAGTTCTGGGCCCCTCAGTTTAAGAAGGACATTGAGAGCTTGAAGGGCAACAAAGCTGGGGAGGGGTCTGGGACACAGCCCTGGGAGGAGAGGCTGAGGGAGCTGGGGTTGCTTAGCCTGGAGAAGAGGAGGCTCAGGGGAGACCTCATTGCTCTCTGCAACTCCCTGAAGGGAGGTTGTAGCCAGGTAGGGGTTGGTCTCTTCTCCCAGGCAAGCAGCACCAGAACAAGAGGACACAGTCTCAAGCTGTGCCAGGGGAGGTTTAGTTTGGAGGTGAGGAAGAAATTCTTCCCAGACAGAGATTGGCCATTGGGATGTGCTGCCCAGGGAGGTGGTGGAGTCCCCATCCCTGGAGGTGTTCAAGAGGAGCCTGGATGAGGCTCCAGTTCCTTCCACACAACTCACTCCCACCCACCTGGGGTCCCACAGCCTCCTCCCACAGCTGATGCCCCTCAGGATTGGTGAAATGTGATGGGCAGGGGGAGGCCTGGAGGAGGTTGGGAGGTGCCCCAGGACCTCATCAGCAATGGGCTGGGCTCCTGCTCTTGCCCCCAGTCTGGGTTCTTTACCTGCTGGGCTGTTCCAAGGGGCAGATCTGCAAACTCTGCAGACCCCCTGCAGACTCTGCTCTTCCCCAGCACACAGGGGCAGGGCTGATGGAGAGAGAAGGACCCAGCCCCTGCCAGAGAGCAGCAAAGGGCTCAGAGGAAAGGACTGAACTCCAAGGGATGGCTCAGCACTGCCCAGGACCAGGCAGCAGAGCTGAACCTTGCTGGGGGGCAGCCCCCAAGCCCAGCAGCACAGGCACAGGGAGGAAGGGCTGCTGGAGATGGGAGGCTTCAACAAGTGCAGGCTCAGCTCCCTGCCCAGCACACAGCTGCAGGGCAGCACCACAAGAGAGCTGCCTCCAGGCAGCCTCTCCCAGGCCCTGCCTGCAGCTTCTTCCCACTGCCTGCAGCTGCATTTGCCAGGAGCTGTTGCTCTGGCTCCAGGTCTCCTCCCTGCTGCTGCCCACAGACCCCAACCCAACCAGCTCTGTGCCCAGCTCTGCCCGGCAGGCACCCCCAGGGGGGAGGCAGCAGCACAGCACCACAAGGAACCCCCAAACACACCCACCCCGACCCCACCCCACCCACAGCCCCACACACCCCTCCAACAACCCCACACACCACACCCACCCACCCCCAACACCTCTGCCCTACCCCACACACCCCCCCACAGACACACACAGCCCCACAACTCCCCACACCACCCCCAACACCACACACCCCCACAGCTCCCCACACACTGCCCACACACACACACAGCTCCCCACAACCGCACCCACCCCCTCGCACCACCCCACCACTCCCCACTCCCAGCCTCACCACCCCGACCCACACCACACCCACACACAGCCTCCCCCACCACCACCAACTCCTACCCCCAAACCCACACAGCCCCACGGGCTCCTCACCAGCCCCTCACACGCCCCTCTCCGACCCCAAGCCCCCACCCAACCTCACACACGCCCCCACAACTCCACAGCCCCCAACAACCACCCCCCACAGCCCCACCCACACCAGCCCCACACCTCACCGAGCCCTCCTCAAGCCCAGCTCCAGGACACAGCCCTCAGCCCCACGCCAGCCCAATGCCAACCCCACCAGCCGCTCCCCCAAGCCCCAAGGGATCCCCACCCCAGCAGCCCCCACTCTGCCCCGCGCCTGCCCACACCTACCCCACAGCCCAGGCCAAAGGGGCGCACAGCAGCAGGAAGAGGAAGGACCAAGAGCTCGGAGCAGAGGCAGCTGCCGACTGCCGTCCCCTGCAGCCTCCTGGCAGCCTGGGCGAGCAGAGAGCGATGCAATGGAGGCCCCGAACCGCCCACGTTGCAGCCCAGCCCAGGCGGGGGCTGGGGCCGCAGAGGAAGCCCCGCCCACGGCCGGGCAGCCCCAGCCAATCAGAGGCGCCGGATTACGCCAACCCCGCCTCCAAGTCCCAGCGGGGAGCTGCGGCCCTGGCTCCGCGCGGGGCATGCCGGGAGGTGCAGCTCTCAGCCAGGGCGGCGCCGTCTGGGCTGAGCTGCGCTGCGGGGGCAGGGCTGGGGCACAGCAGCTCCGCAACAGCTCTGACCCAGCAGCTGCGCACAGCTCCCAGGAGCTTTGGCTCAGCTCGGAAAGCTTGCGCAGAGGTTTCCAGGAGCTCTGCAGAGCTTCGGAGGATGTTTTTCGCTGAGGAATCTCTGCAGGGTTGGGAACCCAAAACCTCCTCCCAGCCTCTCCCAAACTCTTGCAAAGAGATTTCGATGCCTCCCGAGGGGGCTTGGGGCAGCTCCGGGGGATCTGAACGGCTCGGGAAGAGTTTTTCTGTCGCCTTCCAGAGTTTCCAGCAGGAGCTGAGGACTTTCCGGGCAGTTTTCAGCCTTTTGCAGCATTTCTGAAGGATGTTGGAGACTGCAAGAAGCCAGAGCCTGGCTGAGAGCTCTGCAGAATCAGTTTGCAGGAGCTTGGCAGCCATGGGGATGAGGTTCTGGAATTGGTTTGGATTCGTTTTGGCACTTTGAATCATTTCCCGAAGCTCTGTTCATTATTTCCAGCCCCTTTTCCTTCCTTTTGAAGCTATTTTCCTCATTTTGGGCTGATTTTAATGGGTTTTGGGGAGACTTTGCTTAGCCTCAGGCATTTTGAATGACTTTTGAAGATAGTTTGAGTATTTTCATCTCCTTTTTCATGATTACTGAAGACATTTTGATCATTTTCAGGCCTTTTTAATGATTTTTTTTTAGATATTTAGACCATTTTTAGGCTTTTCTAATGATTTTTGAGGTATTTTCATTATTCCCAGGCCCTTTCAATGATTTTTGAAGTATCTTTACTCATTCCAGGCCCTTTCAGTGAGTTTTGAAGACATTTTGATTATTTTTGTGCATATTTGATGTTTTCCTACAAGATTTTGATTCTTTTCAGGCCCTTTGAATGATCTTCAAAGAGATTTGGATCATTTTTAAGCCATTTTTTACAAAGCATTTTGAGTGCCAAAAAAAACCTCCTTAAAATCCTCAACTCTTCAAACAGAGCTTTTGAAGCATCTTTAGGGAGGTTTAGGAGGTTCTAATAGTTTGGAAAGTGTTAAAATCTTCTCCAAGTGCTGAAACAGGAATCCAGAGGCACAAAGCTGTCAGCTCCCTTGAGCTGCAGCTATAGAATTTGGGGGGTTTGAGAGGTGAAGCATCAGGACTGTGGAACCTGCTGCTCCTGGCAGAGTTGATCCAATCAGAGAAGAGTTTGGGTTGGGAAACCCCCAAATTCAGCTGGCAGCTGTTGGCAGGAGGAACATTGCCCTGCTTGAAGCAGAGCCTTTGAACTGCAGCTGAGGGTTCAGAGCTGCCTTAGGAGGAGACTTGAGCCCTGGGGATGTATCCCAGTGGGAGTTGTGTTCTCAGCCCCTGAGTGCTGCTGGTTTGCCACAGGGTTTCACAGACAGACTCCCTAAGGTTGGAAAAGACCTCCAAGCTCATCAAGTCCAACCTTCTACCCACATCTCCATGACCACCAGACCATGGCCCAGAGTGCCAGCTCTACTCATTTCTGGAATACACCCAGGGACAGTGACTCTCCCACCCCCCTGGGCAGCCTGCTCCAATGCCTGAGCACTCTTGAAGCAAAGAGATTTTCCCTCCTCTCCAACCTAAATCTCCCCTGGTACAATTTCAGGGCATTTCCTCTTGTCCTGTCATTGGTTACTTGGGAGAAGAGGCCAATATTGGCCTCACTCTGATCTCCTTTCAGGTCCATGTAGAGATCAATGAGGTCTCCTCTCATCCTTCTCTTCTTCACAATAAGCAATCCCAGCTCCCTCAGCCTCTCCTCACCAGACCTGCTCTCCAATCTCCTCCCCAGCTTTGCTGCCCTTCTCTCTCCCTGCTCCAGCACCTCAGTGACTTTCTCATACTGTGATGCCCAAAGCCAAACACAGCACTTGAGATGCAGTCTCACCAGTGCTGGGGCCAGAGAGACAATCACTTCCTGCTGCTCACAGCCCTTCTGATCCAGGCCAGGATGGTGGAGGTCTTCCTAACCACCTGGGTACACCCTGGCTCATGCTCAGCTGGCTGTCTACCAACACCCCCAGGCCCTTTTCTGCTGGGCAGTTTCCAGCCACGCTGCCCCAAGCCTGCAGCCTTCACGGGGTTGTTGTGATGCTAGCACAAGAGCCAGTGCTTGGCCTTATGAAACCTTCTGGAACTGACCTGAGCCCAGCAGCCCAACCTCTCCAGACCTCTCTGCAGAGCCTTCCTACCCTGCAGCAGATCAACACTCCCACTTCATGCTGTCTGCACCTTGCTCACTCTTTCATTGCTTGCTGTTGATGTGGCAGAAGATGCAGGCAGAAATCAGCTGAAGTGCCACCACCATCAGGGTTTGTCTGGTGAACATTGAAAGGCTTAGAAAATACAGACCAGGGGGGAAAAAAACCCAACCCAACAAGAACACACCTAACAAACACTAAGGTGAGCATTAAAACTCCAGCTGAGTTATAGCCACCCTGGGTTTCAAATGTTTCCATGAGCAACCATAGAATCGGTTCTGGGAGCTCTGTGCTTTGCCTTGGCAGGGAGGTGAGGGAGACAAATATCTGCTGCTCAGCACTGACTAGGTCCAGCCCATGGCTGTGGTCATTGCATCATAGTATCATAGTATCAGTCAGGGTTGGAAGGGACCACAAGGATCATCTAGTTCCAGCCCCCCTGCCATGGGCAGGGACACCCCACACTAGATCAGCCTGGCCAGAGCCTCAGCCAGCCTGGGCTTAAACACCTCCAGGGACAGGGCCCCAACCACCTCCCTGGACAACACATTCCAGGGCTTCACCACTCTCATGGGGAAGAACTTCCTCCTCACCTCCAGCCTGAATCTCCCCACCTCCAGCTTCATTCCATTCCCCCTAGTCCTATCACTCCCTGAGATCCTGAGCAGTCCCTCCCCAGCCTTCCTGTAGGCCCCCTTCAGATACTGGAAGGCCACAATGAGGTCACCTGGGAGCCTTCTCTTCTGCAGACTGAACAGCCCCAACTCCTTCAGTCTGTCCTCACAGGAGAGGTGCTCCAGCCCTCTGCTCCTCCTCGTGGCCCTTCTCTGGACACCTTCCAGCACCTCCACATCCCTCTTGTCATAGGGGCTCCAGAACTGGACACAGTACTCCAGGTGGGGTCTCCCCAGAGCTGAGCAGAGGGGGAGGATCACCTCCCTTGCCCTGCTGGCCACACTTCTCCTGATGCAGCCCAGGAGCTGATTGGCTTTGCAGGCTGCAAGTGCACACTGAGAGCTCCTGGTGAGCTTCTCCTCCCCCAGCACCCCCAAGTCTCTCTCCTCAGGGCTGCTTTCCAGCCAGTCCCTGCCCAGCCTGGATTTGTGCCTGGGATTGCCTCGACCCAGCTGCAGGACCCTGCCCTTGCTCTTGTTGAACCTCCTGAGGTTGGCTTGTGCCCACCTCTCCAGCCTGCCCAGGTCCCTCTGGATGGATCCCTTCCCTCCAGCGTGTCTGCTGCACCACACAGCTTGGTGTCAGACAGCTTGGGGTCATTGCCTCATAGACTGCTGGGATGGTAGGGGCTGGAAAGGACCTCTGGAGAGGAGGTTCAATCCCCCTGCCAGAGCAGGATCCCCTGGGGCAGGTCCCACAGGAACACATCCGGATGGCTCTGGAAGCTCTCCGGCAAGGGGCACTGCAGGGCCTCTCTGGGCAGCCTGCTGCAGGGCTCCAGCACCCTTCCAGCCAAGAAGTTTCTCCTCATGGTGAGGTGGAGCTTGCTGTGTCCCAGCCTGCATCCATTGCCCCTTATCCTGTCCCAGGACACCATTCCAGAGAGCCTGGCACCACCTTCTTGACAGCCAGCTGGATGTTTTTCCAGGCCTGGCCCTTCCCAGCCTAAAGGAGTAAGAATCACAGAGTGCCTGTGACTGGAGAAGACCTTTCAGGTGCAGGTCAGCCATGCCCTGACCCTGGCACTGTGCCAGAGCTGAGGAGGTCCTTTGGTCAATAGTATTTTGCTGTGGGCTGAGGACCATAGA
Organism: Melanerpes formicivorus; assembly: GCF_026170545.1. Taxonomy (NCBI): domain Eukaryota; kingdom Metazoa; phylum Chordata; class Aves; order Piciformes; family Picidae; genus Melanerpes; species Melanerpes formicivorus. The sequence continues at coordinate 236,306 of NW_027142530.1, forward strand.
GAAGATTCCTCCAGCAGTGCCAGAGAGCAGCAAGGGGCTGGGCAGTGGCCAGAGGGTGGGCAGAGGCCATGGTGAATTGTTCTGCCATCCCATAATCCCTGCAGCTGCCCTGGAAGCAGAATGCAGAGCCAGCTCCTCCCCTCTGCTCCCTCATCTCTCCCTGGGGCAGGTGGCAGCTGTTGGCTGTCCTGGTTTGAGGGGGGGGGAGAGGGGGGGGGAGAGGGGGGGGGAGAGGAGGGGGGAGAGGAGGGGGGAGAGGAGGGGGGAGAGGAGGGGGGAGAGGAGGGGGGAGAGGAGGGGGGGAGAGGAGGGGGGAGAGGAGGGGGGAGAGGAGGGGGGAGAGGAGGGGGGAGAGGAGGGGGGAGAGGATAAACCAGTTTGGAAGAGCCCTTTGAGAGCCTCTCCTCCCAGGGCTGTGCTCCACCCCCAGTGCCAGTGCCAGCCCCGCCTGGTGCTGAGTGCGGGCAGCAGGGCTGGGATGAGAGTTGCACTCTGGACCCCGTCCCTCCCGGCCGCTCTCTGACACCTCACCGCCCCCCCCCCCATTGCTGTCCCAATGCACATCCTGCACAGCACAGACTGCAAACAGCCAAGAGCTTCAGGAGCCAACCCCGCGGCCCCCAGCCCCGCCGGCACCCCCCTGCCCCTGGCCAAAGCCAAACAGAACAATTCCTCACCCTCCCCGACCCTGCCCCAGCCCCACGGAGCCCCCTGCCCCCCGCGCCCCTCCCGACCCCCAACTCCACACACGCCCCCGGCAGCCCCACGCAGCCAGAGCCTTCCCCGCTGCGCTGCCGCCGCCCTCAGCGCTCCCCGGCCCCCTCAGCCCCTCCCGCCCCGCCGCAGCTCACCAGCCGGCAGCTGCCGCTCGCCCGCCAGCACGTCCGGCACTTCTCCCGCGCTCCGGCCCCGCTGCCGCTCCCCACGGGGCAGCAACAATGGCGGCCGCGGCCGGCAGGGGCAGCTCCTGGCTGGGCCTCGGCAGCGCCCAGGGGGAGGAGCTGCCGCGCTCACGGCGCCTCTCATTGGCTGCGGCTGCCCGCCCGTGGGCGGGGCTTTCGTTCCGGACTGCTCCCTGCTTCCGCTCCCCGTCCCACGTGGCCGCAGCAGCCGGAGGGGCCGGGCCGGGGTCTCCCTCGCAGCGCTCTCTGCTCGCCAGCAGCCTGCCGGGGCCGGCGGCTCCCTGTGCGCTGAGCTCTTCCTCCTTCTCCTTCTGCTGCTCTGCTTCGCTCTTGTCCCGGTGTCCAGGTGGGGTTAGAGAGACTCTGGGGATGAGTTGTGGGTCGTGGGGTGGGGATCAGAGAATGCTCTCTGGGGGGGGGGGTGTGAGGGGTCGGGAGGGTCGTTTGAGTTGGGTAAGGGTTTGTGGGACAGGGGTCCGTGGGGCTGGGGCGGGGGGGGAGCCTCTGAGGTGATCTAGGGTGAATCGGTGGGGTTTGGTTGGGGGCTTCTGGGGATATGTGTGTGGGGGTCCGTGGGATATGGGGGAGATCAGTGGGGTACGGGGTGGGGGTGGGTCTGTGAGGTCCGGGGGAGCTCTGCAAGCTTGGCGCTTGGGGTCCGTGCGGGGGGGTCTCCGTGATTTTGGGAAGCTCTGTGCGGCTGTGGGGGTCTGCGGTGTTTGGGGTGGTCGGGAGGGGGCCTGTGGGGTAGGGCAGAGGTGTGCAGGGTCGGTGAGCGTCGTCTGTGCTGTTCTGGGAGGGGTCTGTGCGGGTGCGGAGCCGCGGGTGGGGTTGGGGTGGGGGTCTGTGGGGCTCCTTGTGGTGCTGCCTCCCCCTGGTGGGGGCAGCTGCAGGCCCCCTTTGGCTGCTGCTGTGTTGCAGGCGGAGCCATTGGTGGGCTGCAGGGGCTGTCCCTGGCCCTGTGTCCCTGTGTCCCTGTGCTGGGGGCTGGGCTGGCAGCAGAGCTGAGGTGGCAGCGGCGCTGTGGGGGCTGCTGTGTGCAGGAGAGGTGGTGGTGAGCGTGGGGTGTGGCTTGCAGCAGAGGCTGCTGTGGGGGTGTGTGGGGGAGCCCTGGGGGTTTGGAGGCTTTGTGCTGGCAGGTGCCGGGCGGCTGCTGTGCTGAAGGGCAGCGGCTGGGCTGAGGGCCAGGCGCGGGGGGGAGCTGTGGGCAGGCTGTGTGCTGGGTGCCGTGGGGGTGTCAGGCGTGGGTGCTGTGCTGAGCCTGAGCTTGGGAGCGCCTGGGGCTGGTGTCAGCTGTGGGGCGGTTTGGCTGTGCTGGGGGTGGTGGCATCCAAGGCCTCTGTGCTCTGCAAGCTCTTGAGGCACAAAGATTCCCTGGGGGGTTGCAGAGTGATTCTCAGTTTCTCTGCAGGCCTCCTGAGCACAGAAAGGCTCAGGGCAGGAGGAGCTTTTGGTGATGGTTGTTTTGTGCAGCCTTGGGTGTTGGATCAGTGTCTTGGCTGAGTTTGGTCCTTTCTCTTGTGGCCAAGTTGAGGTCCCTTTGGTTTTGGCAGCTGAGCACAGGTTGAGGCTTTTGCTGCAATGGTTTTTGTGCTGGCAGCATTGTGTGCTGCCAGCTGGAGTGCTGTGTGCAGCTGTGGTGCCCCCAAGAGGGGCAGGAGGTTGAGCTGTTGGAGGGGGTGTGTAGGAGGCCCTGGGGGTGGTGGGAGGGCTGTGGCAGCTCCCCTGTGTGGGTGGTCTGTAAGAGTTGTGTCTGTTGAGACTGTGGGGAGAGGTTGGAGCAGCCTTGTGGTAGCTGCTGGGGGCTGCAGGAGAGCTGGGGAGGGACTTTGGTGAGGGGCTGGGAGTGATGGGCTGAGGGGGAGTGGATTGAAGGTTGAGGAGGGCAGATTTGGAGTGGAGCTTGGGAGGAAATAGTTTGGAGTGGGGGTGGTGAGAGCCTGGAGCAGGTTGGGCAGGGAGGTGCTGGCTGCCCCCTCCCTGGAGGTGCTGAGGGTGAGGTTGGATGAGGGCTTGAGCAGCCTGGTGTGGTGGAAGGTGTCTGTGGGCATGGCAGGGGGTTGGAGCTGTCTGCTCTTTGGGGTCCCTTCCAGCCCAAAGCATTCTCTGTCTGCTTGAATTTGGACACTTAGCAGAAGTGCAATGAAGGGAACTTGAAATAAGCAAAGTTGTGAAACTGGCTCTGAGCCTGGGGGCTGGGTGTGGGCTTGGAAAGGGTTCTGACCTTAGCTGCTCGCTCTTGAGCTTGTGGGGGCTGGCTCTGGAGCTTGGTTCTGGCCTTTGTTGCTGGTTCTGGAGCATAGGGGCTGGCTCTTGAACTTGGGGGCTGGCTGTGAGCTTGGGAATTGTTCTGACCTTAGTTGCTGCTTCTTGAGCTTGGGAAGCAGTTCTGATCTTACTTGCTGGTTCTTGAGCTTGTGGGGGCTGGCTCTGGAGCTTAGTTCTGACCTTTGTTCTGGTAGTGGAGCTTGGAGGCTGGTTCCTGAGCTTGGGAAGTGGTTCTGACCTTAGTTGCTGGCTCTGAGCTTGGGAGCTGAGTCTGCACTTTTGGTTTAGGTTGCTTGGGGGCTGGTTCTGGAGCTTGGGGGCTGGCTGTGAGCTTGGGAAGTGTTCTGACCTTAGTTGCTGGCTCTGGGCTTGGGGTGTGGTTCTTGACCTCCGGGCCTGTCTCTGAGGTCAGGGGTTGGTTCTTGAGCTTGGGAAGTGGTTCTGACCTTGATTGCTGGCTCTTGAGCTTGGTTCTGGCCTTTGTTGCTGGTTCTTGAGCTTAGGGGCTGGCTCTTGAACTTGGGGGCTGGCTGTGAGCTTGGGAATTGTTCTGATCTTAGTTGCTGCTTCTTGAGCTTGGAAAGGGGTTTTGAGCTTAGTTGCTGGCTCTGGGCTTGGGGTGTGGTTCTTGACCTCAGGGCATGTCTCTGAGGTCAGGGACTGGTTCTTGAGCTTGGGGGCTGGTTGTGAGCTTAGGGGCTGGCTCTGAGCTTGGAAAGTGGTTCTGACCTTTCTGGCTGGCTCTTGAGCTTGTGGGGGCTGGCTCTGGAGCTTGGCTCTGACCTTTGTTGCTGGTACTGGAACCTGGGAGCTGGTTCCTGAGGTTGGAAAATGGTTCTGACCTTAGTTGCTGGCTTGGGAGCTGTTTCTTGAGCGTGGGGTCTGGATGTGAGCTTGGGAAGTGGATCTGACCTTAGTTGCTGGTTCTGGAGCTTGGGGGCTGGCTCTTCAACTTAGGGGCTGGCTGTGAGCTTGGGAAGTGGTTCTGATCTTAGCTGCTGGCTTGGGAGCTGAGTCTGCACTTTTGATCTAGGTCCTGGACCTTGGGGGCTGGCTCTTGAGCTTGGAATGTGGTTCTGTCCTTATTTGCTTATTATTGTGGTTATTATTGTGGCTCTGACCTTATTTGGAGACTTGATGAGGTACTTGGTGCCATGGGTTAGCTGTTTGGGTGGGTTGGATTGGTTGATGGGTCTTGAAGGTCTCTTCCAACCTGGTTTGGTTTAGTTTGGTTTGCTGGCTTGTGAGCTTGGGGCCTGGGTGTGAGCTCTGGAGGTGGCTCTGAGCTTGGGAAGTGTTCTGACCTTAATTGCTGGTTCTTGAGCTCGGGGGCTGGTTCTGAGCTTGGGAAGTGGTTCTGATCTTAGCTGCTGGTGCTGGGCTTGGGGCCTGGATGTGAACTTAGGAGCTGGCTCTGAGCCTGGGGGCTGGTTCTGCATTTCTGACCTGGATTCTTGTGCTTGGGAGCTGACTCTGACCTTAGTTGCTGGTTCTTGAGCTTGGGGGCTGGGTGTGAGCTTGGCCCCTGCCTTGAATTTAAAATGAGAGAGTTCAGCCAGTTGGAAGTTGAAGCTGAGCTGCTTTGCACTGCAGTGCTTCAGAGTTTGTGGTGCTCCAAAGGCAGATCTCAAAGAGCTGCTGCAAGAGTTGAGCTGAAGTGGCACAGTGCCCTGCAGAGGCAAAAGCTTTTCCCTGCCAGTCAGCCATTGGAATCCTCTCCCCAGGGCAGTGGTGGATTGCCCTGCAGGGCAGAGTTGGAAGGCTCAGCTTGGCAGGGGGCTGGGCCAGCTCCTTTCCAGTGCAGTGTCAGCTGGCAAGGTTGGAGCAGCTGAGCCTTGGGGTCCCTTGCAGCCTGGCATTGTGTGGCAGCAGAGCTGTGCTGCTGGTTTTGAGGGCACTTGGAAAGCTTCTGGAGCATTTGTGCAGAGTGTGCAAGACATCCCTGAGCCTAGCAACTCCCTCAGCTCTCTTCAGAATGAACTCTGCAGAGCTGGAAGAGCTTTCCAGGAATTTGGCAGAGGTTTGGAGGAGTTGGGAAAGGATTTTGGTTCTCCTCCTCCTTGTCCTCTTCCTTGTCCTCCTCTGCCTCATCTTTTTCCTGCTCTCCCTGGAGGCTGCACTTAGACTCCTAGAATGCTGGAGTGGTTTGGGTTGGGAGGGAGCTGCCAAGGTGCTGCAGTCCAAGCCCCTCTGCAGTCAGCAGGGACATCCTGCACTAGCTCAGGTTGCCCAGAGCCCTGTCTAGCCTCACCTTGAACCTCTGCAGGGCTGGGACCTCAAGCCCCTCCCTGGGCAACCTGTTGCAGTGTTCCAGCAGGCTCCTGGTGCAGAACTTGTTCCTCACCTCCAATCTCAATCTGCTCTGCTCTAGTTTGCATAAGCCTGCAGGGACAGGACCAGAGGCAATGGCTTCAAAGAGTCCCTCTGCAGCCTTCTTGTAGTTCCCTTCAGGTACCAGAAGGTCACTCTTAGGTCTCCCCAGAGTTTTCTCTTCTCCTCTCCAGGCTGTACACCCCCAGCTCCCTCAGCCTGTCCTGGTAGCAGAGCTGCTCCAAGCCCCTGATCATTTTTGTGTCCCTCCTCTGGGCCCTCTCCATCAGGTCCATGTCCTTCCTGTGTTGAGGTCTCCAGAGCTGGCTGCAGTGCTGCAGGTGAAGTCTCATCAGAGCAGAGCCAAGTGGCAGGATGGCCTCTGTCCATCTGTGGCCATGCTGCTTTTGGTGTAGCCCAGGCTGCCCTTGGCTTTGTGGGCTGCAGGCTCCCCCTGTCTCCTCCATGCTCTCATCCAGCGGTTTCTGTTGGGCCCTGCTGGCTCTGTAGATCAGCCCTGGGGACTTGCTGTGGCCCTGTGGACTCTGAGAGGGCAGCAAGTGAGTGGAGATGGAGCAATGGATGGAGAGATGGAGGGTGAAGGCTGCAGGGGGTGGGAGGGCTTAGTTCAGCAGCTGTGTGGCTCTGCCTGGCTCCTCCCTGCAATGGTGCTGGCAGCAGCTGACCCCAGAAGCTCGAAACCCCAAATCCTGCCTGGCTCAGGACCCTCCTGCCCTGTCCCCTCCTGACATGCAGCACAGCCCAAGCAGGCACTCAGGGCTCCTAGCCACACAGCCCAGCCATCCCCCATGGCAGGAGTCACCTGAGGTCTCACTCCCTCTCTGTCCCCCTTGCTCTCATCAGTTTCTGCCTGAGGTGTCTGCAGGGTCCCTCCCCAGCCCTCATGTGTAACCCCCCCTTGGCTTGGTGCTGTTCTTTCAGCCCTCCAGCTGATCCCAGCCTTTAGTCTCAGGCCCCTTCCATCCTTGTGCTGCTGCTTCCAGCCCAGTTCCTTAGATGCTTCCTCAGCCACAGCATTTCCCACTCCACCCTTCCAGCTGCAGTGGCAGTGGAGGTGGGGGACCCAGGGCCATGGGAGAGCCAAGGCAGCAGGGACATGGATAGACTGGGACTGACGGAGGGGCCTTGGTGTAGTCAGGCAGGAATTAGGCCTTGTCCCCCCAAGAAGGGGAGAGGATGCAGGGCCCAGGTGGCAAATGAGTGTGCAGGGAATGGCAGAATCTGGCACCATTTTAGGAGGTGAAAGGAGTGAATTGTGCTGCAGCTCTGCCTGTGTCAGCTGGGAGATGAACAGCAGCCCATGGGCACTGTGCCCTCCCACCAAACCTCTTTTTCTCTTGGGGATGTGGAGTGGCAGCTCCAGGGAACTGCAAAGAGCAATCTGAGAGAAATGGTCAGGGAGAGAAGGAAGCCAAATCCTTTCCACTGAGTCTCTTTGGGCTGCAAGTGTGTGAAGGGTGCTGGAGGTGTGAGGTTTGAGCAGGAGCCAGAGGCTCCTCCAGCATCCCAGTGAGGGCTGAAGAGGTTTAGCAAAAAGCTGCCCAAGCCCCTTCCCCCTCTGCTGCATCTGCAGAGAGCATGAATCTCCCTTTGTGTGTGTCCTGAGGGCTGCTTTGATCTTCTGTTGGGGAGTGGGCAGCAGAAAGGTGTGTGCAGGGCAGAGCTGAGCTCAGAGTGGGTGTGGTGGGTTCAGTGTCAGGGAGCAGAGCTGGGTCCAGAGCAAAATCTGTTGTCAAATGCAGCTGCAGGCAGCAGAAGCCTGGGCAGGCACTGGGCAGAAGCTTTAGGCGAAGCCTGGGAGAGGCTGTGTGGAGGCAGCTGTGTTGTGGTGCTGGCCTGCAGCTGTGTGCTGGGGGCTGTGTGCTGGGCAAGGAGCTGAATCTGCACTTCCTGAGGCCTCCCATCTTGAGCAGCCCTGGCTGTGTGCTGTGGCTGTGCTGCAGGGCTTGGGAGCTGCCCCCAGCAAGGCTGAGCTGTGCTGCCTGGTCCTGGGCAGTGCTGAGCCATCCCTTGCAGATCAGCGCTCTCCTCTGAGCCCTTTGCTTCTCTCTTGCAGGAGCTGAGTCCTCTCTCCGTCATCCATGTCCCTGTGTGCTGGGGAGCAGCACAGTTTGCAGATCTGTCCCTTGGAGCAGCCCAACAGATAAAGAACCCAGATTGGGGAAACAGCAGGACCCCAGCCCCCAGGACAGTTCCCAACCTGCTCCACCTCTTCCTGTCCAGCATATTTCACCTCTCCAGGAGCTCTGAGGCACATCAGGTGTTGTGGGAGTTGAGGAATTCCCCAGACTGCTGTGGGTGAGTTGTGAGCAGGAGGTGATGTTTGGGGGTTGGGATTTGGAGGGTGGTGGGAGAAGGTTGGAGGTCACAGTATCACACATAGTATCACAGTATAACTAAGATTGGAAAGGACCTCGAGGACCATCGAGTCCAACCTATCAACACAGACCCCATGACTAGATTGCTGTAGCCAAAGTGCAGCACTCGACACTTGGACTTGTTGAATGCCATCCCATTGGACTCTGCCCATCTGTCCAGTCGGTCGAGGTCCCTCTGCAGAGCCTTTCCACCCTCTAACTGACCAACATCTGCTCCCAACTTGGTGTCATCTGCAAACTTGCTGATGACTGACTTGATCCCCTCATCCAGATCATCAATGAAGATGTGACGAGGTGGTTTGGTCTTCCGTGTTCAGTGCTGCTGCCTCCATTGTCTGAGCCAGGGGAGCTCAAAGGACAGGGCCTGGGCCAGGAACCACCCTGCCAATGCCACCAGGCTTGAGGAGCATAGGACAAGACCACTTGTAAGCCCCAGGGTACCTTAACGCACTGAACACAGGAACCTGGGGTCTCAGTACAGGCAGAAACTGAAGGTTTGAGGTCCCCTCTGCATTCTCTTCTCCAGCTGGGTGTTGGGAGTCAGGGAGTGTCATGACCCAGGCAGGATCTGAGGGTTTGAGGTCCTGGGCTCAGGTGCTTCCATCTTCCCTATTGCACAGCTGTGACCCCTCCCTCCCACAGTATGACCTCTCAGAAGGACCCAGGCAAGAGCTGGGAGAAGCAGCACCCAGAGATCAAGCTGGAGAAGCTAATGTGCAGTCCCAAGAGAGAGCAGGATGAGGAGGAAAAAGTGGACAAGATGGAGGATGATGCTGAGAATGACAACTATGAAGAGGAGGATAATGATGATGATGAAGGTGACCAGGATGAGGGGGAGGAATGTATGGAGGAGGATGAAGCCAGAGCAGGTCCCTCAGTGTCACCCAAAGAGCTGAATCAGTGCCTTGAGTGTGGGCAGAGCTTCCCAGGTAGCTCAGAGCTGGTGAAGCACCCCTGCCCGCAGCCTGGCTCCCAGCCCTTTGTCTGTGGTGACTGTGGCAAGAGGTTCCGCTGGAACTGTCGGCTCCTCCAGCACCGCCGCACCCACACAGGTGAGAAACCGTTCACCTGTGCTGACTGCGGCCAGAGCTTCACCCAGCGCGGCAGTCTCACCCACCACCGCCGCACCCACACTGGAGAGAAGGCCTTCACCTGTGCTGCCTGCGGCCAGAGCTTCACCCAGCGCGGCAATCTCACCCAGCACCGCCGCACCCACACTGGAGAGAAGCCGTTCTCTTGTGACAGCTGTGGCAAGAGATTCACACAGCTCGCTCATCTTAGGCAACACCACCTTACCCACACGAGTGAGAAGGCCTTCACCTGCAGGGACTGCGGCAAGAGCTTCAAACAGCGCTCTACTCTCACCATCCATCGCCGCATCCACAGTGGAGAGCATCTGTTCCCATGTGCTGAGTGCAGCAAGAGATTCACCACGAGTACTGAATTAATCCGGCACCAACTCATCCACAGTGGTGAGAGGCCGTACAGCTGTGCCGACTGCGGCAAGAGCTTCACCCGGAAGAGCCATCTCACAGAGCACCGTCGTGTGCACACTGGTGAGAAGTCTTTCAGCTGTGCTGAGTGTGGCCAGGCCTTCAGAGATAGGCGCACTCTCATTCACCACCACCGCACCCACACTGATGAGAAATCTTTCACCTGTGATGATTGTGGTAAGCGCTTCAGTGAGAAGCGATCACTCAACAAGCACCGCTGCACCCACACCAGAGAGCAGCCTGCACTGGAGGGGATGCATAAATCCACCTAGAATCTGTTGGGTAATTGTGAGTCCTCTGAGAGAATCTTTCCAGCACAAAAATCATCATCCTTTTTTTCCTTTGCAATTGTCAGGAACTGGGGACACCAGAAGCAACAAACACCTCCTGCCCTTCTGAACACCAATTATTGCTAATGAGAACAATTACAGTGCTGAGTCTGCACAGCTGGAGCTCCCAGTGGAGCTGGGCAGGGCTTTGCCAGGGTCTGTCTGGTCCTCCTCAATGCTTTGTGTCACCCTGGGGTAAGAACCTCTCTGTACATTCACCAATTATGTCAATAAAACACAAAAGTTACCCAAATCCTGTCTGTTTGCTTTTATTTCAGATATCCCTGCCTCAATGCCTTAATAATAAAGGGGTCCAGGAGAGCTGGACCTACTTCAAGGAAGAATTGTTGAAGGCTCAGGGACAGGCTGTGCCAATGTGCCGGAAGATGAGCCACTGGGGCAGACGGCCAGCCTGAATGGTTAATGAACTTTTAATAGAGCTAAGGGGAAAAAAGAGGGTGTATCACCTTTGGAAGAGAGGGAAGGCAAACCACAAAATGTTTAAGGATGTTGCCAAGTCATGTAGGAAGAAAATTAGGGAGGCAAAAGCACACTTGGAGCTTAAACTGGCCTCTACTGTGAAGGACAACAAAAAGTCCTTCTATAAATACATTAATAGCAAGAAAAAGGGAAAGGACAACTCCACTCCTTGGTTGACATGGAGGGAAATGTTGTATCAAGGGATGAGGAAAAGGCAAAGATACTTAACACCTTCTTTGCCTCAATTTTTACTAGAAGGACAGAATGTCTTCCTGACAGCTGGCCTGCAGAGCTGGCAGAAGGAGCCAGGGAGCTGCACAGTTTCCCTATGTTCCATGAGGAGGAGGTTGGAACTCTCCTCAGCAGCTTAGATCCCCACAAGTCCATGGGACCAGATGGGATTCATCCTAGGGTGCTGAGAGAGCTGGCAGATGAGCTGGCCAAGCCACTCTCCATCATTTTCCAGCAGTCCTGGCTCACTGGCGAGGTCCCAGAGGACTGGAAGCTGGCCAACGTGGTGCCCATCCATAAGAAGGGCCGGTTGGATGAGCCAGGGAATTATAGGCCTGTCAGCCTGACCTCAGTGCCAGGCACGATCATGGAACAGGTCATCCTGAGTGCAATCACAAAGCACTTACAGGATGGCCAAGGGATCAGGCCTAGCCAGCATGGATTTAGGAAGGGCAGGTCCTGCCTGACCAACCTGATCTCCTTCTATGATCAGGTGACCTGCCTGGTGGATGTGGGGAGGCCTGTTGATGTAGTCTACCTGGACTTCAGCAAGGCCTTTGACACCGTCCCCCATAGCAAACTGCTGGCCCAGCTGTCAGCCCATGGCTTGGACAGGAGCACACTGCGATGGGTTAGGAACTGGCTGGATGGCCGAGCCCAGAGAGTGGTGGTGAATGGTGCCACATCCAGCTGGCAGCCAGTCACTAGTGGTGTGCCCCAAGGATCAGTGCTGGGCCCTGTGCTCTTTAACATCTTTATTGATGATCTGGATGAGGGCATTGAGTCCATCATCAGTAAATTTGCTGATGACACCAAGCTGGGGGCAGTAGTTGATCTGCTGGAGGGTAGAGAGGCTCTGCAGAGGGACCTCGACAGGCTGGACAGATGGGCAGAGTCCAAGGGCATGAGATTGAACACATCCAAGTGTCGGGTTCTGCACATTGGCCACAACAACCCCATGCAGTGCTACAGGCTGGGGTCAGAGTGGCTGGAGAGCAGCCAGGCAGAGAGGGACCTGGGAGTACTGGTCGATGGCAGGCTGAACATGAGCCTGCAGTGTGCCCAGGCAGCCAAGAGGGCCAATGGCATCCTGGCCTGCAGCAGGAACAGTGTGGCCAGCAGGAGCAGGGAGGTCATTCTGCCCCTGTACACTGCACTGGTTAGGCCACACCTCGAGTCCTGTGTCCAGTTCTGGGCCCCTCAGTTTAGGAAGGAGGTTGACTTGCTGGAACGAGTCCAGAGAAGAGCAACAAAGTTGGTGAGGGGTTTGGAACACAAGCCCTATGAGGAGAGGCTGAGGGAGCTGGGGCTGCTTAGCCTGGAGAAGAGGAGACTCAGGGGTGACCTTATCACTCTCTACAACTACCTGAAGGGAGGTTGTAGACAGGCTGATGATGGTCTCTTCTCCCAGGCAGCCAGTACCAGAACAAGAGGACACAGTCTCAGGCTGCGCCAGGGGAGGTTCAGGTTGGATGTTAGGAAGAAGTTCTATACAGAAAGAGTGATTGCCCATTGGAATGGGCTGCCCGGGGAGGTGGTGGAGTCGCCGCCATTGGAGGTGTTCAGGAGGAGACTTGATGGGGTGCTTGGTGCCATGGGTTAGCTGTTTGGGTGGGTTGGATTGGTTGATGGGTTGGACACGATGATCTTGAAGGTCTCTTCCAACCTGGTTTGGTTTATTCTAATAAAGGTTTATTTATTCTAATAAAGAAACCTTGCCCCTGGTGACAGCAAAGGTGTCTGTCCAAAGACACAGAGAGGTGGTGAGGAGGATGGCAGAGAGGCTGCCCTGGAGTTCGGTTTCCTTCTGCTGGAGCTCAGGGCAAACCCTCACAAAGCTTTGGCATTCTTAGGACAAAAGAACTGAGCCTGGAGAAGTCTGACTTGCTGCTGGCCCTTGGTGCAGGTTGTGCCTGAGAGATGTCTGAGTGGGGGAGATGCTGGACACAGCTGCTGTGATCCAGGAGAGCTCCAAGGCTCTGGCTTTAGGGTCACTGTTTTGAGAGGTGGAGATCATTAACTTCCATCAGGTGTTTCTCTGAGCTGGGGAACCTTGGATGCTGAATCACCCTGGGATCTTTTGCCACTTGCACAGACCCTGAAGGTTTTGACCTCCAAATTTTTCTATCACTGTGATCCAAGCACAGATGCACTGAGCTGGCAGGAGATGACAAACCCCCAAGCCATAGGGAGAGCAGTGCAAGGCTGGGAGAGCAAGTGTGCAGCACACCAAGGACACCTCTCAGGGTTCTATTTTATGTCTGTTCTGATCCATACCTGGCTTACCCTGGGCTAGTTCATGGCCTACAAAAGAGGGAACGGGGAATCACATCAAGTCTTGAGTAGGTTTCCAGTGACAGGGGGACTGTGACCCCACAATCTGCTCTGTGGCTTGAGTGCAGGAGCACTTAAGCCTATCCAAACAGGACCATTGGTGCATAATGTCCTCTGCAGTGCAGATAGGGAGTGTGGTCTCACTTGGAGTCTCTGGAAGAAGACATCAGGTGAAACCTGAAGTCAGCCATTGGGATTTTAGAGTAGAGGATATGGAGGATCAGAAGCCTACCACACACCAACTGAGAAGGAGATCTTATCATCTGTTGTGTGTTTAAGGCACTGGGATATCTTAAACCATAGAGTAGAGGCTTTCCTAATTATTTTGAAGTATTTTCATTATTCCCAGGCCCTTTCAATGATTTTTGAAGTATTCTTACTCATGTCAGGCCCTTTTAGTGAGTTTTTTAAGACATTTTGATTACTTTTGTGGATATTTGATGTTTTTCTGCAAGATTTTGATTCTTTTCAGGCCCTTTGAATGATCTTCAGAGAGATTTGGATCATTTTTAAGCCATTTTTTACAAAGCATTTTGAGTGCCCAAAAAACTCCTTAAAATCCTCAAGTCCTCAAACAGAGCTTTTGAAGCATCTTTAGGGAGGTTTAGGGGGTTCTAATAGTTTGGAAAATGTTAAAATGTTCTCCAAGTGCTGAAACAGGAATCCAGAGGCACAAAGCTGTCAGCTCCCTTGAGCTGCAGCTATAGAATTTGGGGGGTTTGAGATGTGAAGCATCAGGACTGTGGAACCTGCTGCTCCTGGCAGAGTTGATCCAATCAGAGAAGAGTTTGGGTTGGGAAACCCCCAAATTCAGCTGGCAGCTGTGGGCAGGAGGAACATTGCCCTGCTTGAAGCAGAGCCTTTGAACTGCAGCTGAGGGTTCAGAGCTGCCTTAGGAGGAGACTTGAGCCCTGGGGATGTATCCCAATGGGAGTTGTGTTCTCAGCCCCTGAGTGCTGCTGGTTTGCCACAGGGTTTCACAGACAGACTCACTAAGGTTGGAAAAGACCTCCAAGCTCATCAAGTCCAACCTTCTACCCACATCTCCATGACCACCAGACCATGTCCCAGAGTGCCACCTCTACTCATTTCTGGAATACATCCAGGGACAGTGACTCTCCCACCCCCCTGGGCAGCCTGCTCCAATGCCTGAACACTCTTGAAGCAACTAAATTTTTCCTCCTCTCCAACCTAAATCTCCCCTGGTACAATTTCAGGGCATTTCCTCTTGTCCTGTCATTGGTTACTTGGGAGAAGAGGCCAATATTGGCCTCACTCTGATCTCTTTCCAGGTCCATGTAGAGATCAATGAGGTCTCCTCTCATCCTTCTCTTCTTCACAATAAGCAATCCCAGGTCCCTCAGCCTCTCTTCACCAGACCTGCTCTCCAATCTCCTCACCAGCTTTGCTGCCCTTCTCTGTCCCTGCTCCAGTGATGAACAGAAAAGTCTCATTAACAGAATAACAGAGTTGATAAAGAACTTTCTGCTTGTTAGCTGAAATGCTGGAATGCAGGGAGGGGGAGAGGGGTTGGCAGACAGCCTTTGGGTAGATAAGGTGTAACAGGATTTGTCAGTGATTCACTTCTGTTAGTCTTGGACAAGATGATCTTTTGTATAAGATAAAGGACACCTGCATGATATGTGTACTTCTGCTGTTTTTAGCTAGATAAGCTGTGTATAGATAGGAAGCATCTGGACCTCTGTCATTATAGACAGATAACTTTCTGTATAAAAGTTTGCCCAAAGCTCTCTGAAGGCACACAGGTCTTTTGAAATGATTCTACCTGTGTCAGGGGCCAGAACAGAAGCATGATACAAGAAACTTACTGAGTCTCTTGTGTGTCTTTCTCTAAGTCAATTTGGCGACCGCGGCAGGACGACTCTGTTTGGCTGCAGGACCTGCTGAGGAGCCGGACCTCTCAGGGCCCGCCGAGAAACTCTCGAGGAGAGCTCCTCTGCTCATCAGATCGCTGCAGGAACAGACAAGACTGCCAGCACAGAGAAGGTATGCTTCTATAAAAGGGGTAGCTCTGTAGGTCGTGAGGGGACGCCCTGCGTGGGAGAGAGGCATTTATTGCACCCCTAGGTAAAAGAGCTCTTGGGCTGGGACCAGGGGGGTCCCAAAGGTAACTATAAGCATTGTTTATGTATCATGAACATTGTTTGTAGTGTGGGACCAGGGGGGTCCCAAAGGGAATTATAAGTATCGTTTAAGTGTGTGAGGGGCCAAGAGGGTCCCTAAAGAACATAAAGTACTAGAGGTTTTGAATGTGTGGCTGAGTGTGTGTGGCCAATAACTGTGTGCTAAGGACCGGTCATTATTGTTGTAGTTGTATTGGCATTTGTTTTGTGTTCTGTGTGCTGTAAAAAGAAAGTACTGTGTTGTATTGTGTAAAATGGGAGGGAGACAAAGTAGTGAGATCCCAAGACACAGCCCACTTGGTTGTATACTTGCCCACTGGGGGGAAATTGGAGGCCCCCCAGGAGGGTCAACAAATCAAAAGACTCTAATTAAAATTTGTACCCGGTGGTGGCCATTATATAAATTAGATGGTGGAGAGAAATGGCCTGTAAATGGGAGTCTGGAGTATGATACTTTACTGCAATTGATGTTGTTTTTAAGAAGAGAAAAGAAATGGGATGAGACAATAGATGCTGATATGTTTGTCTATCTCCGAGAGCATCCGGAGTTTCAAAGGGACTGTGGTGTTAGAGCTCCCTCAGATCCAATGGGTTTGACCCTTGGAAAAGAAAACAAGGCCAAGAATAAGAGGCAGACACAGTTGAAAAGGTGTTGCTCTGCGTGTAGCATAGGGCAGAGGCGTCTGAAACTTGAGGAATTAAAAGACCTGCCTGAATTTTATCAATCTCCAGGAAAATTGCAAGAGGTAGTGACAGAGAGTTCGGAAAATAATGTAGGAAGTTCTGGGAGTGGCAGCAATTCAGAGACTGATACTGGAGTCAGGTCCCAGAGCTATGCTCAGGGAAGGCCAGTGGCAAGAAGGACCCGAGGACAGCAAGCAAATGCCCCGGCTTCCCAGGTACTCATTCAAGCCCCCCTGCGACAAGCAGTAGGGCCTGAGGGGGACCCAGTCTGGATTAAGGTGCCTTTTACAAGTCATGGTTTGGATAGTTGGAGAGAAAAGGCTAAAAATTATCGTAACGATCCCACAGGGACAGCTACACATTTTCGATTCGTGGTCAGGCAGCACAATCCAGACTGGGACAGAGGATATCCAGTTATTATTAGAACAAATGACTGAAACAGAGAAACAATGAATTGAAAAACATGGATTGGAGCTTGCAACAGAAAGAATTCAAACCCGGGGAGGGGGGGCAAACATTGGAGATGTATTTCCACTCCAAAATCCAGAATGGAATACAAACAATGCCCTGCAAAGGACTAGATCGGAGGAATACCGGGAGTTTGTAGGCAGGGGAACAGAAAAAGCCATTCCGAAAGCAATTAACTGGTCTGTGTTATACTCAGTCAGACAAGGACCTGGTGAATCACCCTCAGAATTCTTAGATAAGCTGAGGGAAGCCATGAGGAAAAACACCTCTCTTGACCCCGGATCAGAAGTAGGTATACAACAACTGGTATCCCTATTTATCAGGGTGATGGAGATGGGAATCAATACGGCTGACCAATATGATCAAGTACTGTTTCTTTATTGTTCCAGTGTTGCAGGCCGATGGTGCAGGCCTGAGGTGCAGGCCTGTAGAGCAGGCCTGTAGTGCAAGTATAGCACTGTAAAGTGTAGAAGAAACAGGAGACAGGAAAGGCAGAAGTGCATAGCAAGGCAACTGCTACAACTTATATAAACTCGGAGTGCCCTGTTGGCATGGCTTCATTGGTTCCCTATGATGACAACACATTGCACTATTACAGATTATTGGTCCAACTACTAATGACACAACGAGGTTGTTGATGCAGGTGCATGTCCTGTTGTCCCAAGACAACTGTCCATGTTTATAGCTACCAGTGTCTTGTTTTAGTTATATGCTGCAGGCACAGCACTGTTTTGCTACACTGCTAGCTGGCTCTGCATTTCTGCTGAGCATGGCCTACCACCGTGTCAGGCTCTAGGCCTGCACTGCCAGATTGCTCACACTGCTCGTCGCTGGCATTGCCACACCTATTTATTGGGCAATCTGCTAGTGATATCAGAAAGAAGCTGCAAAAGTTGTCACCCCCGCAGGGAAGGGATTTAGAGGCACTTTTGGATGTAGCATGGAGAGTATTCTCTAACAGGGAAGAAGAAAGCAGGAGAAAAGAGAAGAGAATGTTGGTAGCAGCGTTGCAGGAAAGTAAGGAGACTAAAGGGACTAATAGAGTGCGGTTGGAAAAGGATCAGTGTGCGATTTGCAGGAAGAAGGGACACTGGAAAAGAGAATGTCCAGAGAGGAACAAGAAAAACAGAATACAGGCACAACTAGAAGAGGATGATTAGGGAGGAGCGGAGGAGATTATAAATACAGATCCTAGCAGATCCTCTGGTTATAATGAAGCTAGGGGAACAAGAAAATAAACTGGAATTCCTAGTTGACACAGGAGCAACCTTTTCAGTCTTCAATCAAGCACTGCTGCCTCTGGATGAGAGCTATGTTTCTGTGGTAGGGGCTACAGGTCAAACTGAGAAGGCATATTTTTTTAAACCTCTTAAATATAAATATGGTAAAACTTGGGGCTTACATAAGTTTTTATATATGCCAAATGCCCCAAAGTCATTGCTGGGGAGGGATTTGTTGGAAGCATTGGGAGCTGAAATTAAATTTAATAAGGGGAAGGTAGAATTCAGAGTAAGGGAGGAACAGTTGGTTGAGGTTTTAAGTCTGGCATTAATGAGCCCTCAACAAGAGAAAAACAGAATAAGAGAAAGCATAAAAGATCAAGTATATCCTGGGGTTTGGGACACTGAGCAGCCTGGAAGGGCCAAAAATGCCCTACCTGTGATAATAGATCTTAAGCCTGGAGCTCAACCTGTTAGATTAAAACAATATCCCTTAAGGAAAGGAGATAGGGAAGGAGTTTTGCCTAGTGTAGAAAAATTCTTAAAGTATGGGCTGCTAACAGAGTGTGAAGCAGCTTACAATACTCCAAATTTACCTGTAAGGAAACCAGCTGGAGGGTATCGGTTAGTGCAGGACCTAAGGGCTATAAATACAATAACAAAGGATATCCATCCTGTGGTGGCAAACCCATGTACCCTCTTGATTCAATTGAGAACAGAATTAGAGTGGTTTACCATCTTGGATCTAAAAGATGCCTTTTTCTGTTTACCCCTGGCCCCTGAGAGCCAGCCACTGTTTGCCTTTGAATGGGAGAGCCCAGAAACTAACCGAAAGTGTCAATTAACTTGGACAGTCTTGCCCCAAGGATTTAAGAACAGCCCTACTGTCTTTGGAAATCAGCTTGCAAAAGAATTAGAGAAGTGGAACAGGCCAGAAGGCAACGGAGCTCTGCTACAGTATGTAGATGACATCCCGCTGGCCACCCAGACCAGAGCGGAATGTGAAAGCTGGACTGTGAGTATGCTGAAGTTCCTGGGACTTCATGGGTACCGAGTTTCCCCACAGAAGGCCCAAAGAGTACAGCAGCAAGTAACCTACTTGGGATATGAATTAACAGCAGGACAACGAGTGCTGGGCCCTGAAAGAAAGGAGGCCATCTGTTCTATTCCACTTCCAAACACAGTAAAGGCACTCCGAACCTTTTTGGGAACGACAGGGCGGTGCCGGTTGTGGATTTATAATGATGGCCTGCTTGTGAAACCCCTCTGTGAATTACTGAAAGAGACTGATAAGGACTTGCAATGGAATGGAGAAACTGAACAAGCTTCCCGTACCTTAAAGAAGGAATTGATGAGGGCACCAGCACTAGGCCTACCTGATGTCACTCAACCTTTTTGATTGTATTCCCATGAAATCCAAGGGATAGCACTCGGAGTCCTAGCACAAACCTTAGGACCCTACCGAAGGGCGGTGGCCTACCTCTCTAAACAACTGGATGAGGTAAGCAAGGGATGGCCAGGATGCCTGAGGGCTGTGGCAGCAGTTCCAATTAACATTCAGGAGTCTCGAAAGTTCACAATGGGGCAGAAGATCACAGTCCTGGTATCACACACCAGCTCTGCTGTTCTAGAAGCCAAGGGAGGACACTGGCTGCCTCCACAACGATTTCTTAAATCCCAAGCCATCCTAGTGGAGCAGGATGATGTAGAAATGAAAGTTGCTAACTTTGTCAATCCAGCCTCTTTCCTCCAGGGTGGTGATGGAGAACCAGTTACTCAAGATCGTTTGGAAACAATTGAGGCCACTTATTCCAGCAGACCTGACCTGAAGGAAGAACCCCTAGAAAAGGCAGACCATAACTGGTACACCGATGGAAGCAGTTTTGTGATCCAGGGAGAAAGAAAAGCTGGGTACACTGTAACTACAGGAGAAGAGGTAATCGAGGCAGAAGCCCTACCAAGTAACACCTCCGCTCCAAAGGCAGAGATAATAGCACTCACCAGAGCCCTTGAGCTTTCCTGAGGGAAAAGTGCAAACATATGGACTGACTCCAAGTATGCCTTTGGGGTGGTACATGCCCATGGAGCCATTTGGAAAGAAAGAGGACTGTTGACATCTCAAGGAAAAGGTATTAAACATGCAGAAGAAATACTGAGGCTGCTAGAAGCAGTGCAGAAGCCAAGCAAAGTAGCCATAATGCACTGCAAAGCACACCAAAAAGGGAATACTGGTCAAGAAAGAGGCAACAGACTGGCAGATGAAACAGCTAAAAGGGTGGCCAGGGAGGGGAGAAAGGTGTCAGAGTTTGTTTTGATCCCAGATGGTAAACTGTCAATTGAGCAAAAAGAGCCAGAACCTGTGTATAGCACAGAGGATCAGACATTAATTAAAGACCTTTTGGGGAATAGGACAGGAAAGGGCTGGGCCAGGACACCGGATGGGAAATTAATCTTTCCCACTGACCTTCTCTGGGCTTTTGTTCAGATGGAACAGGCAAAGACTCACTGGGGAACAGAAGCCCTGTATCGAAAATTGGTTCAGGAGTGTATAGCACGGAAGTTATGCACCACGGTTGAACAGGTAACCCGGCAATGTGAGGTGTGTCTTAAGGCTAACCCCAAAGTAAGAAGAGGAGTTAGACTGGGACAAATTAGCAAAGGAAATGAGCCAGGACAACAATGGCAAATTGATTTTACTGAGCTCCCAAGAAAGGGGGGATCCAGGTACCTGTTGGTACTCACTGACACCTTCTCTGGTTGGCCAGAAGCATTTCCCTGTCGCACAAACAAAGCACGGGAGGTTACTAAGGCAGTGTTACAAGAGAGAATACCTCGTTTTGGGGTACCTGCTGCTATTTCCTCAGACAGGGGACCTCATTTTGTGGCCAAGGTGGTACAACAGGTGAGCAAAATTTTAGGGATTGATTGGCAACTCCACACCCCCTACAATCCACATTCGAGTGGGCAAGTGGAGAAAATGAACCATTTAATCAAAAACCAGATAGTAAACATTGGACAGGAAGCAAACCTGCCTTGGCCACAAGCATGTCCCGGGGTCCAGGTGTGGTGAGGGAGTCTCTGGGGCTGAGTTGGGGGTGGTGGGGTGGGGATCAGGGAATGCTCTCTGTGGGGCTGCGAGGGGTCGGGAGGGTCGCTTGGGTTGGGGAGGGGTTTGTGGGGTACGGGTCGGTGGGGCTGGGGCGGGGGGAAGCCTCTGCGGGGATCTAGGGGGAATCGGTGGGGTTTGGTTGGGGGCTTCTGGGGATATGTGGTTGGGGGTCCGTGGGATCCGGGGGAGATCGGTGGGGTACGGGGTGGGGGTGGGTCTGTGAGGTCCGGGGGAGCTCTGCAAGCTTGGCGCTTGGGGTCCGTGCGGTTTGGGGGGGGGCACGTTGTGATTGTGGGGAGCTCTGTGCGGCTGTGGGGGTCTGCGGTGTTGGGGGTGGTCGTGGTGGGGGGGCTGTGGGGTAGGGCAGAGGTGTGCAGGGTCGGTGAGCGTCGTCTGTGCTGTTCTGGGAGGGGTCTGTGCGGTTGCGGGGCCGCGGGTGGGGTTGGGGTGGGGGCTCGGTGGGGTTCCTTGTGCTGCTGACTCCCCCTGCTAGGAGGTGGTTTTTTTTTCCAAGGATTCTCTGAATCCTTGAATTTGAGCTTGGGATCTGCTCTTGACCTTAGCTGCTGGTTCTTGAGCTTGGGGACTGGATCTGAGCTTGCAGCTGGTTCTTGGGCTTGGGAGCTGGCTCTGAGCTTAGGAGCTGGGTCTGCACTTGTGATCTTGGTTCTGGATCTTAGGGGCAGGCTCTGGGCTCAAGAGGTGGTCCTTGAGCTTGGGAGGTGATTCTGACCTTTGTTGCTGGTTTTTGATCTTGGGGGCTGGCTCAGCTTGGCTGAGTGTGAGCTTGGGAGCTGGGTCTCACTTTTGGTCTCGTTCTTGAGCTTGGGGGCTGGCTGTGAGCTCGGGAAGCTGTTCTGAGCATGGGAGCAGGTGGTGAGCATAGGAGCTGAGTGTGAGCTTTTCACCTGCCTTGAATTTACAATGTGAGAGGTTGGGTTCTGGGTCTGGATTTTGATCTGGGTCTGAGCCTGAGGGCTGGGTCTGCACTTTTGAACTGCTGCTTGCGCTTGGGAGCTGCATCTGAGCTTTGGAGCTGGTTCTGCACTTCTGATATGGGTTCTGGAGCTTGGGGACTGGCTCTGAGCTTGGGAAGTGCTTCTCACCTGAGTTTCTATCTCTGAGCTTGGGGGCTGGGTCTGAGCTTCAGCTGTTGTTCTCACCTTAGTTGCTGTCTCTGAGCGTGGGAAGCTGCTCTGAGCTACTGAGCTGGGTGTGAGCTACTGAGCTGGGTGTGAGCCTGGCCCCTGCCTTGAATCGAAAATGTGAGAGTGCAGCCCCCGGCAGCCCCACGCAGCCAGAGCCTTCCCCGCTGCGCTGCCGCCGCCCTCAGCGCTCCCCAGCCCCCTCAGCCCCTCCCGCCCCGCCGCAGCTCACCAGCCGGCAGCTGCCGCTCGCCCGCCAGCACCTCCGGCACTTCTCCCGCGCTCCGGCCCCGCTGCCGCTCCCCACGGGGCAGCAACAATGGCGGCCGCGGCCGGCAGGGGCAGCTCCTGGCTGGGCCTCGGCAGCGCCCAGGGGGAGGAGCTGCCGCGCTCCCGTCGCCTCTCATTGGCTAAGGCTGCCCGGCCGTGGGCGGGGCTTCTGTTCCAGACTGCTCCCTGCTTCCGCTCCCCGTCCCACGTGGCCGCAGCAGCCGGAGGGGCCGGGCCGGGGTCTCCATCCCAGAGCTCTCTGCTCGCCAGCAGCCTGCCGGGGCCGGCGGCTCCCTGTGCGCTGAGCTCTTCCTCCTTCTCCTTCTCCTCTGCTTCCCCCTTTTCCCGGGATGCAGGTGGGGTGAGTCTGTGGGGCTGAGTTGGGGGTGGTGGGGTGGGGATCAGGGAATGCTCTCTGTGGGGCTGCGAGGGGTCGGGAGGGTCGCTTGGTTTGGGGAGGGGTTCGTGGGACAGGGGTCGGTGGGGCTGGGGCGGGGGGGGAGCCTCTGCAGGGATCTAGGGGGAATCGGTGGGGTTTGGTTGGGGGCTTCTGGGGATATGTGGTTGGGGGTCCGTGGGATCCGGGGGAGATCGGTGGGGTACGGGGTGGGGGTGGGTCTGTGAGGTCCGGGGGAGCTCTGCAAGCTTGGCGTTTGGGGTCCGTGCGGTTTGGGGGGTGTCGCTGTGATTGTGGGGACCTCTGTGCGGCTGTGGGGGTCTGTGGTTTTCGGGTTGGTCGGGGGGGCTGCTGTGTGCAGGAGAGGTGGTGGTGAGCGTGGGGTGTGGCTTGCAGCAGAGGCTGCTGTGGGGGTGTGTGGGGGAGCCCTGGGGGTTTGGAGGCTTTGTGCTGGCAGGTGCCGGGCGGCTGCTGTGCTGAAGGGCAGCGGCTGGGCTGAGGGCCAGGCGCGGGGGGGAGCTGTGGGCAGGCTGTGTGCTGGGTGCCGTGGGGGTGTCAGGCGTGGGTGCTGTGCTGAGCCTGAGCTTGGGAGCGCCTGGGGCTGGTGTCAGCTGTGGGGCGGTTTGGCTGTGCTGGGGGTGGTGGCATCCAAGGCCTCTGTGCCCCCCAGCCCCTTCCTGTGGGGCTCTGCTGTGCCCTTGTGCCAGGGGTGCCTCTGCCTGCCCTCGGGCACAGGGCTGTGTCCATCTCTCTGCAGGCCTCTCTGTGTCCCCCAGCTGGGCTCTGCCTTTTGTCCCTGCCCTCAGGAGGCTAAGCCTCTGTGCCCAGTGTGCCCAGCTTGCCCCTTTGGCTACTTGCAGCTGGCAGTGGTGCCCTGCCCCCAGCCAAGCCCGGTGGGTGCCCAGCAGCACCTTGGCAGCCTGGCTGGGAGCCTGGGGTGGTGCTGAGCTCTCTGCTGGTCATTCTCTGCCCTCTCTTTGCCTTCTCCCCTCTCTCCTCAGCTGCTCTCATCCCTCCACAAGCTGCAGGACACCTCCTTGAGCACTGCCTTTGTGGGGGGGGGTCCAAGGAAGAGTCCAGGGGGGTCCAGCAGTGGCTTGGTGCTGGACTCAGCTTGGCTTGGCCATAGAGCACCTCAGAGCCTGGCCTGGCCTGGTCTGTGAGCCCAGGGCTTGGGGCTGGGGTGGCCTCCTGGGCAGGAGCCCCCATTTAGGGAGAAAGGCTACTGGTGAGAGGGGGCCAGGAGGTGGGGGGGTACCCCCAGGGCAATGGGGTCCCTAACTTGGGTGGCACTGGAGGAGTGCCCAGCTGGAGTGGGTTGGGAAGAACAGGAGGGTCCCCAAATATTGCTGCCCCCCAAGTCTTCTTGCCCCCAGGTCAGGCAGGGTCCCAAATGGTACTGCCAAGGGCCCTGCCCCCTAGAATCCCTCTACAGCGCCCCTCCCTCCCCCCAGTGCTGGGTCCCTTGGGGGTGGGGGAGTCCTTTCCTGCTGCCTGAGTGTTGCCCTCCCCAACCCCCAGCCCAGGGCAAAACCCATCCCCAGAGGTTCCTGGTCCCAGGATCTGCCTCAGCCTCAGGGCTCTGTGCACTCCAGCTGAGTTTCTGAGCAGTTCTGAAGGGATTTGGTGACTTCTGAAGATGTTTTGGAGGAGTTCTGAAGATGTTTGGATGATTTTTCAACCAGATTTGAAGAGTTTTGAGAAGACAAAACCTCCTTCAAAGCTCCCCAAGGATCTTAGCAGTGAGATTTCAAAGGCTCTCTGGGTGCTATTAGGAAGTTCTGGGAGGTTGGAGAGGGCAGCAGAGAGGTGTGCAGGCCAGAGCTGAGCACAGAGTGGGTGTGGTGGGGGCAGGGCCAGGGAGGAGAGCTGGGTCCAGGCCAAGATCTGCTGTCAAATGCAGCTGCAGGCAGCAGAGGCCTGGGCAGGCAGTGGGAGG
Source organism: Melanerpes formicivorus (assembly GCF_026170545.1). Taxonomy (NCBI): domain Eukaryota; kingdom Metazoa; phylum Chordata; class Aves; order Piciformes; family Picidae; genus Melanerpes; species Melanerpes formicivorus. Next base: position 260,428 of record NW_027142530.1, read on the forward strand.
AAGCTTTAGGCAAGGGCTGGGAGAGGCTGTGTGGAGGCAGCTGTGTTGTGGTGCTGGCCTGCAGCTGTGTGCTGGGGACTGTGTGCTGGGCAAGGAGCTGAGTGTGCACTTGTTGAGGCCTCCCATCTTGTTAAGCCCTGGCTGTGTGCTGTGGCTGTGCTGCTGGGCTTGGGAGCTGCCCCCAGCAAGGCTGAGCTGTGCTGCCTGGTCCTGGGCAGTGCTGAGCCATCCCTTGCAGGTCAGTGCTCTCCTCTGAGCCCTTTGCTTCTCTCTTGCAGAGCCTGAGTCCCTCTCCATCATCCCTGCCCCTGTGTGCTGTGGAAGAGCAGAGTTTGCAGGTCTGTCCCTTGGAGCAGCCCAACAGGTATGAAAGCCAGAGTGGGTTAACAGCAGGATCCTAGGCCCCCAGGGCAGCTCCCAGCCTTCACCACCTCCTCCTGTCCAGCATATTTCACCTCTTCAGGAGCTCTGAGGCACATCAGGTGTTGTGGGAATTGAGGAATGCTCCAGGCTGCTGGGGGTGAGTTGTGAGCAGGAGGTGATGTTTGGGGGGTGGGATTTGGAGGGTGGTGGGAGAAGGTTGGAGGTGGTTTGGTCTTCCTTGGTCAGTGCTGCTGCCTCCATTGTCTGAGCCAGGGGAGATCAAAGGACAGGGCTGGGCCAGGAACCACCCTGCCAATGTCACCAGGCTTGAGCAGAGTGGGACAAGACCACTTGTAAGCCTCAGGGTACCTCAGGGCACTGATCACAGGAACCTGGGGTCTCAGCACAGGTATTAGAGGTCTGTGCCCACACTGTGGCAGAAACTGAAGGTTTGAGGTCCCCTCTGTATTCTCTCCTCCAGCTGGGTGTTGGGAGTCAGGGAGTGTCATGACCCAGGCAGGATCTGAGGGTTTGAGATCCTGGGCTCAGGTGCTTCCATCTTCCCTATTGCACAGCTGTGACCCCTCCCTCCCACAGTATGGCCTCGCAGAAGGACCCAGACAAGAGATGGGAGGAGAAGCAGCACCTAGGGATCAAGTTGGAGAAGCCAATGTGCAGTCCCAAGGTAGAGGAGGATGAGGAGGAAAAAGAGGACAAGATGGAGGATGATGCTGAGAATGACAACTGTGAAGAGGAGGAAAATGATGATGATGAAGGTGACCAGGATGAGGGGGAGGAATGTATGGAGGAGGATGAAGCCAGAGCAGGTCCCTCAGTGTCACCCAAAGAGCTGAATCAGTGTCTTGAGTGTGGGCAGAGCTTCCCAGGTGTCTCAGAGCTAGTGAAGCACCTCTGCCCGCAGCCTACCTCCCGGCCTGTCGTTTGTGGTGACTGTGGCAAGAGGTTCCGCTGGAACTCTGGGCTCATCCAGCACCGCCGCACCCACACTGGAGAGAAACCTTTCACCTGTGCTGACTGCGGACAGAGGTTCACCTATCGCTCTGATCTCAACAAGCACCGCCGCACCCACACTGGAGAGAGGCCCTTCTCTTGTGACAGCTGTGGCAAGCGGTTCAGGCAGATCTCTATTCTTAGGCAACACCACCTCGTCCACACCAGTGAGAAGGCCTTCAGCTGCAGGGACTGTGGCAAGAGCTTCAAACACAGCTCCACTCTCACCATCCATTGCCGCATCCATACTGGAGAGCATCTGTTCCCCTGTGCTGAGTGCAGCAAGACCTTCACCACGAGTACTGAATTCATCCAGCACCGTCATCCATAGGGGTGAGAAGCCGTACAGCTGTACTGACTGCGGCAAGAGCTTCACCTGGAAGGGAAACCTAACAAAGCATCGTCGTGTGCACACTGGCGAGAAGTCTTTCAGCTGTGCTGAGTGCGGCCAGGCCTTCAGCCGTAGGAGCTATCTCATTGACCACCACCGCACCCACACCGGTGAGAAACTTTTCACCTGTGCTGACTGCGGGAGGAGCTTCACCTACAGGCGCTATCTCATTGCTCACCGCCGCACCCACACTGGAGAGAAGCCGTTCACCTGTGCTGAATGTGGGAAGAGCTTCAGCCAGAGGCCAAATCTCAGTCGTCACCGCCGCACCCACACCAGTGAGAAGGATTTCACGTGTGCTGATTGCGGTAAGCGCTTCACCCAGAAGGCGTATCTCAACAAGCACCGCTACATCCACACCAGAGAGCAGCCTGCACTAGAGGGGAGGCATAAACCCACCTAGAATCTGTTGGGTAATCGTGACCCCTCTGAGAGGGCCTTTCCAGCACCAAAATCATCCCTTTTTACTTTGCAGTTCTCAGGGACTGGGGGTACCAGAAGCAATAAACATCTCCTGCCCTTCTGAACACCAATTATTGCTAATGAGAACAGTTAACAGTGCTGAGTCAGCACAGCTGGAGCGCCCAGTGGAGCTGGGCAGGGCTTTGCCAGGGTCTGTCTGGTTCTTCCCTTATGCTTTGTGTCTCCCTGGGGTAAGAAATCCTCTGTCCATTGACCAATTGTCTCAATAAAACCCAAAAGTTACCCAAATCCTGGCTGTTTGCTTTTATTTCAGACATCCTTGCCACAATGCCCAAATTTTGTTCCCAAGGGATGGGGTGGAGCTGTGTGCCCAGTTCAGGGAGGGGAAAATGAGGTTCTCAGGAGTCTTGAGGGGCATCTCAGATGCAGTCTTCTGGGGCTTTCAGGTGATCTTAGGTGTTTGGAATTAGGATGGTCCTAGGACTGACTTTTGGGATCTTTGGAGGGTGTAGGGGGAAGCTGATGGAGATCTTTGGAAGAACTCAGAAAGCTTCTGTTGGCTTTCCACTCTGGGGCTGGAACAGGTTGAAGAGCTGAGAAGATGTTAAGCTGCCTGTTCCCCCCCAAAAGAGAAACAAGGGAAAAATAACAGACACCTGAATCAAAAAACCCTCTGGGCTGAGATAAGGACTTGAGACAACATCAACAGAGAAGAATCTAAATGAGATCCCATAATGCACACTGACCTGAGGCTGTTTGCAGAAAGAAGCACAGCAGTCAGCAGTAGCAGCCAGGAGTTAAACCCCTGCAGCCCTCCCCCTCAGCAAAGAGCCAGCACATGAGAGCCAGAACCCAATAGCAGCAACCAGAACAGGAAGCCTCTCATGTTGCCATCTGAACTTCAAGCCCTGTAGTCCTTTGCTCCAGCCAGCACTGTCCCTGTGAAGGTGGCATGAGGCAGGATGGTGTGGAGTAATGGCAGCAAATTTCCAGCTTCACCTTTGATATTCCCAAGCCCTCATTCTGTGCCACCTGCACCATGCCCAGCAGCAATCAGCAGTACACCTCAGGCACTGTCCTATCTCACTTCACTGAGGTCTCTCTGCAGTACCCAGAGGGCTGCTCACTGCAGGTGTTCTGCAGCTCCACTCTGTTCCAGCACAGTCTGGATCAGTCCATGCCCAGTCCAAATGCTGCAAATGCTGGGGCTGTGTTTCCAGCTCTGGGGCAGTCTGAGACCAGTGACTCCTTCCATGCCTCCAAGTGAAAGCAAACTGTGGCTTGCATCCCAGTACTCAGCTTCCAACACATCCAGGTGTGGGGATCCCCCTGTCACACCAGAAACACAGATGGGTTCCACCCCTCATGGTTCGGTGGTGTCAGAGCACTCTGGGCACCTGTATCTACTAAAGCTTTATCCTCTCATGGCTTCAACTTGCCAGGCCATTGGTTCTGTACAGTCCAACAAACCAATTTGTCTCTCCCTTCCATCTGGTTGCAGGCAGAGCCCCTCTAATTCTGCCTTGGGTCCCTTGTATCTTGTGAAGATGCTTTGGCAGTCCCTTCAGGAGGACCAGAAGCAGTTTCAGCTTCCCTGCACTTCTTCAGCCATTTCCCACTGGAAACTGAGGCAGCATCTCTAGGGGGACAATTCCCCTGTAAGTCACAGACTCCTGCAGCCAGGACTGGATTGGGTTTTCCTTTCCACTTCCTCACGTGCTCCCCATGGTCACACAAGTAAAGCAGAGGGTGTGCTGTGGTGTGTGCCTCCCAGATTCTCTCCCTTGGACAGGGGAGCAGCTGCTCCTCATGGCTGAAACACAGGACTGTACAGGTGGGGAATAAAAACTTCTTCTGGAGCTGATGGAACTCCTGGGACAGTTCCTTCACAGCTGAAACACAGGCCTGGACAGAGGAGCAGAGATTTCCTTTGCCTTGCTGGGGCCTGATGCTTGTTTCATCCACTGTTTGTCCTTGGCCATCTTCCAAAGCCAGAGATAAGAACCAAGCCAGCAGCCCTGGCTCTTTCTCTTGTTCCCATGGGGACCCTGATCCCTCCTGGTCCTTTGCAGGATCAGCTGCTTTCTTTGCAGGCTTCTTTTTCCCTGCAGGAGTGTTGCAGATGTGCCCTGGGGAATGAGCAGCAAGGATATCAATGAATAGATATATTGGTAGTCTATTGATATACAAACTATGCAGCAGGGGATTTAGTTTCTATTCACAGGCAGCAGTATTGGGTTGGTGGAACCACCTCTGCAGAACGTTTGTGCCTGGGCACTTCAGAGGAACCAAATGAGTTCTAGAATTTAGAGTTGAAACTGATTGGAAAAGCAGTGGGGGAGGGGTTGGTTGGTGACCGGCAAACCCTCAACCCAGGACAGTTTCAGCACTCCCTGAACCCAAATTCTATAAAGCAAAGGTTTGGCTTCCTCACGAGCTGAGAACCTCATGAAATCTTTCCTTGGTGATGTGTTTAGAGTCCTGACAGCGCGGCACGGCTGTGCCCTCATGAGGAACTAGAGAACGGTGCTGACCGCGTGGCTGTGCCGCGGGGTTGCTGCTTCTCCCAGAGCACAAAGGTCCTGGAGCCTCCCAGGGGAAGCTTCAGAGGCTTTTGCCGCTGGCTCCACGAAGCGCAGCACCTGGCAAAGGTTCCCCGCTGTGGGGGCTGTAGCGCTTCAGGACCGGTGGTGCACAGGGGCTGCCATGGTTTCCTCCCGTGGCGATGGCTCATGCGGCAGTTGACCCCACGCTCCACGGCACTGCCCCCAGCCGGGCATCAGTGGCAATGTGCAGTGAGGCCTTCTGGAGCTGCTTCAAGTCCCGGGCGAGGCGGACCGTAGCGGCACAGAGACGCACGCAGGCATAGGCACGGGCACCAGCGTGGGGGGCACTTGTTTACCAAACAACTCCTATTTACCATTTGCCCCAAAGAATACTGCTCCAGTCAGCACCCACTGCTAACACAATAATTAACCAATCAGCTGAAACTTTGCCAAATGAGCATAAGCACACGCCGTAAACAGGGCAAACAAACATGTAGCCTGGGCCTTGTTTGCCACAGGGGTGAGAACATGCCCAGGCAGATTGTTGACCTGGACTCAGTGCTGCCAAAGTGTCCTCCCCCAACTCCAGAAGGGAGGGGGGACAAAGGGGGTTTGAGTCACACACACAGAACCATGTTCTGGTAATATTTGGGGCACCATCCTTGTCATAAGCACCATTCACTATGAAGGGCAGCTGATCCTGGCACAGGCTGCTTCTCTGACACAGCTGCCATGCCACGCCAACTCAGCAGCTCCTTCTGGCAGCTCCTGATCCAAACAAGAGAGATTCCAAATGTGTCCAGAGATGCAACCTAACTGATTAGCAAACATTGACTGCCTGAAGTCAAGGCACCTCTGTGGGAAAAACACTCAGGGTGTGCATCCATCCAGGCTGTCGCCATCCCATAATAAGGAACAAACACACAGTGTGGGAAGCACCAGGAGGAAAGAGAAAGTCTTGGAGATGCGGCAGAAAAGGCAGGAAAAGATTACCCCTCAGCTGGTCAGGAATCTGTCCCCCTGGGGCAGTGCTCCCAAATACAACTGTGGCTGATCAGTGAGAAAGTTGGGTCCAAGGAGATGTGAAATGGCACAAATGAAACAATGCTGCAAAGGAAAGGGCCTCTGCTTGGCACAGCTTTGCCTGATGCTTTCTGCCTTGCTCAGGAGAAAGTGAACCAGAAAAGGCCATGGTGAAGATCTCTGCTCTCCCAGTCCTCTGGAATAGGACTGCAGGTGCAGGATCAGCTTCCCAGGGAGGAGGGAAACAGGTTGCAGAAATAGCTCCTCAGGAGGGAATGGCTCCAGGCATGGTCTCTGCCTCAAAAGGAGGAGTGGGCACAGCACTGAACACAAGCTGTTGTGTTTCCATGGATCAGAGAGGAAGGACATCCATAGACATGGGTGAGAGATGGGAACAAAGCAGGATTGTGCAGGAAGGAGGAGCCAGCACAAGTTCTGCACCATGAGGGTGGTGGAACACTGGAACAGGTTGCCTGGGGAGGCGATTGGGGTCCTATCCATGGAGATATTGAAGGTGAGGCTTGACAGGGCTCTGGGCAACCTGATCTAGTTGAGGCTGTCCCTGGGAAGGTTGGACAAGACAACCTTTGGAGGTCCCTTCCAGCCCTGCCCATTCTGTGATCAGTGAGATATGGGAACCAAGCAGATTCTGCATGAAGTGCAAAAGGAAGACAGCACCTGGGGCTTCTCAGAGCTCTGGGCCTGGCTATGGTTGTGGATTCCTGCCTTGGGCTTCAGTCTCAAGCAGTTGGTTGGAGCAATAACCCTGAGCTTGTTCAGCTTTGTTTGCATGGCTGTTGTAGTGTAGGGCATGTGTGAGTGCTGGTCTGCTTGAGGGAGCAGAACAGGGGACAGCAAGGACCTCTCTGGGAAGAGCTGGGACAAATGTCACCTTAAAGAGCAGGCTCTAAGCCTCTGTATTCTCCTAGGCTCCCATTGCAAGGACCAGGCCTAAGGCCTGTCTGCATTTCATAGAGCAATACTGAGCAAGACTTTCCTGAGGTTCTTCTCCCTATTCCAAATGCCCTGGGATGGAACAAACCCTGCACACAGGGAAGAAGGCCAACTGCAGATGGGTTGTGGCAGGAGAAAAGTGGCCAGACACAAGAATTGTCCTCTCCCAGACTCAACACTGCTGTGGCCACATCTGGATTCCTGGTATCTGGGTGCAGAGTTCAGAAGTCCAAAGGGGAAGCCAGGAACTGGGGAGGCTGCAGAGGAGATTTTCCAGGATGGGGATTGACATCTCTGTGGAGAGGCTGAGGGACCTGGGCTGCTTCAGCCTGCTGAATGGAGGCTCAGGGCACTGCCATAGCAGTGTGCACATGCCTGAAGGGTGGTTTCAGAGAGGATGGAGCTCTTCTGGAGAGTGGAAAGAGACCAAAACCTCTCAAAGTGCAGCTTGGAAGGTTCAGAGTGGAGACGAAGGCAAAGAAATGTCCCTGAAAGGGCAGAGCTGCTATGCATGAGGCCTTCCAGAGGTGTCAGGAAATGGCAGGAAGAGCTGAGACAGCTCAGGGAAGGGATGGAAATGGCAGGGGGAGAGCTGGATGGGGAAGCAAGAATGGTGTCAGCAGCCTGAAGGGAAAGAGCAGCAGGCATGGGACAGTGTAGGAGAGGCTGCAGTAGGGATGGCCAAGGGTTCTGGCAAGGCTGAGGCCCAACAGGACCAAGGGCTTTGCCCCCTTGGCTCTGCCAGTTGCCTCTGCCACCAAGGCCTGTGAGGAGAAACTTGGCTTTGAGGCTTTGAGCTTCTTCTGTTGCAAGAACAGTGGTCAGGGCTTGGCCTTTCTGTTTCCTAGACCAAAGGCAAGTTTTTCTCCCCTGTACTTTGCCTTTGTCTCCCTGCAATCCTGGCCTCTAACAAGCTGCTCTAACGAGTCCCTGGGGAGCCTTTGTCAGTAACAAGCCTCAGTGAGGCCAATCAGTGCTTCAAGGTACTTTGGAGTTTGCTTCTGACTTGGACTTCTTGAGAGGCTTCTTGGCAGTAGCTTGGCAGAGTCTCCTGGCAGTACCTCAGGATGATGTAATCAGCCCCAAATACTCCATGGGGCTCATTAAATACTGCTGAACCTCTAATTATTGCCAAGGTTTCTGCAGCTAATTGGAGAGGTTTTTATTGCACAAAGCATCTGATAAAAAGTACTTTTAAAGGTACATTTCATTCCTTTTCAGCAGGAGTTGTCTCTTTGCAAGCAATCTACAGTAAATCCTACCTTGCTCACTGCTCACCCTCACTGGCCACTGTCCCCAGCATAGCCCAGAGCCACAGGTGAGGGACAGGATGTGGCTTGCCAGGGGATGGGGGTCAGGGCTTGGTCCTTTGGATCAATGAAACCCCTCCAGGATTATTCAGCAGCAGAGCCACCTTGAGCTGCTTGTCCTGGCCTGTTAGCACTGCCTCAGTTCTCTGCTCTCACCACAGCCTGGAGATGTTTCAGTGCCTCCAGTGATGCTTCCCTTGCATCCACTGTCTCCTTCTGCTCTTACCAGACCCTGGGGGCCCTTTCCCAGTATGCTTCACTGGGACCCATTAAGAGTAGAAGAAACTTCAGAGTTTGAATCTGACTTTGACTTCTGGAGAGGTTTCATCAGCTTCTTCTCAGTCTCTGAGGTTCATGGACTCGGCAACAAAGCCACCAGAGGACTCCTTTAAATGCCTTGGGGTGGTCTTGTGCTTCTGAGCTGGGCCATGCTTCTGGGCTGGAGGTTGCTGCTGGCAAGGAGGCAGTGCTGCAGGAGATAGCTCTGGCCAGGAGCAGCTTCTCTGCACAGCACAGGAGGGCTGAGGACACTGCCAGAGGATCTCAGGGAGATGAGGAAGGCAGCTTTGAGGTGGCCACGACTGGGAGGATGCTGAGAGCTCACTAGAAGAGAAGTCACTGCAGTCACTGACACGGTGAGGCTGTGGGTGCAGGACACTGCAGCTGTAGCTCCTGGAGGCATCTCCATCTCGGTAGCTGATGCTGGGCTGAAGGCTCCTGGAGTGTGCACACAGAAGGATGACCAAAGCCCTTCAGTTCCATCCTGTGAGCAGCAGTGAGCAGAGCTGGGTAAGGAGAAGGCTTCACCCCCAGCCCCTCTGCCTTTCTCTCTTCCCCTCACTGTCTCTGCAGCACTGCAGGCCTGCTCCCTGTTTCTCCACCTCTCCATGGGTGTGGCAGCTTTAGGCTATGCCTTTAAAATTTAGTTACGGATTTTGAGCAGAAAAGTAGAAACAAAATAAATAGATCACTCTTGGGTGTGAAAAGGAAAAGAAAAGATTATTCCAAACAAATTCATTGGATAAATGTCTGGAACCAGAGGAGCTGTACCATAACAATTCTCTCTCTTCTCTTCTGATCTCAGCTGTTGTGCTTTGCTCAGGAGAGATCACCTGCTTTGGCTGGCCTTGGCTAAGTCTAACCCACTGCTTTTTCCTCTCTTCACTCCTCTTTTCACTCTTGGAACAGGGGGTTAGGGTTTAGGGGCAGTGGAACAGCTGCCCTGGTCTCTGACCAGAGGGGTGTCATGTCATTTGCTAATTGTAAATTCCTGTCTAATATTGTCACTGCTGTATGTTTTGTACCTGTTCATTGCATTCCATTGTAGAGTGTAGCTCTTGCTTGTCAATACAGCTTCATTTGCTTCTGACTGAGCTGCTCTGGCAAAGCTAATGATGCGGGAAATTTCAACCCACCATAATGGGACTCATGTTCACTGGGATTGAGCTGTTGGTCACTTTCTGTTCTGACTCCAGAGGAATCTTCATGGCAGTTCTGGGTCCCTGCTGCATTTGAAGCTGTGATGATCTCTGCCATGGGTTGGTAGTGATGGGACTGAGCTGATCCATTCCTCCTGCAACTCAGGAGCAGAGGTTACAATGAGGCTGAGAGAAGTGTGCCCTAACTTGTCACTGCCTTTCCCTCCTTGCACAGGTCTCCATGGCCAGAGGCAGCAGATGGCCAACAGCAGCTCCATCACCCACTTCCTCCTCCTGCCATTCCCAGGCACAAGGCAGCTGCAGCTCCTGCACTTCTGCCTCTTCCTGGCCATCTACCTGGTTGCCCTGCTGGGCAATGGCCTCATCATCACCACCATAGCCTGGGACCACCACCTCCACACCCCCATGTAGTTCTTCCTCCTCAACCTCGCCCTCCTTGACCTGGGTGCCATCTCCACCACTGTCCCCAAATCCATGTCCAATTCCCTGAGGGACTCCAGGGACATCTCTTACATGGGATGTGTTCTCCAGGTCTTCTTTTTAGTATTCCTAATGTCAGCAGAGTATTTTCTCCTCACCACCATGTCCTACGATCGCTATGTTGCCATCTGCAGACCCCTGCACTATGAGACCCTTCTGGGCAGTAGAGTTTGTGTCTACCTGGCAGCAGCTGCCTGGGGCTGTGGGGTTCTGTTTGCTCTTCTGCACACAGACAATACATTTTCCCTGCCCCACTGCCAGGGCAATGCTGTGGACCAGTTCTTCTGTGAAATCCCCCAGATCCTCAAGCTCTCCTGCTCCACATCCTACCTCAGGGAACTTTGGCTGCTTGGGGCCAGTGTCTGTTTAGTCTTTGTCTGTTTTGTGTTGATTGTGGTGTCCTATGTGCAGATCTTCAGGGCAGTGCTGAGGATCCCCTCTGAGCAGGGACGCCACAAAGCCTTTGCCACCTGCCTCCCTCACCTGGCTGTGGTCTCCCTGGTTACAAGCACTGGCTCCTTTGCCTATTTGAAGTCCTCCTCCATCTCCTCCCCATCCCTGGACATGGTGGTGTCAGTTTTGTACTCAGTGGTGCCTCCAGCAGTGAATCCTCTCATCTACAGCCTGAGGAACCAGGAGCTGAAGGCTGCTCTGAACCAACTAATCCCTGGATGCTTTCAGAAGCAATAAACTCTTTGTCTTCTCCTGCAGAGCAGTTCTGATGTCACTCAGTGCAGGCCCAGTCTGGCTGCTCAAGTTCTGGCTGCTGCTGGTGCTGTTCCCCTTGTGAGAATGTTGTTCCCACACAAATGTCTTTCTTCAGACCATTTCTGGTTCAGTGTTGTCCTGTCTGGTGTGACCCAGAGGCTGCAGACATGAGGAGCTGTGCTCCCTGTGTGTTCAACACAATAAAGGACCCTGCAGAGAGTTATTTCTCTGAGCTCATTCCTCAGTTCTTCTGTGTAGTTCTGAGTTCCTTCCTCCAAGGTTTCTGTGGAGCTGCAGGGCAGTGCCTGCATGCAGAGGTGGAGGGGCAGAGTCCCAGCACAGCAGCAGTGCCAGGGAGCCCCAGAGCTTGTGCTGTCCTCAGCTGCTCTTTCTTCCCTTCCACCCTCTCCAGTTGAGCCTCTGTGCTGGGGCAAGGCCTGAGTGCTCTGGCAACTTGGGCACTGTGCTGCTGGGTGGCAGTTCTGGGACTGCAGGCCAGGGCTGCTTGTGGGACAGAGTTGTGCTCCAGAGCAGCACTGCTATCAGAACAGGAGGTCTCCTCATGCCTTCATACCCCAACCCCCTCCCATTACAGACTGCACCCACTCAGAGTCCAAGCTGGATACCCAGACCCCCTTCCAGTATAGACTCAGCCCAAACATGGTTCCTTTAACCCCTCCCAGCACAGATGTGGCCTCATCCCAGCACAAATTGGATCATACTGTCCTCTAGCACTGCAGCCTGGGTCCCTTCCCAGCACAGAATCTATCCTGTCTCCTTTCCCAGTACTGAATGCATCCATCCCAGTACAAACTGCACACCCTCATGCCCTCCCATTACAGCCTGGACCCTGTCCCAGTCCAAACAGGATCCCTTTCATCCCTCCAGGTACACATTAGGCCTTGTCCCAATAAAAAGTGAATCCCCTTATGCCCTTACAGTGCAGCCTGGACCCTATTCCAGTACAAGCTGCGTTCCCTGGGCACATTCCAGTACAGTCTGGTCCCCACATAGTAGAGTTGAGAACCATTTATCCCCTCCCAGTACAGACCTGGTCACATCTCAGTACAAACTGCATTTCCTGAACCCTTCCCAGCTCAGATGTGCTCTTATCCCAGGACAAACTGCATCACTTTGCCATCTCCCATACAGTTTCCTGTGCCACTACAAAGTGCATCCCTTGGACCCCTTCCCAGTTCCTAGTGCATCCCTCCACATGTTAATTGTGTACTCTGGATCCAGACTGGGTCCACTCCCAGCACAAACTGCATCTCCTGACTCCCTCCCAGTACAGACTAGGCCGTGCCCAAGACAAACTGGTGCCCTGATCCCATCCCAGTAAAGTGCAGGTCCTGTCCCGGAGGAAATGGATCCAATGACATCACCCAGTACAGACTGGGGACTTGCCCAGTGCAAACTGCATCTCCTGATCTCCTCCCAGTACAGACAGGGTCTCATCCCACAGCAAAGTTGAAGCTCTGACCTCCTCCAAGTACCAAGTGCTTCGCTCCCACTGCAAACCAGAGAACAGGACTCCTTCCCAGTACAGACTGTGCCTGCTCCCAGGAAAAGCTGCACCACCTGAACCCCTCCCAGGACAAGACTGGAACCTCTCCCAGTACAAGCTGCATTCCTTAACCACACCCCAGGCAGACTGGGAACCATCCCAGAAAAGCCTGAATCCCCTGGACACATCCCAATACAGTCTGGGACTCATCCCAGTACATATTTGAGTCCTTATTCCCTCCCACCACAGTCTGGGCCCTGTCACAGTCACAATTCCATACCCTAATCAAACCAGAGTCCAGTCTTGGCCATCTCCCATTTCAAAGTGGGTGCCATTAACATCTTCAAGTACAGCCCAGGCCTTGTCCCAGTAAAAACTGATTCCACTCATCCCATCCTGTGCTGTTTAATACTTTTATCAGTGCTATAGACAGAGGGATGGAGACACCATCAGCAAGTGTACAGATGGTACCAAGCTGAGTGGTGCTGTTGAGATGCCAGAGGGACAGGATGGCATCCAGAGGGGCCTGGACAGGCTGGAGAGGTGGTGCCCAGGTGACCCTCATGAGGTTCACCAAGAGCAAGAGCAGGGTCCTGCAGCTGGGCTGGAACAATCCTCACTATCAATACAGGCTGGGAGAGGAGGTGATAGAAAGCAGCCCTGAGGAGAAGGCCTTGGGGGTGCTGGTGGGGGAGAAGCTGGCCAGGAGCAGGTAGTGTGAGCTTGCAGCCCAGAAGGCCAATGGGAGCCTGGGCTGTATGCTAAGCAGCATGACCTGAGATGGAGAGAGAGGATCCTGACACTTTGCTCTGGTAAGACCTCCCCTGAAGCCCTCAACACAGGAAGGACATGGAGCTGATGGAGCACATCCACAGGAGGGCCACAGAAATGATCAGGGGCTTGCAGCAGCTCTGCTGTGACGACAGGCTGAGGGAACTGGGGGTGTTCAGCCTGGAGAAGAGGAGGCTCTGGGGAGACCTAATAGCAGCCTCCTAGTACCTGAATAGGGATAAAAGAAGGATGGAGAGGGACTGTTTGCAGAGGCCTGCAGGGACAGGATGAGAGGCAATGGCATCAAACTAGAGAAAAGTAGATTCAAACTGGATATGAGGAAGAACTCCTTCACTATGAGGGTGGTGGAACACTGGAACAGGTGTCCCAGGGAGGTGATTGAAGCCTCTTCCTAGAGATATTCAAGGTGAGGCTCCCAGTTCAGACTTCCTGTGATCTGACCCTCACCTGCATCCCCTCCCACCCCTGACTGATCCTGCTTGGCACCTGGCACAGGGCAGGGGCTGGTAGCTGCCAGAAGAAGAGGAGTAGGAGGTGGCCTGTGGCTTGGAAGCTCATGGACACCAGGAGCAGATGGGTGGCAATGCCATGGGCAGCTCAGCTGTGCTTCAGGCTCTCCTGCACAGCAGCAGGCTCAGGGCTGAGGACTGTGCCATCCCTTGAGCCTGCCAAGCTGAGAGGCAGCAGCAGTGAGGTGCCTTGGGTTTTGCTTTGCAACTGGAGGTTCTGCTCAGTGCCCAGGCAGAAAGGCCTCTGGCAGGGACCATTGCCAATGGCCTGGGATGGAGCAGAGCCTGAGCAGAGTGCAGAAGGCCAAGTGCAGCTGGGCTGTGGCAGAAGGAGTGTGGCCATCCAGACACAGAAGCTGTCCTCTCCTGCACTCAGCACTGCTGTGGCCACATCTGGATTCTTGGTGTCTGGCTTTGGGACTTCTGAAGGACTTTTGAAGAGCCTGAGAAGCTTCAGAAGATATCTGCAAGGACTGGGATGGAGAGCCTGAGGGACTGGGGCTTCTGTAACCTGGTGAAGTCCAAGCTCAGGGCACTAAAGATGCATTGTGCACCTGCTTGAAATCTAGGGTGATGCAGCTTCCAGTGATTGTGGGACAGGAAGACAACCTCCATAGAGTGCAAATTTTAGGGTCCAGAGTGGAGATGTTCTGAGGTGGTTTGAGGCCAGGCAGATCCTTTCTTGCTCTTGAGAGTATACAGGAGTTGAGGAGAAAGAAAGGTCACTCAAAGGGGATCCTTGTGGTCCTAGAGGCCCTGGCTCTGTGTTTCAACAAATGGCCATGGAGAACAGAAAGAGCAGGGAGAGTATAGAAATGTCATGGTGAGAGCTGCTAGGAAAGCAAGATGGGTGCCAAGAGCATGAAGGGAAAGAGCTGCAGGCATGGGGCAGTGTAGCACCACCTGCAAGGCTGAAAGCTCAACAGGACTGAGGTCTTTCTCCTCCTGTCTATGGCAGTTGCCTCTCCCACCAAGGCCAGGGAGATGAAACTTTAGCTTGAGCCTCTCTGCATCTGACTGCCCAGGCTCTGTGGTCAGGGCTTGGCCTTTCTGCTGCTGAAACCAAACCCAGTGTGGGGGGCAGAGTGGGACAACCTGTGGTGGGGATGGCAATGGGCATTGGCAAGGCTGGAAGTCATCAGGAGAACCCAAGGCTTTGCCTTCTTGGCTGTGGAAATCATACACCACCACCAAGGGCTGTGAGGAGACTTCCTAAGGCACCAGGGGGTCCTCAGGGCTTCCTTAAACATCCCCAGGAAGGCTGGGGTCTGTCATCCCCTTGTCCTTCACTCAGCATGACAATCCCTACACACCACAGCACCTGGGGAGCCCTGACCCATACATGAGGGACAGGATCTGCCTGCCCAGGCACTGTGGTCAGGGTTTGGCCTTTCTGCTCCATAAAGCAAACCCAGAGTTTGCTCTCCTGCACTTTGCCTTTGTCTGTTGCAATCATGGCCTCCACTGAGCTGCTCTAAGGAGCCCTTGGGAGGCTTTGTTGGTAATGCCCCTCAGTGGGGCCAATCAGTGCTTCAAGGTACTTTGTGTTTTCCTTCTGACTTCTGGAGAAGTTTCTTCAGTCTTCTCTCAGTACCTGAGGTTCCTGCAATGAGTCCCAATTGCCCTAAGGAGATGTTTGTGTCTCTGCAATCTTCTTCAGGGTTTCAAAGTGCACCTCACAAAGCTCAATTTTGTATGTCAAAGATAAAATATTTTACTCCATTTCAGTTTAGAGCTGAGATGATAATTCCCCAAGTGACACTGACCCAGGCTGTCTCAGCAGGACATCTGCACTTGCAGGAACATCTGCCCTTCAGGGCTGTCATTGAATGGACAACTTTGCTCCTCACCCTCCCCAACCTCCCCATTGCTGTCACTGCCCACCTGGGGCTTACAAGGTGATTCAGCAGAATGTGTTCTAATCCAAGAGCCTCTGAATGACAGAGTGGATAAGGACAAGGCTGACCCTGACTGACTGCAAGGGATCCTGAATTCAAATCTATTTCTATGGCTGTGCCTGGAGAGAAGCACCAAGCACACAGACACAGGGACAGAGCTGGCTGGGTTCAGTGCAAGATAGAAACCTTGACCCTGGTGACAGCAAAGGTGTCTGTCCTAACACAGAGAGGTGACAGGTGGCTGGCAGAAAGGATGCCCTGGAGTTCAATTTCCTTCTCCTGGAGCTCAGGGCAAACCCTCACAAAGCTTCAACATTCTCAGAGGATGAGACCTGAGCCTGAAGAAGTCTGACTTGGTGCTGGCCCTTGGTGTGGCTTTTGTGGCTGAGAGATGTCTAAGTGGGGGAGATGCTGGACACAGCTGCTGTGATCCAGGAGAGCTCCAAGGCTCTGGCTTTAGGCTCACTGTCTTTAGAGGGGGAGATCATTGACTTCCATCAGGTGTTTCTCTGAGCTGGAGAACCTTGGATGCTGAATCATCCTGGGATCTTTTGCCACTTGCACAAACCCTGAAGTTTTTGACCTCCAGAGTTTTCTATCACCTCCCTGTTGGCTGTGGTCCAAGCACAGATGCACTGAGCTGGCAGGAGGTGACAAACCCCCAAGCCATAGGGAGTGCAGTGCAAGGCTGGGAGAGCGAGGGTGCAGCACACCAAGGACACCTCTCAGTGCTCTATTTCTTTCTGTCTTGATCCATCCCTGGCTTACCTTTGGCTAGTTCATGGCCTAGGCAAGGAGGAAGGGGGAATCACAGCAGGTCTTGAGGAGGTTCCCAGTGACAGGGGGACTGTGCCACCACAATTTGCTCTGTGGCTTGAATGCATTTCTCTCAGCCAGAGAGTGGCTGTGTGGTTGCCTCTTGTCTCTGTGCCTCTCAACAGAGAATGTCATCATCCAATCAGAATGGGAAGGAAATTTGGTAGTTTCTTAGCCTCCAAAGTCTTCTTCAATGTCATTCAGTGACACAAAGCACACAGGAAGCACTGATGATGAGAAATGTCTGCAGCAGTGTGATTTGCTTGGCCATCCTCCTAACTCTAACTACAAACCAATGTTGAACAGCAAGCACGGAGCAGAGCAGGCAGGAAAATCACAGTGGCTGTGACACCAGGGGCAGTGTCCCAGGTGCTGCTGGACACCACCCAAACAGGACTTCCCACCACCAGTGTTCTCCACTCCTGTTGATTACTTTTAGCACTCAATGGGTTTCTTCAGTGTCATGGTGGACTCTGGGCAGAGACTTTTGTCCTGCTCTCCTGACAGTTGTAGCAGGCTGATGGAATCAGGGTGCTGGAGGAGTTGTTGGATTGTAGTGAAATTCTTTCCAATGGGTGCAGGTTGTAGCTAACCATACAACATGTGAGCAAAGACACATCCTGGTGAGGAGTTATTGGTACAGAGAATTTCCAATCACAGCCAATGATTACAGAGACATCACACAGGCAGAAACTGAACTGATTGCTGTGGTGGTGTTCCAGAACTGTGACAAATATTGTGGTGCAGGCCCAGCTGGTTCCAGCACCATGAGCTGAGATACAAACTAACAGAGCAGTTGAGAGCAGGACCAGGGCTGCAAGGGGAGCCAAGGGGCCCAGACCTGCAGAGCCTGTGGCTCTTTCTTCAGGCATAGGTGAATGTTACAATTCCCCTTTCCCACAGCCTATCCCCACTCAGCTCCCTGTTGCATCTTGATTTGAACAGGGGCTCTTCTCCCCACTTGCCTTTCCCATCTGCTTCAGGGATGCAGCACTTGGTTCTTTTTCCCTCCCATCCTTTCTCACATGGTTTGGTTGCACATCTCATCACCTCCAGGGCCTCACACAGACATGAAGGCCATCTCAACATTTCATTACCACTCCCTTTTTGGCTTCCCACTGATTGGTTCTATTGCAAACTAAGTCATTGATCAACATGGATCTAGAGGCTGCAGCCCAGGCTCTGTTTGTCTCTCTGGGCTGCAAGTGCTCACTGCTGGCTCCTGCTGAGCTTCTCATCCACCAGCATCCCTAAGGCCTTTTCTTCATGGCTGCTCTCAAGCCAGTCCCTGCCCAGCCTATATCAGGATCCATGGACATGGTCTGTGTGCACAGTGTCCTGTGGGGTGCATGGAACCCCAAATAAAAAACCCAATTATGGGTTTGGTCATGGTGATGTTACACCAACAACCTGATATTTGGTTGGGCTGTTGTGTTACAATCTTTTTGCTCTGGGTTGGTAAAATGGGTGTTGAAGATTCTCATTTCATTTGGTTCCTGGTGAGTAGATCCATTGACTACCTGCATCCAGCCTGCATTTGCTCCTCTCCCATGGATTGCAGTTGAGCCACCTGAGGAGAGCTGCCCCAGCCCCAGTCAGGTTTGCTGTCCTTTCATTTCCATGGAAAACAAGAGAGAGCTTAGCCTGCCTTGTTCTGTGGTGTTTCAGCACTTCCAGTGGACCTCAGCAGCACCTGGTCCCCAGGAGCTTGTGCTTGGGCCATGGTGAGTGTCCGTACTGCAAGGAGGAGGAAGGGAGGAGTGGGCAAGTGGTGTACATTGTAGACAGAGTTGCCACTGGTGTCTCACCAACTGATCCATGCAGTGAGGACAGAGTCTGCTCTCAGCACTGGCTTGGTCACAAATCCAAACCACAGCACCTGAGGAGATGCTGTGAAGAAAATTAACTCCATCAAGGCTGAAACCAGGATGATCTCCCCCTCACTCCATACCCTTATGTGGTGAAGGCACATTATGCTCAGAATTATGCTCAGATATTGAAACCTGTCCCAGCACGTGGACAAGTTCCCTCTCCTTTCTTGAGGGGAACAAGGGCCAAGGTGGCACAGACCCCTGCACACACTCATGGCATGAGATGCTTATGCTGATGCCAAGCATGGCATAATTCCAGCTTCACGCCTCCCATAGGCTGCAGCTGGTTGTTTACGAGAGTGCCCATTGGCCACATCCAGCCTCCAGAAACCTATCAGTATTACCCCAGCTTGTAAATACATTGCCCTCTTTCACTGTGTCCTCTCTCCTTGCTCGAGACTGAACTCATGCCACAGCCTCTGCCATTGAGCTCATTGCTATTAAGTCTCTCTCCTATATGCAAGCAAACTAGTGGCCTCTGCATGACGAGGAGAAGCCAGCAGCCAGGCAGGCCCTTTGAGCCTCATCCCTGAGAGTATCTCCTGAGGAGGGACCTTCACTGAGCCTGAGAAGCTGCAGCATTGTAGTGCCCTGAGCTTTGACTTCAATCAGCCCCAGCTCCTTCAGTTGCTCTTCATCAGATTTACTCTCCAGGCCCTTCCCCAGCTTCTCGCCCTCCTCTGCCCTGGCTCCAGCACCTCCACACTGGACACAACTGGACACAACTGGACACAACACTCAAGGTGTGGCTTCCTCAGAGCTGAGTCCCAGGGGACAGTCACCTCTCTGCTCCTGCTGGACACAGCATTGCTGATCCCAGTCAGGATGCCTTTGGCTTTCTTGGCCACCTGGGCACTGCTGGCTCCTATTCAGCTGCTTGTCCATCAGCACCCCCAGGTCCCTTTTTGCCAGACAGCTCTCCAGCCACACTGCCCCAAGCCTGTAGCATTGCTTGGGGTTCTTGTGACCCAAGTGCAGGACCTGGCACTTGGCCATCTTGAAGCTCTTCCTGGGAACGTTGGCCATGGATCAAATCTACCCAAGTCCCTCTGCAGAGCCTCCCTACCCTCATGCAGATCAACTCTGCCACCTGACTTGGTGTCATCTGCTGACTCACTGCTGACACACTCTGTGTCTTCATCAAGGTCATCAGTAAAGATGTTAAACAGAAGTGATCCCAACACTGAGCCCTGAGGAACAACACTTGTGACTGTATGCCACCAGCTGGATTGAACTCCACTGAGCACCACTCTTTGGGCCCTTTCACCCAGCCAGGGCTGTATCCAGCAGAGCATTGCTCATCCAAGCCAGGAGCAGTCACTTTGCCCAGGAGAATTCTGTGGAGAGCAGTGCCAAAGGCTTTTGGAAAGTCTAGGGAGACAATACTCACAGACTTTCCCTCATCCAACAGTCACTCATCCTGTCAGAGAAGGAGATCAGGTGGGTCAGGCAGGACCTGCTCTTCCCAAACCCATGCTGACTGGGCCTAATCCCCAGCTTGTCCTCTCCAGGTCATGTAATGGTGCTGGAGATGCTCTGCTCCATGCCCTGCCCTGCTACCCAGCTCACACTGCCAGCTCTATAGTTTCCTGGATCCTCCATTCTTCCTTTCTTGGAGCTGGGTGTCACATTTGCTGCTCTCCAATACCCTGGGCCCTCCCCAGCGAGCCAGGACTCCAGGACAATAATGGATAGTGGCTTGGCCACAGAGATGTTCAAGTCCCTTCCTCATCCTCATAGCCTCTCTCAGACTCTCTCCAGCAGATCTCTGTCTCTCTTGACCTGGGCAGCCCCAAAATGCAGGAATCCAGTTTGGACAGGAAGGGCCCAGTCTGTACTGGGATAAGATTTCAGAGTGCACTGGGAAAATGGCCACTGTTACTGGGAGAGGCCATGGGATCAGCTTTTACTGGGAGGTGTCTAAGACTTTACTAGGAGGCACCAGGGGCTCCTATTAGTACTGGGAGGGAGCCCAGTCTGTACTGGGAGAGCTCAGAGAGGTTCAGTTTGTACCTGGAGGGGGCCCCAGTCTGAACTGGGAGGGCATCAGGGGATGTTTGCAGGGATGGCTCCTGGTCTGTGCTGGGATGGAATCAGGGTTTCAGGAGATGCACTTTGTACTGGGATGAGACTCAGACTGTGCTGGGAGATGGCAATGGGATCCCATTTGTACCAGGATGAGGCCACAGCTGCACTGGGATCAGGATATCCACTTTGTGCTGTGCTGGGTGACTCTGGGGCTGGGAAGGGGTCCAAGGGATGCACTTTGTACTGGCACAGGAAACTGTATGGGAGATGGCAAAGGGATGTAGTTTGTCCTGGGATAAGAGCACATCTGAGCTGGGAGGGGTTGAGGAGATGCAGTTTGTACTGAGATGTGACCAGATCTGTACTGGGAAGGGTTAAATGGTTCCAAATCGTACCAGCATCCCTGGGTGCTCTGGGGGGGTGTGGCCACTCACACCCACCCTGGTGCCACAGTACTGCACTGAGCAGGGTGACATCACCACGCTGGTCATCCCCTCCATGGCACTGCCTGATGGTGGCTTCTACCTCTACCCCTGCCCTGTCCCCCACCCTGTGACACTGATGGCTGTCCCCAACCCCAGGTCTCAGGCTCCTGGCTGTATGTGCCCCATGTCATGGCAGCTGACTCTGGCATGTACATGTGCAAGGCCAGCCTGGGCACTGGTGCCCCTGAGGCCTCAGTCATTGTCACCATGGTGCCTGTCTCCAGATCATCCTACAGTGACAGCAGGCTCAGTGGCACTGCTGGAGACATACTGGGCCCAGCCATCCAGATTGTAATATGTGGAGACCAGACTGCAGTGGAATAGGCCCAGGGAATGCAGCTTGTACTGAAATGGGGCCAGGCTGTACTGGGAAGGGATAAGGAGACCCACTTTTTATTGAGACAAGGCCTAAGGTGCACCTGGAGGGATGAAAGGGATCCTGTTTGGACAGGGCCAGGGCCCAGGCTGTATTGGGAGGGGATGAGGGTGTGCAGATTGTACGGGGATGGATGCAGATGGCACTGGGAGGGGAGCCATGGGATACATTCTGTGCTGGGATGGGAACCAGGCTGCAGTGCTAGAGGACAGTAGGATGCAGTTTGTACTGGGATGAGGCCACATCTGTACTGGGAGGGGTTAAAGGAACCATGTTCAGACTGAGTCTACACTGGAAGGGGGTCAGGGTATCCAGTATGGACAGTGGAGTAGGTGCAGCCTGCAATAGGAGGATGTTGGGGTATGAAGGCATGAGGAGAGCTCCTGTTCTGATGGCAGTGCTGATCTGGAGCACAGCTCTGTCCCACAAGCAGCCCTGGACTCTCCCTGCCTGCAGTCCCAGCACTGCCACACAGCAGCACAGTGCCCAAGCTGCCAGAGCACTCAGGCCTTGCCCCAGCACAGAGGCTCAGCAGGAGAGGGTGGAAGGGAAGAAGGAGCAGCTGAGGACAGCCCAAGCTCTGGGGCTCCCTGGCACTGCTGCAGTGCTGAGACTCTGCCCCTCCACCTCTGCGCACAGGCACTGCCCTGCAGCCCACAGAAGCCTTGGAAGAAGGAATTCAGAGAAACAACTCCCTGCAGGGTCCTTTATTGTGTTGACCACACAGGGAGCACAGCTCCTCATGTCTGCAGCCTCTGGGTCACACCAAGCAGGACAACACTGAACAAGAAATGGTCTGAAGAAAGACATTTGTGGGGGAACAACATTCTCACAAGGGGAACAGCCCCAGTAGCAGCCAGAACTCGAACAGCCAGGCTGGGCCTGCACTGAGTGACACCAGAACTGCTCTGCAGGAGAAGACAAAGAGTTTATTGCTTCTGAAAGCATCCAGTGATCAGTTGGCTCAGGGCAGCCTTCAGATCCTGGTTCCTCAGGCTGTAGATGAGAGGGTTCACTGCTGGAGGCACCACTGAGTACAGAACTGACACCACCAGATCCAGGGATGGGGAAGAGATGGAGGAGGGCTTCAGGTAGGCAAAGGAGCCAGTGCTGAGAAACAGGGAGACCACAGCCAGGTGAGGGAGGCAGGTGGCAAAGGCTTTGTGGCGTCCCTGCTGAGAGGGGATCCTCAGCACTGCCCTGAAGATCTCCACATAGGACAACACAATGACCACAAAACAGACACAGTACAAACAGATACTGGCCACAAGAAGCCAAAGTTCCCTGAGGTAGGATGTAGAGCAGGAGAGCTTGAGGATCTGGGGGATTTCACAGAAGAACTGCTGCACAGCATTGTCCTGGCAGAGGGGCAATAAAAATGTATTGGCTGTGTGCAGCAGAGCATTCAGAGCCCCACAACCCCAGGCAGCTGCTGCCAGGTGGAAACAAACTCTGCTACCCAGGAGGGTCTCATAGTGCAGGGGTCTGCAGATGGCAACGTAGCGATCATAGGACATGGTGGTGAGGAGAAAAACCTCCGCTGAAAGCAAAAAGAGGGTAAAAAAGACTTGTGCAGCACATCCTGCATAGGAGATGTCCCTGGTGTCCCTCAGGGAATTGGCCATGGACTTGGGAACAGTGGTGGAGATGGCACCCAGGTCAAGGAGGGCAAGGTTGAGGAGGAAGAAGTACATGGGGGTGTGGAGGTGGTGGTCCCAAGCTATGGTGGTGATGATGAGGCCATTGCCCAGCAGGGCAGCCAGGTAGATGGCCAGGAAGAGGCAGAAGTGCAGGAGCTGCAGCTGCCTTGCGCCTGGGAATGGCAGGAGGAGGAAGTGAGTGATGGAGCTGCTGTTGGCCATCTGCTGCCTCTGGCCATGGAGACCTGTCCAAGGAGGGAAAGACAGTGGAAAGTTAGGGCACACTTCTCTCAGCCTCATCATAACCTCCCTCCCTGAGCTGCACGAGGAACGGATCAGCTCATTCCCCATCACTACCAACCCATGGCAGAGTACATCACAGCTTCAAATGCATCAGGGATGCAGAATTGCCATGAAGATTCCTCTGGTGTTGGAAAAGAAAGTGACCAACAGCCCAGTCCCATGGAACAAGAGTCCCATGGAGAGGTGGAGAAACAGGGAGCAGGCCTGCAGTGCTGCAGAGACAGTGAAGGGAAGAGAGGAAGGCAGAGGGGATGGGGGTGAAGCCTTCTCCTTACCCAGCTCTGCTCACTGCTGCTCACAGGATGGAACTGAAGGGCTTTGGTTTTCCTTCTGTGTGCACACTCCAGGAGCCTTCAGCTGAGCATCAGCTGCTGTGATGGAGATGCCTCCAGGAGCTACAGCTGCAGTGTCCTGCACCCACAGACTCATGACGTCTGTGGCTGCAGTGACTTCTCCTCCAGTGAGCTCTCAGCATCCTCCCAGTCCTGGACACCTTGAAGCTCTCTCTGCATTCTTCATGTCCCTGAGATCCTGTGGCAGTGTCCTCAGCCCTGCTGTGCTGTGCAGAGGAACTGCTCCTGGCCAGAGCTGTCGCTCTGCAGTGCTGCCTGCTTGCCAGCAGCACCTTCCAGCCCAGAAGCCTGGCCTGGCTCAGCACAAAAGATCCAGCCCAGGTATTTTAAGGGAGCCCTCTGGTGGCTTTGCTGCCAAGTCCTTGAACCTCAGAGACTGAGAAGCTGATGAAACCTCTCCAGAAGTCAAAGTCAGATTCAAACTCTGTACTTTCTTCTACTGTTAATGGGTCCCACTGAAGCATACTGTGAAAGTGTCCCCAGGGTCTGGTTAGAGCAGGATACAGTGGATGCAAAGGAAGCTTCACTGGAGGCACTGAAGCATCTCCAGGCTCTGGTGAGAGCAGAGAACTGAGGCAGTGCTGACAGGTCAGGACAAGCAGCTAAAGGTAGCTCTGCTGTTGAGTAAACCTGGAGGGGTTTCATTGATCCAAAGGGCCAAGCCCTGACCCGCAGCCCCTGGCAAGGCACATCCTGTCCCTCACCTATGGCTCTGGGCTCTGCTGGGTGCAGTGGGGAGTGAGGGTGAGCAGTGACCAGGGTAGGACCTTGTCAGGTTTTGCTGTGGTTTGCTTGCAAAGAGACAACTCCTGCTGAAAAGGCATGAAATGTACCTTTAAAAATCATTTTTATCAGATGCTTTGTGCAATATAAACCTCTCCAATTAGCTGCAGAAACCTTGGCAATAATGAGAGGTTCAGCAGCATTTAATGAGCCCCATGGAGTATTTGGGGCTGATTACCTCATCCTTAGGTACTGCCAGGAGACTCTGCCAAGCTACTGCCAAGAAGCCTCTCAACAAGTCCAAGTCAGAAGCAAACTCCAAAGTACCTTGAAGCACTGATTGGCCTCACTGAGGCTTGTTACTGACAAAGGCTCCCCAGGGACTCGTTAGAGCAGCTTGTTAGAGGCCAGGACTTCAGGGAGACAAAGGCAAAGTACAGGGCAGAAAAACTTGCCTTTGGTCTAGGAAGCAGAAAGGCTAAGCCCTGACCACTGCCCTTGGAATAGAAGAACCTCAAAGCCTCAAAGCCAAGTTTCTCCTCACAGGCCTTGGTGGCAGAGGCAACTGCCAGAGCCAAAGGCACAAAGACCTTGGTCCTGTTGGTCCTCTCAGCCTTGCCAGAGCCCTTGGCCATCCCTACTGCAGCCTTTCCTCCACTGTCCCATGCCTGCAGCTCTTTCCCTTCAGGCTGCTGACACCAACCTTGCTTCCCCAGCCAGCTCTCCCCCTGCCATTTCCAACCCTTCCTTGAGCTGTCTCAGCTCTCCCTGCCATTTCCTGACACATCTGGATGGCCTCATGCATAGCAGCTCTGCCTTCTCAGGGACATATCTTTGTCCACATCTCCAGTCTGAACCTTCCAAGCTGTTCTTTGTGGAGGTTTTGATCTCTTCCCACTCCCCAGAAGAGCTCCATCCTCTCTGAAACCACCCTTCAGCCATGTGCACACTGCTATGGCAGTGCCCTGAGCCTCCATTCAGCAGGCTGAAGCAGCCCAGGTCCCTCAGCGTCTCCACAGAGATGTCAATCCCCATCCTGGCAGATCTCCTCTGCAGTCTCTGCAGTTCCTCTTCATTCCTTCAGACTGGACATTCTTTTAACATTTTCCAGTCCAGAGATTGCCATATTTGTTATTGACCTCCTAATACCACAGGAGATGCATGTACAGGAAAATCTACAGATTCTCCATCTATTACTGCATCTCTCACAATACCTTTCCACCGGCACAGAGAGACAGTTCCCCATCCTTCCCACCTCCCGGTCCCTTAACTATTGTCCCATCGGAATCCGATTGTAACCTCCGTCGCAGTGCTATACTCTGCTGATGATGTCTGAGGTCTAAGAGGCGGGGGGGTGTAGCGTAGCTGAAGCAGCTGGGAGGGGGGACTGCTGGTGCGGGACGCTGCTGGGGGGGGCTGCTGCCGGGTTGCCAGCAGGTCACCACCATGGGGATGACCGCCAGGGCCGCTGCCATGGCTGCTGCCCTGGGGGCTGCTGGGGCTACCACTACGGTCAGTACTACCGGTGTCGGTGGTGCGTTGGTCAGTGCCGCCTTGGTCAGAGCCATCAGTGCTGCCTTGGTCAGGGCCTCCAGGGCTTGTGGGAGGGGTGTGGTTGTAAGAATGCCGTAACTGCAAGCCTGCAAGTGCTCCACTTTTCCTAAGAGGGGCTGTAAAGCAAAGTCAGCGCTGTTTGATTTCTTTGTGTCGGTGTTTTCGTCTTCTGAATCCAAGCCGTTGCTGTCGGTATTAGAGGAAGATGTTGATGAAGGGGATTGAACACACTGAGCCACAGGTTTCACTGCCTTTTTATGGCTTTTTCCCTGCTGGGTGCAAACGGCAGTGGTGGTGGCTGGTAAATGCGGTGTGGTCACCAAGACGGCAGGCGTGGCATCTTCTTGCAGTGAGTGTTCATGCTTTCTGACCTCCATTTTGATTTTGCATGTCTTTTCAGTCCGATCAGGATTTGCTTCTGTCACTACTGATGTAGCAGCAGGAGATTTGTCGTGTAAAAGAACGGTAATAAGAGAGCCATGATTCATGTAGAAAAAGGAATAGCGGGCAATTGAAATTGTGACGAGGATGCTGACAGAGTGGCAGATGATGTGTAGGGAGAGAGGAGGGGGGTGGGGGGCAGGGGGTGCAGAACCTTCTGAATCTCCCTTTTTTATCTGGGTTAGAACCAATGCTGCAGCAGCTGAATTGAGAGTAGACTGCTCTGCTTTTATAGATTGCCGTGTATGTGACAATGTGCCACACGGTGCTATAGCGAAAAGCTTCTTTTTGAGGCTTTAGGCACCTCATCCCACAGCTGGGCTCCAATTTTGTCCCATGCTTCGGAAGTGAAAGCTTCAGTTGCTGTGGGGATAAAATCATGATCCCGGGTCCAGGCTAATAGCCCTTTTAAAATCCTAGAATCGTAAGGAATACCTCTCATGGAGAGGATACTTTGGAGGGCTTTTAGCACAGCCTCTTCTTCTTTGCTGAGTGCTTCCCCATGACCCTCCCCGGTCCCTCACCTGATCCTGGTGAGATTCACTTCCTTTTCTGAGTACTCGCTGCTTATTTTTCCAGCACCGGGGCAGTGCTGGTTCGAGCGGCTTTCTGTACCGCTCAGAGTGTACCTCTTATGCTGAGTCCAGCAGCATCGTAGTCCGAGGATCCCATCCAAGAGTTTGGGCGCCAGATGTCGACGACAGAGAATGGAGTCAACACAAATGACCAATATGATTGAGTGTTGTTCATTTATTAAGGGAACATCTACAGCTTATATAAACTCGGAGAGCATCATTGGCATAGCTTCATTGCTTCCCCACAAGTGACCACACATCGTACTGTTATAGATTATTGGTCAAACTACTAATAACACGTGAGGCTGTTGATGCAGGTGTGCGTCCTGTTATTGCCAGATAACGCTCTGTGTTTATAGCTACCAGTGCCCTGCTTTAGTTACATACTGCAGGCACAGCACTGTTTTGCTACACTACTAGTTATTTCTGCACTTATGCTGAGCATGGCCTCCCACCATGTCAGGCTCTAGTCCTGTACTGCCAGATTGCTCACACTGCTTATTGCCACCATTGCCACATTCATACAGTGGGAACTTCAGTTCTAAAGCTTGAAAATCTGCACCTTTCTGAAGACAACAGCTTGTAAACAATGGAAGAAGAATGGATTTGCTGCTGCTGTCTGTTTCCAGTTCCCCTCTTCCTCCTCCTTCTGTCTCTCTTATCTCTCTCCCATGCTTGCAGTCTTTTGCAGCTCTGCAGAATCACAGAATCACAAAGGTTGGAAGAGACCTCAAAGGTCTCCCCTGAGCCTCCTCTTCTCCAGGCTAAGCAACCCCAGCTCCCTCAGCCTTTCCTCATAGCGCTTGTGTTCCAATCCCCTCCCCAGCTTCATTGCCCTTCTCTGGACATGTTCCAGCAAGTCAACATCTTTCCTAAACTGAGGGGCCCAGAACTGGACACAGGACTCACGGTGTGGCCTAACCAGTGCTGAGGACAGGGGCAGAATGACCTCACTGCTCCTGCTGGCCACATTGTTCCTGATCCATGCCAGGATGCCATTGGCCCTCTTGGCTGCCTGGGCACACTGCATGCTCATGTTCAGCCTACTATCAGCCAGTACCCCCAGGTCCCATTCTGCCTGCCTGCTCTCCAGCTACTCTGACCCCAGCCTGTAGCATTGCATGGAGTTGTTTTGGCAAGTGTGTTGAACCCAGCACTTGGATGTGTTCAATCTCATGCCCTTGGATTCTGCCCATCTGTCCAGCCTGTCTAGGTCCCTCTGCAGAGCCTCTCTACCCTCCAGCAGATCAACTCCTGCCCCCAACTTGGTGTCATCTGCAAATTTACTGATGATGGACTCAATGCCCTCATCCAGATCATCAATAAAGATGTTAAAGAACATGGGGCCCAGCACTGATCTTTGGGGCACACCACTAGTGACTGGCCGCCAGCTGGATGTGGCACCATTCACCACCACTCTCTGGGCTCGGCCACCCAGCCAGTTCCTAACCCAGCTCAGAGTGCTGCTGTCCAAGCCATGGGCTGCCAGCTTGTCCAGGAGTTTGCTGTGGGGGACAGTGTCAAAGGCCTTGCTGAAGTCCAGGTAGACTACATCCACCGGTACTATTAGCCAAACACCAAACTCAGGTGTGAGAGGCAATGCACCAAAATGGACTCTCCAGACTGTCTATTAGCTGAGGAAGGAGGTGGATGTGGAAAGTTTAATACATTTGATTGGTGCCTAAAGATTGAGGCCAATGGGGAGGCAGCAATAAAGAATAGAATAGAATAGAATAGAATAGAATAGAATAGAATAGAATAGAATAGAATAGAATAGAATAGAATAGAATAGAATAGAATAGAATAGAATAGAATAGAATAGAATAGAATAGAATAGAATAATAGAATTATTAGCCACCAAGAGCAGGAAAATAGCTCATGGACCAGTCCATACCTGGAAAGGACTGGAATGGGACACATTGTCTTGGTTGCCTGGTGGGCCATGGGTCAAACGAGTGTCATTCTTCTCTCTTTGTGCAACAGCAGCTCTAATCTTTCTACCATGTCTGATACCCTGGTTTGTATGGCTTATCCATCCTGCAGTCAGGCAGGTGCAGGTTGTAGCCATATCAAGTGAGCCAGAAAAGGCTATAAAAAAGAGCAGTATGACGTATCTGCAAATAAGACCAACATCAGAAATAAGCCAAGAGGAAAGGATTAAGTTAATGGGGGATGAATTTTGTAAAGACAATTGTAAAAGCAAGGAGAGGAGAGGTTGATGGGATCAAAAGGAGGGAGTGTCTTTACAAAGGAAGAATTGGCTAAGAGGGAGTTGGAAGAGAAAGCAGGAACCAGACAGTTCACCTTCTCTATGTGTTTGTAAATCACAAAGGGGCCTCTGCTAAGTCCCTTCCCTTGAACCTTGCTGTAAATCAGTAGGGTTCTGTCCCAAGATAGCAGACACTGAACACAGCCTGAACTGCTGAACTTAAGCACAGGCTTATCAGACTACTGAGTGTTAACTTCTGCACCCAGAGAAGTGGAGAACCTAATTTAAATGAAGATAGGATGTATGAAGCAGGGAGGGTTCATGTGAAGCAGGACATGGAGCAGGGGTCTTGAGAAAGACTAAATCTTGAGTACCTGAGCCAGTGGGGAAAGGGCGAGGGAAACCTGCACCCAGAAATGGAGGATGAAAGGGGAGCTGTGCCTTCAGCAATGAGAGAGACCCCACAGGGAATTGTCCTGTGGACTCTCCCTTTATTCAAAGGAAGTTTTACAAGACTCCTCTGTCTCTGTTATGAACTTCTAGATGGGAAGAATTTTTCCTTGTATATTGCACACCCAGGGAGCACAGCTGCTCCTGTCTGCAGTCTCTGGGTCACAGCAGACAGGACAACACTGAATCAGAAATGGTCTGATGAAAGACTCTGGTGGGGAAACAACATTCTCACAAGGGTAACAGCATCAGCAGCAGCCAAAAAGAGAGAAACCAGACTGTGAGTGACATCAGAACTGCTCTGCAGGAGAAGACAAAGAGTTTATTGCTTCTGAAAGCATCTGGTGGTCATTTTCCTGAGGGCATCCTTGAGCTCCTGGTTCCTCAGGCTGTAGATGAGAGGGTTCACTGCTGGAGGCACCACTGAGTACAGAACTGCAAGCACCAGATCCAGGGATGGGGAGGAGATAGAAGAGGTCTTCACATAGGCAGGGATTAAAGTGCTGACAAACAGGGAGACCACAGCCAGGTGAGGGAGGCAGGTGGCAAAGGCTTTGTGGCGTCCCTGCTGAGAGGGGATCCTCAGCACTGCCCTGAAGATCTGCACATAGGACACCACAATCAACACAAAACAGAAAAAGACTAAGCAGACACTGGCCACAAGAAGCCAAACCTCCCTGAGGTAGGATGTGGAGCAGGAGAGCTTGAGGATCTGGGGCACTTCACAGAAGAACTGGTGCACAACATTGCCCTGGCAGAGGGGCAGGGAAAATGTATTGGCTGTGTGCAGCAGAGCATAGAGAACCCCACAGGCCCAGACAGCTGCTGCCATGAGGAGACAAACTCTCCTACCCAGGAGGGTCTCATAGTGCAGGGGTCTGCAGATGGCAACGTAGCGATCGTAGGACATGGTGGTGAGGAGAAAATACTCTGCTGACATTAGGAATACTAAAAAGAAGACTTGGAGAACACATCCTGCATAGGAGATGTCCCTGGTGTCCCAAAGGGAATTGTCCATGGACTTGGGCACAGTGGTGGAGATGGCACCCAGGTCAAGGAGGGCGAGGTTGAAGAGGAAGAAGTACATGGGGGTGTGGAGGTGGTGGTCCCAGGCTATGGTGGTGATGATGAGGCCATTGCCCAGCAGGGCAGCCAGGTAGATGGCCAGGAAGAGGCAGAAGTGCAGGAGCTGCAGCTGCCTTGTGCCTGGGAATGGCAGGAGGAGGAAGTGGGTGATGGAGCTGCTGTTGGACATCTGCTGCCTCTGGCCATGGAGATCTGTCCAAGGAGGGAAAGGTAGTGACAAGTTAGGGCACACTTCTCTCAGCCTCACTGTAAGCTCCCTCCCTGTGCACCCTGAGGAATGGATCAGCTCAGTCCCATCACTACCACCCAATGACAGAGTTCATCACAGCTTCAAATGCAACAGGGACACCAAATTGCCATGAAGATTCCTCTGGTGTCAGAGCAGAAAGTGACCAACAGCCCAATCCCAGAGAAAAAGAGTCCCATGGAGAGGTGGAGAAACAGGGAGCAGGCCTCCAGTACTGCAGAGACAGTGAAGGGTAGAGATAATGGCAGAGGGGCTGGGGGGTGAAGCCTTCTCCTTACCCAGCTCTGCACACTGCTGCTCACAGGATGGAACTGAAGGGCTTTGCTCATCCTTCTGTGAGCACACTCCAGGAGCCTTCAGCTGAGCATCAGCTGCTGAGATGGAGATGTCTCCAGGAGCTACAGCTGCAGTGTCCTGCACCCACAGACTCATGACGTCTGTGACTGCAGCGACTTGTCCTCCAGTGAGCTCTCAGCATCCTCCCAGTCCTGGACACCTCAAAGCTCTCTCTGCATTCCTCATCTGTCTAACATCCTCTGGCAGTGTCCTCAGCTCTGCTGTGCTGTGCAGAGCTCCTGGCCAGAGCTGTCGCTCTGCAGTGCTCCCTGCTTGCCAGCAGCACCTTCCAGCCCAGGAGCCTGGCCTGGCTCAGCACAACAGAACCAGCCCAATAGGGCATTTAAAGGAGCCCTCTGGTGGCTTTGGTGCTGAGTCCTTGAACCTCAGAGACTGAGAAGCTGATGAAACCTCTCCAGAAGTCAAAGTCAGATTCAAACTCTGAAGTTTCTTCTACTGTTAATGGGTCCCAGTGAAGCATACTGGGAAAGAGTCCCCAGGGGCTGGTTAGAGCAGAAGGAGACAGTGGATGCAAGGGAAGCTTCACTGGAGGCACTGAAGCATCTCCCCGCTGTGGTGAGAGCAGAGAACTGAGGCAGTGCTGACAGCTCAGGACAAGCAGCTCAAGGTGTCTCTGCTGCTGAGGAAACCTGGAGGGGTTTCATTGATCCAAAGGGCCAAGCCCCGACCCCCATCCCCTGGCACAGCAGATCCTGTCCCTCACCTGTGGCTCTGGGCTCTGCTGGGGGAAGTGGGGAGTGAGGAGGAGCAGTGACCAGGGTAGGACCTTGTCAGGTTTTGCTGTGGTTTGCTTGCAAAGAGACAACTCCTGCTGAAAAGGAATGAAATGTACCTTTAAAAATAGTTTTGATCAGATGTTTTGTGTAATAAAATCTTCTCCAATTAGCTGCAGATACCTTGGCAATAATGAGAGGTTCAACAGTATTTAATGAGCCCCATGGAGTATTTGGGGCTGATTACATGATGCTCAGGTACTGCCAGGAGACTCTGCCAAGCTACTGCCAAGAAGCCTCTCAACAAGTCCAAGTCAGAAGCAAACTCCAAAGTACCTTGAAGCACTGATTGGCCTCACTGAGGCTTGTTACTGACAAAGGCTCCCCAGGGACTCGTTAGAGCAGCTTGTTAGAGGCCAGGATTGCAGGGAGACAAAGGTAAAGTGCAGGGCAGAAAAACTTGCCTTTGTTCTAGGAAGCAGAAAGGCCAAGCCCTGACCACTGCCCTTGAACTAGTAGAGCCCAAAAGCCTCAAAGCAAAATTTCTCCTCACAGGCCTTGGTGGCAGAGGCAAGTGCCAGAGCCAAAGGCACAAAGACCTTGGTCCTGCTGGGCCTCTCAGCCTCACCAGAGCCCTTGGCCATTCTCTCCTACACTGTCCCATGCCTGCAGCTCTTTCCCTTCAGGCTGCTGACACCAATCTTGCTTCCCCACCCATCTCTCCCCCCGTCATTTCCATCCCTTCCCTGAGCTGTCTCAGCTCTCCCTGCCATTGCCTGACACCTCTGGATGGCCTCATGCATAGCAGCTCCGCCCTTTGAGGGATATTTCTTTGGCCACATCGCCACTGTGAACCTTCCAAGCTGCACTTTGTGGAGGTTTTTGTCTCTCCCCACTCCCCAGAAGAGCTCCATCCTCTCTGAAATGACTCTTCAGCCATGTGCACACTGCTGTGGCAGTGCCCTGAGCCCCCTTTCAGCAGGCTGAAGCAGCCCAGGTCCCCCAGCCTCTCCACAGGGATGTCAACCCCCATCCTGCCAGATCTCCTTTGTAGTGTCTTGTGGTGGTGAGAGAAAGTTCAGTTCTTCCCCCCGCCCCCAACATGAAGAAACCATGGCTAACTCAGTCTGAGAAGCAAAAATATGAATAAGCTGGGATTAGAAATGCTCTGTTCAGCCAGAGCAGGGAGGTGACTGTCCCCTGGGACTCAGCTCTGGGGAGGCCACACCTTGAGTGTTGTGTCCAGTTTTGGGCACCTCCATCCAAGAGAGATGTGGAGGTGCTGGAGCCAGGGCAGAGGAGGGCAAGGAGCTGGGGAAGGGCCTGAAGAATAAATCTGATGAAGAGCAACTGAAGGAGCTGGGGATGATTACTTTGGAGAAGAGGAGGCTGAGGGGAGACCTCATGGTTCTCTACAACTACCTGGAAGGAGGTTGTGGAGAGGCTGCTGCTGGTCTCTTCTCACAGGTCATTAGTGACAGAACAAGAGGGAATGGCCTCTAGCTAGGACTGAGGATAGTAGGAAAAAAAGTTTCCCATCAAAAGGGGTCAGGGAGTGGAATGTGCTGCCTAGGGAGGTGGTGGAGTCACCAAGCCTGGAGGGGTTTCAAGGTGGTTTGGATGTGGTGCTTGGGGATATGCCTTAGGGGTGACCTTAGTAGAGCAGGGTTAAGGGTTGGACTTGGTGCTCCTGAGAGTCTTCTCCAACCTGAATGTTTCTGTGATTCTGTGACAGACTGAGAGCCCTGGGGCTCTTTAGTCTGGAGAGGAGAAGCCAGAGAGGGGATCTGATCAATGGCTATCAATATCAGAGGGGGGGTGTCAGATGAAGGTGCCAGGCTCTTGGCAGTGGTGCCCAGTGACAGGACAAGGAGCAGTGGGTGCAAGATGGAACACAGGAGGTTCCACCTCAGCGTGAGGAGACTCTCCTGTGCTGTGAGGTGTCTGGAGGCCTGGAGCAGGCTGCCAGAGAGTATGTGGATTCTCCTTACCTGGAGGTTTTCAGACCTGCCTGGATGTGTTCCTGTGTGTCCAGCCATGGGTGATCCCACTGTTATAGATGACTCCAGTTAAAAGTTTCTGGTCACAATTTTATTGTCAATAAAAGACCATAAAAAGGCAAAAAAAGGCAATAAAAGCAAGCAAAGCAACCGGCTGGGCATGCGAGGATACCCCCACAGCAGCTCTACAATAGCTTTCTTCATCTTATATAGTTACATCATCTACATAAACAAACTTATACTAAATAGAAGGCGGGCATATGATAATGGGTCTCAGAATAGGTGGGCAGATCCCTGCTCATGTGCACTCTGCATGGTAAGGGTGCTCCCGAGGGTCGAAAGATGAAATCAATGAGTCATCCTCAAAGTTGTCCACTTTCACTCATGCTCAGTCATCCAGGCTTCTTATCTAAAGAAAACAAATCCCCAGTTCTGAATAGAACTGAGTGTTTAGCTTAATACAGCTTCTCCTCAGCCTTGGTGTCTCCAATTAGCCAAACACACTGTCTCTGTTTAAGGCTGGAAAATATGCAGCTCCCCCTTTGTCGTCAAAACTGGCTCCTGCAAGCCCGCAGTCACCCTTTAACACAAATCACAGATCACCAGTATATTCATAACAATCCCTCATTTTCTTTTTGTCACCATTGGTTTGTTTTACAGTTTCCAGATTTTTCAGATCCTCCTTAATTGGATCATAATTAGGTTCCTCTGTTCTGATCACCTTCAGATCATAACCATCTGCTTGTAACTTATTGGCATAAACAATTTTACCTAAAGGTCTTATCATTTTGAAACAACAATGACAAAGAATTACACAGAGCAGTATTACAATTGTTCCAAATAGTATTACAAACAAATGTTTAAATCAAGTTATATTCCATAACCAGGAATTTAACTAATCCCATATTTCTTCATATAACCCACAAGAAGTATCATCCAAAGAAATCTGATGTAATATTCAATTGTGATCTACAATGACTTAACATAACTACAGACTGACATAACGACAACAGCTTACATTTATGACCACACATAACAACATATGAGAAATCCAAAGATAACCTGTTTGGAGTATCACAGGATCACCAAGGGTGGAAGAGACCTCAAAGATCATCAAGTCCAACCTGTCACCACAGACCTCATGACTAGACCATGGCACCAAGTGCCACGTCCAATCCCCTCTTCAACACCTCCACGGATGGTGACTCTACCACCTCCCTGGGCAGCACATTGCAATGAAGAATTACTCGCTCGGTGAAGAACTTTCTCCTCACCTCCAGCCTAAACTTCCCCTGGCACAGCTTGAGACTGTGTCCCCTTGTTCTGGTGCTGCTTGCTAGGGAGAAGAGACCGACCCCTTCCTGGCTACAACCACCTTTCAGGTAGTTGTAGAGAGCAATGAGGTCTCCCCTGAGCCTCCTCTTCTCCAGGCTAAACAATCCCAGCTCCCTCAGTCTCTCCTCATACGGCTTGGGCTCAAGGCCTCTCCCCAGCCTTGTTGCCCTTCTCTGGACACGCTCAAGTGTCTCAATGTCCTTCCTAAACTGAGGGGCCCAGAACTGGACACAGTACTCAAGGTGTGGCCTAACCAGTGCTGAGTACAAGGGCACAATGACTTCCCTGCTCCTGCTGGCCACACTATTCCTAATGCAGGCCAGGATGCCATTGGCCTTCTTGGCCACCTGGGCACACTGCTGGCTCATGTTTAGGCGGCTGTCAATCAGCACCCTCAGGTCCCTCTCTGCTTGGCTGCTCTCCAGCCACTCTGACCCCAGCCTGTAGCTCTGCATGGGATTGCTGTGGCCAAAGTGCAGTAAAGTTCTCTAGTCTATCAGCAGGCACGTGTCACATCTCAGCTGGTCATTCTCTACTGGCATGTGTGTCATTGAGGCAGACAATAGGTCAAAATAACAAAACAATATTTTACCACATCCAATCAAATTCTGCCCAGCTTCTCTCCTTCGGTTACAAGGTGTTTACATTACTCCCAGAGTCAAAGACAAAACACAGCTTTTTTCCCAGTTTTATCACCCCCAGCTTGAATTAATATTGAGGGTTGCCATGACCCAGGTGAAAGACCTTGCACTTTACTTGAGGTTCTCTTGAGCTCACTTCTCCAGCCTGTCCAGATCCTCTGGATGACACCCATCCTGTCCTTCCTTCTTATCAACCACACCACTCAGCTTTCTATCATCTGCAAACTTGCTGAGCATGCCTTAACCTCACTGTCTGTGTCATTGACGAAGATATTGAACAGCACTGGTCCCAATATGTCTGGGACATCTCCATGGCATACAATCATAGAATCAAAGGCTGGTTTGGGTAGGAAGGGACCTTTACAGGTCTTCCATTCCAAAGGCCTGCAGTGATTCAACCAATGTTTCCCTACTCAAATCCCCAGGAGCCCCTGGCTCATCTCCACAGGACTTCAATGTGCTGCAGTGTCCCCAGCACAGCTCAGAACAAGAGCCTAAGGGCCCTCACTAGCCCTCTCTAATCATGACTTGTCCCTCCACAGCTTCTCACCAGCAAGCCTCATCTTGTCCCCCTCTTCTTTCAAGTCCAGTTTAAAGGCCTGCCACTGAGCCCTGAAAGCTCCTCAGCAAAGACCCTCTGCTCCCTTGGAGAAAGATGAATCCCATCTGACCCCAGCAAGCCTGGTGCTGTGCTGCCCATCCCATTGTCAGACCCCAGAGCTGTGGCAGTGACACCAGCCCCAGAGCCATGGATTCACAGCATGGGTCTGTCTCTTTCTGCCAGTGTTACTGCCTGCAGATGAAAAGGGAGAGGAGCAAAGAACCTGTGCCCCAGACTCTCTCCCCATCTGTCTCCAGGCCCTGATGTCTCTGGATCCCTCTTGGACTATAGATTGTGGCTTCATCTCCACCCACATGGAAAAGCAGAAATGGGTAAGAGTCCGAGGGTTGGAGAATATAAATATATACAACTACGAATATCTGCTGCTCAATCTATTTACTTTTTAATAACTCTTAGGCCAGGGTTCATATCAGGGGAACTGCAGGGCACATGCTGGGGCTGGGGGCCACTCCACTCCCTTTTTGGGGTGGTTGCAGGATTACAGCGAGACATTTGTTCCTTTCTGAAGCAACAGCCCCATCACAATGCTTCACTCCCTGGGAGACACGTGGCTGAGCTGGCAGTGGTGGCAGGGCAGGACATCCTCATGTCCTACCCACTACAGACACCCCCATCTTCAGGAAGCTGAGGAGCCTCTGCTGACATGTGCCCCCAAAGCACCAAATGCCCAGGATGGGGCTGAAATATGAAGACAGAGGTGCCTCTGAGACTCCCCCCCCTCCCCCCCAAGACACCATCAAGACTGATGAAAAGCTCACCAAAGATCTCCCTGAACTGGGCACACAGATCCAGCATCAGGCCTAGGAAAAAAATGTCCCCAAGAATTAGGCATTTTGGAGAGGAATGTCTGAAAGAAACCCAAACTAAGAGAAGATTCTGTTGAGGTTATTAGCATTACAACTGGGCAAGGGGCAAAGGAAAGGAGCATTTAGCTGGGGAAACCCAAAGTACAGGGTAGAAAGCATACAAATCCCAGCAAAGCTCAGTCCAGCTTCAGTGGCAGTGATGGCTGTGCTGACTCATCACTGTTAATTATTCTCCTCATCACTAATTGGTGTTTAGGGGCGAGTGGGGCATTTGTTCCTGCCAGAGCCCCCAGAGTCTGAGAAAACAGGGTGCAAATGAGGTGATCTTGGTTCAGACTGCTGGAAAAGGTCCCCCATGGGGATGATGTTTACCCTGGCAGTGCTGGGGTCAGGGCTCTTCTGCGTCCCCCAGCACAGGCTGGTCACTGGCATGGATGCGCCTGTGCCGGCTGAGGTTAGATCTGGAGCGGAAGCTCTTGCTGCAGGTGGTGCAGGGGAAGGGCTTCTCACCTGTGTGGACAAGGTGATGCTGCCTGAGGGAGGCCCTGTGAGTGAAACGCTGCAGTCACTGCAGACATAGGGCTTCTGGCCGGTGTGGATGCGGCGATGGCAGAGCAGCTGGGAGCGCTGGCTGAAGCTCTTGCCACAGTCGGCACAGGTGAAAGGCTTCTTGCCAGTGTGGACATCGAGGTGCCTTCTGAGGGTGGCACCGTCTGAAGCTCTGGCCACAGGCAGTGCAGCGGTAGGGCTTCTCCCCAGTGTGGATGAGGTGGTGCTGGAGGAGGGTGGAGCTCGTAGAGAAGCTCTTGCCACAGTCAGCACAGCGGTATGGCTTCCTGCCGCTGTGAGTGTGGTGGTGCTGCGTGAGGGCATGGCTGGAGCTGAAGCTCTGGCCGCAGTCAGCACAGCGGTACGGTCTCTCCCCTGTGTGCATCCAGTGGTGTCGGGTGAGGTTGGAGGCCTGGCTGAAGCTCTTGTCGCAGACAGCACAGACATATGGCTTCTCCCCAGTGTGGATCCGCATGTGCCTCACCAGGTCTGAGCGCCTGGCGAAGCTCTGCTGGCACTCGCTGCAGGGGTTGGAGATGACTTCAGTGGCTGCTGGCTTCTCTCTGCTGTGCAGCTTGTGACCCTCGGAGAGGTCGTTACTGAGGTTGTGGTCTGCCCTGTGGCTCAGACTCTCACTGGAGGTGCCTGGATTGCACTGCCTCTTGCTGGTGTGGCCACAGCGGTGCTGTGAGACTTGGGATAGATGGCTGAAGGTCTTATCACAGTCAGTACAAGCAAAGGGCTTCTTGCCACTGTGGGCATTCCAGTGGGTAATGAGGGTTCTGCTCCAGCAGAAGCTCTTGCCACAGCCCGCACAGCAGTAGGGTTTCTCTCTGGTGTGGACGCGGCGGTGCCGGAAGAGCTGGCAGCTCATCTTGAAGCTCTTGCCGCAGTCGCTGCAGCTGAAGGCTTTCTGGCTGGTTTGGATGTGCCAGTGGGCGATGAGCATCGAGTTCTCCTGGAAGCTCTTGCCGCAGTCACAACAGATGTGTGGGCTCTCGCTGGTGTGGACACGGCGGTGCTGGAGGAAGTTGGAGCCACGATGGAAGCTTTTGCCACAGTCAGTGCAGGCAAAGGGCTTCTTCCCAGCGTGGCCATGCCAGTGGGCAATGAGTGCCAGGCTGCGAGTGAAGCTCTTCCCGCAGCCGGCACAGAGGTAGAGCTTCTTCCCGGGCTGGACACAGTGGTGCTGGGTGAGGGTGGAGCTGAACCTGAAGCTCTTGCCACAGTCACCACAGACAAAGGGCTGGGCACCACGGTGGGGGCAGCAGTGCTTCATCGGCTCTGAGCTTGGTAGGGAGCTGTGTCCACATTCAGGGCACTGATTTGGCTGCTTTGATGGCACACAGGGGACTGATGTGGCTTTGTCCTTCTCCTTCCCCTGCTCTTTCTCATCATGCTCCTTCTTGTACTTGTCATCATCTTCCTCTTCTCCCTCCTCATCTTCCTCCTCCTCTTCCTCCTCATCTTCTTCCTCTTCTTCTTCCTCCTCCTCTTCCTCCTCCTCCTCTTCCTCATCTTCTTCCTCTTCCTCTTTGTCTTCATCAGTTTTGTCTTCTTCCTTTTGTTCCTTGGGGCTACACTTTAGATCCTCCAACTTTGCCAGGTGATTCTTCTCCTTCAGGCTCTTATCCAGGTCCTTCTGGGTGGTCATGGTGGAGGGGGAAGGGGAACCCCTGTGCCCTCAGTCAAGGCCCCAGGGACCAAGTGATAAGAGAGAGACAGATGGGTGGGCTCTGTGTGTGTCTGGACACAGAAACAGCCTTTGACACCCAACACTTGCATGGGTGTGGGGGGTCAGACACTGAGTTCCTATGCTGAAGCCCCTGGTAGCTATTTAGTGGGGGTCATCTACCTTGTTCCTGAGCCCAGCAGCAGTGGCAGGTCATTTCCTGGCCCAGTCCCTGCCTTCTGATCTCCCCCACCTCAGATAAAGGAGGTGGTGGTGCTGACCCAGAAGCCCAACCCTCCCAACCCCCTCCCACCAACCCAACTCTATTCTGATGAGAGCAGGGGAGTTCTGTTCAACTGGGCAGATCTGCAAACCCTTCCCAAAGGGGCAGGGGTGCTGGAGAAAGAATGACAGGGCCCCACCCAGACAGAAGCAAAGGGCTCAGACAAAAGGACTGATCTACATGGGGTGGCTTCACACTGCCCACAGTCCTACAGGAGAGCCAGGCCTTGCTGCAGGCAGCTTCAAAGACCAGCAGCACAGGCACAGCAGACAGGTAGTGCTCCTGAAGTTGGGATGGATGTCTTCTGTAGAGATGCAGCTCCTTCTCAAGCAGATAACCTCCAGTAGACATCTGCAGGGCAGGCCCATAAGAGAAGGGACTCCAGGCAGCTTCTCCCAGGCCTTGGCTGCAGTTTCATCCTGATGGAAAATTAGAAGATGCTTTACAAGATGAAACTTTCAGGAGTAAGAGGAGGAAGCTTAAAAGGACACACGCAAGGTTTTGTCAGAAGGAAAAGGGTTAACAAAGGTTCCAGATTTCACAGCCAGGGGTGGGGAGTGGGAGGTGGTATCACACCTGGGTAAGCACTCCTTATTCCCAAAAGGTAACAGGAGCGTGGAGATAAAGGAATGGTAAATTTCTAGCTTCACATGTAAAGTTAGGAGTGAAGAAATGACTGCCTGACTTTGCATACCAAGCAGTAACAGAGTCACACAATGTTAGGGGCTGGAAGGGACCTCAAAAGACTGTCCAGTTCAACCCCCCTGAAGAGCAGGATCACCTATAGCAGATCACACAGGAACTCATCCAGGCAGGTCTCCAATGTGTCCAGAGAGGGAGACTCCACAACCCCCCTGGGCAGCCTGTTCCAGGGTTCTGTCACCCTTGCAGTGAATTTTTCCTCCTGTTTCCATGGAACTTCCTCTGCCTCAACTACCACCCACTGCCCCTTGTGCTGTCCTTGGGCATCACCCAGCAGAGCCTGGCTCCAGCCTCTGGGCACTCACCCTTTACATATTTATAAACATCAATGAGCTCACCCCTTGGTCTCCTCCTCTCCAAGCTAAAGAGCCCCAGCTCCCTCAATCTCGCCTTCTAAGGAAGATCTTCCACTCCCTTAATCATCTCTGTGGCTCTGTGCTGGACTCTCTCAAGCAGTTCCCTGAGGTCCTTCTTGAACTGAGGGGCTGTAACAGGAAAGGGTTAACTGAAGTTTGATTAGAAGTACCCAGCTGCCTGAGGCTGTCTGGGAATCATTGGTGTTTGCTTAGAAGCTCCCAGCTGCAGGACTAGAGTAAGGAATAACATGTACCTCCAGGTTCCTCTGCTTATAAACTAAGCAGGGATAGGAAGAATGAATGTGTTGGCAGCTGGAAACAGGAAAAGCAACTCCACAAAAGCAGCCTCAACAGAAGCCAGAGCTGAGACAGCAGCCCAGCTCCAGCCTCCACAGCTGCTTCAGTTCCTGCTCCACTCACTGCTGCCCCTCTTCCAGCTTCAGCTCCAGCTTAACCACCTCCACTCAGCAAGGGAGTGGCTCCTCCCTCACCTCCCTGTTGAGGGAATCATGTCACAGCCACAGATCCTCTCTCCAGCAAGGGGACAGGAAATGACACTTTAATTGCTTCAGTGTCACACTGCAGACAGACCCATCACTGGTCAGGGGGTGGAAACTATAAGTACCAATACTGGGCTCAGAGCAAACACTGCTCCACACTGCTTATGCAGTACACTCTGGTTAGAGTATGGTTGTATGCTTTACATGCTTGTGTCCTGCTCATACAGTGCATGTGGTACATGTAACTCACTGTGCTTGTGTGAGACAACCTAACCCACATGGGATAAACCTTAACAGGGGGAATTTATGCCTGAGGTCTTTCTTTGCCCAAAGTCAAGGGGGTGGAATGTGGCAAAGACTGCATTAGAACATTGAGACTCTTGAACATGTCCAGAGAAGGGCAACGAGGCTGGGGAGGGGTCTGGAGCACAGCCCTGTGAGGAGAGGCTGAAGGTGCTGGGATTGTTTAGCCTTGCGAAGAGGAGGCTCAGGGCAGGGGGGTTGGAGCTAGATGATCCTTGTGGTCCCTTCCAACCCTGACTGATTCTGATTCTCCCTCTCTTTTCAGTGCTCACACATTGAGCATCCATTTGGGTTCTGTTTAAAGTCCCTGCACTTCAGTCCACGAGGCATTGTCACCTGTGGGTTGTAAAGCAGCACCCCAGGTAATGCACTGAGCCATAATTGGTGAGTGAAAATTGGTTCAAGCCTCTTTGAAAGGTTCTTTGAATTGTTTGTGCCTCACACCCAGCCTCACCAGCTGTATTCAGCTGCCAGGTGTCTTGTTGAGTCGCTCCCTAGTGGCCAAAGGGCAGACTGCACCCCAGTTCTCTCACTGAAAAGCTCTTTTTCAGTTTTCTCATTTGGTTCCAAATCTCAAACTGCAGCACTTTATGGAATTATAGCCATGACCACACACTAGAAACTGCATGTGGATATGTAGTGTTGAAAGGTTGATAATGTTAATAGTAATAAGTAATTAATATTATTAATACTTCATATTTGATAATTCATCCTAATAACCATGACATGCAGTCAGCTTTGGCCTGGGAAACAGTGTCCTGGACTAAACCAGCCTCATTATCATGCTACAAAGCACAGCTCCTAGCTGGGAGACCACTGCCCAGAATAAACCACCCACCCCCTGTACACACACAGGGAACTGAACAGCAGCTGGAGCTTGAATGGAAGCCAGCAAGAGACTGACCAATGGAGCCTCAGCAGGTGTTGCCATCAGGCATAGCTCATGCCCTGCACTGGATCAGCATCCACCAGGAATTTCAGCTGTGTGTTGTCTTTGTGGCAATGCCCTCAGCACCCCAGCTTGTGCAGCTCTGTACTCTAGCAATGGCTGCTTGATAGTGCCAAACCCAGCCTGCAGGAGTTTGATTCCCAATGTCGCTGACAGGATGACATTAGAAGCTGCACAGGGCCTGCTCCTGCCCTCCCAACCACTCAGGCCCCTGATGAACCCTAAATCACTGAACAAAGAGGATGCTTGCCCCAGATAGACCACTGACATGGCCACCTGTGATGTCACAAAATGCTGCAGAGTCCAGACCCAGGCTGCCGCAACACCGACTCGGGCAGAGCCAGGAGGGATGCTACAAGGAAGGGCAAATGTCACCTGAATGCCTCTGGCCTCTCAAAAAGTCACCCAACTGGGACAAACATGCCGGGGGCTGCTCCTGCTCTAACACCAGCTCAGGCCCCTGAGGCACCCTAAACTGCTGCCCACAGATGCTGCTCGCCCCTAACCTCCCACTGAAGCAGCCACCTTTGACATCACAAAATGCTGCAGCTGCCAGATGCAGGCTCTTGCTGGATCAGGTCAGGCTGAGTGAACTGGGATGTCACAGGCATGGCAATGTCAGCTCTAACCAGAGCCCCTGAGCTTTCCCAAAGGAAATGTGCAAACATATGGACTGACTCCAAGTAAGCCTTTGGGGTGGCACATGGAGCCATGTGGGAAGAACCAGGACTGTTGTCAACTCAAGGAACAGGTATTAAACATGGGGAAGAGATACTGAGGCTGCTGGCAGCAGGGCAAAAGCCAAGCAAGGCAGCCACAACGCACTGCAAAGCACACCAGGAGAACACCAGTCAAGAAAGAAGCAATGGACTGGCAGACAAACAGCTCAAAGGGTAGCCAGGGAGGGGAGGAAGGTGGCAGAGTTTGATCCCAATGGTAAACTCTCAATTGAGCAGCAGAAATGAATCAAAGACCTCTTAGGGACTAGGGTAGGAAAGGGCTGGGCCAGGACACCAGATGGGAAGTTAATCACACCTACAAACCTGTGGGCTTCTGTTCAGGTGCAACAGGCAAAGACTCATTGGGGAGTGGAAGCCCTGTGTGGAAACTTGGTTCAGGAGTGTCTAGCACAAGAATTATCCACCCCAGGAGAGCTGGTAAGCAACAGTGAGAGGAGTGCCTGAAAGCTAACCCCAGGGTAAGGAGAGGAGTTAGGCTGGCACAGATTAGCAAAGGAAATGATCCAGGACAACAAATGGATGTCACTGAGCTCCCAAGAAAGGGGGATCCAGGTACCTGTTGGTACTCACTGACACCTCCCCTGGCTGGCAGGAAGCATTTCCCTGTGGCACAAACAAAGCTCCAGAGGTTACTAAAACAGTGTTACAAGAGGCAATGCCTTGCTCTGGGGCACCTGATGCTGTTTCCTCAGACACAGGACCTCATTTTGTGGCCAAGGTGCTACAACAAGTAAGTAAAACCTTAGGGATGGATTGGCAACTCCACAGCCCCTATAATCCACATTCCAGTGGGCAAGTGGAGAAAATGAACCATTTAATCAAAACCCAGACAGTCAAAACTGGGCAGGAAGCAAACCTCCCTTGGCCACAAGCATCACCAAGAGCCCTGCTGAGAATTCAAACCAAGCAAAGGACAAAGGAGGTTTGAGCCCATTTGAAATCCTGTTTGCATGGCCTCATGCAGTAGGAGCTATGGACCCCTCTGAACCAGGGCCATTCAGAGAGGCAATGCTGAACAAGGAAGATCAGCAGATTGATAAGAGCCTGAGCATGGTTACCAACCAGGTGACTGCAACCCAGGTGAGAGGGTTAGACAGACCAGGCCCTGATGTGGAACCCAGAGACTATGTCCATGTCAGATCTCTTTCAGAGACCCCTCTGCAGCCCAAGGGGACAGGACCATATCAGGTGTTGCTGACAGCCTTCACAGCCATTGAAACCAAGGAACCAGCTGCCTGGATCCACCACACCCCAGGCAAGAAGGCTTCAGTGGGAGAATTGAAACTCCAATCCCAGGGCCCCCTGCAGCTCAAGCTGCATCGACAGTTGTGGCCTGTTTGTTGGTGAACACTGCTGAGGGATGGGAAGAAAATAGGTACTGAAATGTCAGTCAAGAACTGGCTCTACAAACTAATCTTTCTAACTGCTGGAGATGCACCCAGCTGCCCCCAGGCCAGATGAGGACCCTGCTATTTGGGGAAGCTTCAAGGAATTGGATTTGGCAACCACCAGTCTGGGTGACTACATCTGATAGTTGTTTCCAACATTGTCAGCATGAGAACTCCTCCTCTCCAACCTAAGCCTATCCTGGCACAATTTCAGGCCACTTTCTCCCCTTCTAGCACCTCAAACCAGGCAGAAGAGCCCAACCCCCACCTCACTGCAGCCTCCTTGCAGGGAGCTCTAGACTTGCAGAGCACTGCAATTGCTTTGCTGACTTGCAGAAATCATTTCCTTCCCTTCCCATCTCATTGCACAGCAAAGAG
Source organism: Melanerpes formicivorus (assembly GCF_026170545.1). Taxonomy (NCBI): domain Eukaryota; kingdom Metazoa; phylum Chordata; class Aves; order Piciformes; family Picidae; genus Melanerpes; species Melanerpes formicivorus. Next base: position 305,233 of record NW_027142530.1, read on the forward strand.
CAGCTACCACCAGCCCCAGGCGCACCTAAGCTCAGGCTCAGCACAGCACCCACGCCTGACACCCCCACGGCACCCAGCACACAGCCTGCCCACAGCTCCCCCCCGCGCCTGGCCCTCAGCCCAGCCGCTGCCCTTCAGCACAGCAGCCGCCCGGCACCTGCCAGCACAAAGCCTCCAAACCCCCAGGGCTCCCCCACACACCCCCACAGCAGCCTCTGCTGCAAGCCACACCCCACGCTCACCACCACCTCTCCTGCACACAGCAGCCCCCACAGTGCCGCTGCCACCTCAGCTCTGCTGCCAGCCCAGCCCCCAGCACAGGGACACAGGGACACAGGGCCAGGGACAGCCCCTGCAGCCCACCAATGGCTCCGCCTGCAACACAGCAGCAGCCAAAGGGGGCCTGCAGCTGCCCCCACCAGGGGGAGGCAGCAGCACAGCACCACAACGAACCCCCAAACACACCCACCCCGACCCAGACCCACACACAGCTCCCCACAACCACACCCACCCCCTCGCACCACCCCACCACTCCCCACTCCAAGCCTCACCACCCCGACCCACACCACACCCACACACAGCCTCCCCCACCACCACCAACTCCTACCCCCAAACCCACACAGCCCCACGGGCTCCTCACCAGCCCCTCACACGCCCCTCTCCCACCCCAAGCCCCCACCCAACCTCACACACGCCCCCACAACTCCACAGCCCCCAACAACCACCCCCCACAGCCCCACCCACACCAGCCCCACACCTCACCGAGCCCTCCTCAAGCCCAGCTCCAGGACACAGCCCTCAGCCCCACCGCAGCCCAATGCCAACCCCACCAGCCGCTCCCCCAAGCCCCAAGGGATCCCCACCCCAGCAGCCCCCACTCTGCCCCGCGCCTGCCCACACCTACCCCACAGCCCAGGCCAAAGGGGCGCACAGCAGCAGGAAGAGGAAGGACCAAGAGCTCGGAGCAGAGGCAGCTGCCGACTGCCGTCCCCTGCAGCCTCCTGGCAGCCTGGGCGAGCAGAGAGCGATGCAATGGAGGCCCCGAACCGCCCACGTTGCAGCCCAGCCCAGGCGGGGGCTGGGGCCGCAGGGGAAGCCCCGCCCACGGCCGGGCAGCCGCAGCCAATCACAGACGCCGGATTACCCCAACCACGCCTCCAAGCCCCAGCGGGGAGGTGCGGCCCTGGCTCCGCGCGGGGCATGCCGGGAGGTGCAGCTCTCAGCCAGGGCGGCGCAGTCTGGGCTGAGCTGCGCTGCGGGGGCAGGGCTGGGGCACAGCAGCTCCGCAACAGCTCTGACCCAGCAGCTGCGCACAGCTCCCAGGAGCTTTGGCTCAGCTCGGAAAGCTTGCGCAGAGGTCTCCAGGAGCTCCGGAGAGCTTCGGAGGAGTTTTTTCGCTGAGGATTCTCTGCAGGGTTGGGAACCCAAAACCTCCTCCCAGCCTCTCCCAAACTCTTGCAGAGAGATTTCGATGCCTCCCGAGGGGGCTTGGGGCAGCTCCAGGGGATCTGAACGGCTCGGGAAGAGTTTTTCTGTCGCTTTCCAGAGTTTCCAGCAGGTGCTGAGGACTTTTCCGGCAGTTTTCAGCCTTTTGCAGCATTTCGGAAGGATGTTGGAGACGGCAAGAAGCCAGAGCCTGGCTGAGAGCTCTGCAGAATCAGTTTGCAGGAGCTTGGCAGCCATGGGGATGAGGTTCTGGAATTGGTTTGGATTCGTTTTGGCACTTTTAATCATTTCCCGAAGCTCTGTGGATTATTTCCAGCCCCTTTTTTTTCCTTTTGAAGCTATTTTCCTCATTTTGGGCTGATTTTAATGGGTTTTGGGGAGACTTTGCTTAGCCTCAGGCATTTTGAATGACTTCTGAGGATAGTTTGAGTATTTTCATCTCCTTTTTCATGATTACTGAAGACATTTTGATCATTTTCAGGCCTTTTCAATGATTTTTTGGGAGATATTTCGACCATTTTTAGGTTTTTCTAATGATTTTGGAGGTATTTTCATTATCCCCAGGCCCTTTCAATTATTTTTGAAGTATCTTTGCTCATTCCAGGTCCTTTTAGTGAGTTTTGAAGACATTTTGATTATTTTTGTCCATATTTGATTTTTTTTACAAGATTTTGATTCTTTTCAGGCCCTTTGAATGACCTTCAGAGAGATTTGGATCATTTTTAAGCCATTTTTTACAAAGCATTTTGAGTGCCCAAGAAAACTCCTTAAAATCCTCAAGTCTTCAAACAGAGCTTTTAAAGCATCTTTAGGGAGGTTTAGGAGGTTCTAATAGTTTGGAAAGTGTTAAAATCTTCTCCAAGTGCTGAAGCAGGAATCCAGAGGCACAAAGCTGTCAGCTCCCTTGAGCTGCAGCTATAGAATTTGGGGGGTTTGAGATGTGAAGCATCAGGACTGTGGAACCTGCTGCTCCTGGCAGAGTTGATCCAATCAGAGAAGAGTTTGGGTTGGGAAACCCCCAAATTCAGCTGGCAGCTGTGGGCAGGAGGAACATTGCCCTGCTTGAAGCAGAGCCTTTGAACTGCAGCTGAGGGTTCAGAGCTGCCTTAGGAGGAGACTTGAGCCCTGGGGATGGATCCCAATGGGAGTTGTGTTCTCAGCCCCTGAGTGCTGCTGGTTTGCCACAGGGTTTCACAGACAGACTCCCTAAGGTTGGAAAAGACCTCCAAGCTCATCAAGTCCAACCTTCTACCCACATCTCCATGACCACCAGACCATGTCCCAGAGTGCCACCTCTACTCATTTCTGGAATACACCCAGGGACAGTGACTCTCCCACCCCCCTGGGCAGCCTGCTCCAATGCCTGAGCACTCTTGAAGCAAAGAAATTTTTCCTCCTCTCCAACCTAAATCTCCTCTGGTACAATTTCAGGGCATTTCCTCTTGTCCTGTCATTGGTTACTTGGGTGAAGAGGCCAATATTGGCCTCACTCTGATCTCTTTCCAGGTCCATGTAGAGATCAATGAGGTCTCCTCTCATCCTTCTCTTCTTCAGAATAAGCAATCCCAGGTCCCTCAGCCTCTCTTCACCAGACCTGCTCTCCAATCTCCTCACCAGCTTTGCTGCCCTTCTCTCTCCCTGCTCCAGTGATGAACAGAAAATTCTCATTAACAGAATAACAGAGTTGATAAGAATTTTCTGCTTGTTAGCTGAAATGCTGGAATGCAGGGAGGGGGAGAGGGGTTGGCAGACAGCCTTTGGGTAGATAAGGAGTAACAGGATTTGTCAGTGATTCACTTCTGTTAGTCTTGGACAAGATGATCTTTTGTATAAGATAAAGGACACCTGCATGATATGTGTACTTCTGCTGTTTTTAGCTAGATAAGCTGTGTATAGATAGGAAGCATCTGGACCTCTGTCATTATAGACAGATAACTTTCTGTATAAAAGTTTGCCCAAAGCTCTCTGAAGACACACAGGTCTTTTGAAATGATTCTACCTGTGTCAGGGGCCAGAACAGAAGCATGATACAAGAAACTTACTGAGTCTCTTCTGTGTCTTTCTCTAAGTCAATTTGGCGACCGCGGCAGGACGACTCTGTTTGGCTGCAGGACCTGCTGAGGAGCCGGACCTCTCAGGGCCCGCCGAGAAACTCTCGAGGAGAGCTCCGCTGCTCATCAGATCACTGCAGGAACAGACAAGACTGCCAGCACAGAGAAGGTATGCTTCTATAAAAGGGGTAGCTCCGTAAGTCGTGAGGGGACGCCCTGCGCGGGAGAGAGGCATTTATTGCACCCCTAGGTAAAAGAGCTCTTGGGTTGGGACCAGGGGGGTCCTAAAGGTAACTATAAGCATTGTTTATGTATCATGAACATTGTTTGTAGTGTGGGACCAGGGGGGTCCCAAAGGTAACTATAAGCATTGTTTAAGTGTGAGGGGCCAAGAGGGTCCCTAAAGAACATAAAGTACTAGAGGTTTTGAATGTGTGGCTGAGTGTGTGTGGCCAATAACTGTGTGCTAAGGACCGGTCATTATTGTTGTAGTTGTATTTGCATTTGTTTTGTGTTCTATGTGCTGTAAAAAGAAAGTACTGTGTTGTGTTGTGTAAAATGGGAGGGAGACAAAGTAGTGAGATCCCAAGACATAGCCCACTTGGTTGTATACTTGCCCACTGGGGGGAAATTGGAGGCCCCCCAGGAGGGTCAACAAATCAAAAGACTCTAATTAAATTTTGTACCCGGTGGTGGCCATTATATAAATTAGATGGTGGAGAGAAATGGCCTGTAAATGGGAGTCTGGAGTATGATACTTTACTGCAATTGATGTTGTTTTTAAGAAGAGAAAAGAAATGGGATGAGACAATATATGCTGATAGGTTTTTCTATCTCCGAGAGCATCCGGAGTTTCAAAGGGACTGTGGTGTTAGAGCTCCCTCAGATCCAATGGGTTTGGCCCTTGAAAAAGAAAACAAGGCCAAGAATAAGAGGCAGACAGAGTTGAAAAGGTGTTGCTCTGCGTGTAGCATAGGGCAGAGGTGTCTTAAACTTGAGGAATTAAAAGACCTGCCTGAATTTTATCAATCTCCAGGAAAATTGCAAGAGGTAGTGACAGAGAGTTCGGAAAATAATGTAGGAAGTTCTGGGAGTGGCAGCAATTCAGAGAGTGATACTGGAGTCAGTTCCCAGAGCTATGCTCAGGGAAGCCCAGTGGCAAGAAGGACCCGAGGACAGCAAGCAAATGCCCCGGCTTTCCAGGTACTCATTTAAGCCCCCCTGCGACAAGCAGTAGGGCCTGAGGGGGACCCAGTCTGGATTAAGGTGCCTTTTACAAGTCATGATTTGGATAGTTGGAGAGAAAAGGCTAAAAATTATCGTAACGATCCCACAGGGACGGCTACACATTTTCGATTCATGGTTAGGCAGCACAATCCAGACTGGGACAGAGGATATCCAGTTATTATTAGAACAAATGACTGAAACAGAGAAACAATGAATTGAAAAACATGGATTGGAGCTAGCAACAGAAAGAATTCAAACCCGGGGAGGGGGGGCAAACATTGGAGATGTATTTCCACTCCAAAATCCAGAATGGAATACAAACAATGCCCTGCAATGGACTAGATTGGAGGAATACCGGGAGTTTGTAGGCAGGGGAACAGAAAAAGCCATTCCGAAAGCAATTAACTGGTCTGTGTTATACTCAGTCAGACAAGGACCTGGTGAATCACCCTCAGAATTCTTAGATAAGCTGAGGGAAGTCATGAGGAAAAACACCTCTCTAGACCCCGGATCAGAAGTAGGGATACAACAACTGGTATCCCTATTTATCAGGGTGATGGAGATGGGAATCAATACGGCTGACCAATATGATCGAGTATTGTTCCTTTATTGTTCCAGTGTTGCAGGCCGATGGTGCAGGCCTGAGGTGCAGGCCTGTAGAGCAGGCCTGTAGTGCAAGTATAGCACTGTAAAGTGTAGAAGAAACAGGAGACAGGAAAGGCAGAAGTGCGTAGCAAGGCAACTGCTACAACTTATATAAACTCGGAGTGCCCTGTTGGCACAGCTCCATTGGTTCCCTATGATGACAACACATTGCACTATTACAGATTATTGGTCCAACTACTAATGACACAACGAGGTTTGTTGATGCAGGTGCATGTCCTGCTGTCCCAAGACAACTGTCCATGTTTATAACTACCAGTGTCTTGTTTTAGTTATATGCTGCAGGCACAGCACTGTTTTGCTACACTGCTAGCTGGCTCTGCATTTATGCTGAGCATGGCCTACCACCATGTCAGGCTCTAGGCCTGCACTGCCAGATTGCTCACACTGCTCGTCGCTGGCATTGCCACACCTATTTATTGGGCAATCTGCTAGTGATATCAGAAAGAAGCTGCAAAAGTTGTCACCCCTGCAGGGAAGGGATTTAGAGGCACTTTTGGATGTAGCATGGAGAGTATTTTCTAACAGGGAAGAAGAAAGTAGGAGAAAAGAGAAGAGAATGTTGGTAGCAGCGTTGCAGGAAAGTAAGGAGACTAAAGGGACTAATAGAGTGCGGTTGGAAAAGGATCAGTGTGCGATTTGCAGAAAGAAGGGACACTGGAAAAGAGAATGTCCAGAGAGGAACAAGAAAAACACAATACAGGCACAACTAGAAGAGGATGATTAGGGAGGAGCGGAGGAGATTATAAATACAGATCCTAGCAGATCCTCTGGTTATAATGAAGCTAGGGGAACAAGAAAATAAACTGGAATTCCTAGTTGACACAGGAGCAACCTTTTCAGTCTTCAATCAAGCACTGCTGCCTCTGGATGAGAGCTATGTTTCTGTGGTAGGGGCTACAGGTCAAACTGAGAAGGCACAGTTTTTAAACCACTTAAATATAAATATGATAAAACCTGGGGCTTACATAAGTTTTTATAGATGCCAAATGCCCCAAAGTCATTGCTGGGGAGGGATTTGTTGGAAGCATTGGGAGCTGAAATTAAATTTAATAAGGGGAAGGTAGAATTCAGAGTAAGGGAGGAACAGTTGGTTGAGGTTTTAAGTCTTGCATTAATGAGCCCTCAACAAGAGAAAAACAGAATAAAAGAAAGCATAAAAGATCAAGTATATCCTGGGGTTTGGGACACTGAGCAGCCTGGAAGGGCCAAAAATGCCCTACCTGTGATAATAGATCTTAAGCCTGGAGCTCAACCTGTTAGATTAAAACAATATCCTTTAAGGAAAGGAGATAGGGAAGGAGTTTTGCCTAGTGCAGAAAAATTCTTAAAGTATGGGCTGCTAACAGAGTGTGAAGCAGCTTACAATACTCCAATTTTACCTGTAAGGAAAGCAGCTGGAGGGTATCGGTTAGTGCAGGACCTAAGGGCTATAAATACAATAACAAAGGATATCCATCCTGTGGTGGCAAACCCATGTACCCTCTTGACTCAATTAAGAACAGAATTAGAGTGGTTTACCGTCTTGGATCTGAAAGATGCCTTTTTCTGTTTACCCCTGGCCCCTGAGAGCCAGCCACTGTTTGCCTTTGAATGGGAGAGCCCAGAAACTAACCGAAAGTGTCAATTAACTTGGACAGTCTTGCCCCAAGGATTTAAGAACAGCCCTACTGCCTTTGGAAAGCAGCTCGCAAAAGAATTAGAGAAGTGGAACAGGCCAGAAGGCAACGGAGCTCTGCTACAGTATGTAGATGACATCCTGCTGGCCACCCAGACCAGAGCGGAATGTGAAAGCTGGACTGTGAGTATGCTGAAGTTCCTGGGACTTCATGGGTACTGAGTTTCCCCACAGAAGGCCCAAAGAGTACAGCAGCAAGTAACCTACTTGGGATATGAATTAACAGCAGGACAACGAGTGCTGGGCCCTGAAAGAAAGGAGGCCATCTGTTCTATTCCACTTCCAAACACAGTAAAGGCACTCCGAACCTTTTTGGGAATGACAGGGTGGTGCCGGTTGTGGATTTATAATGATGGCCTGCTTGTGAAACCCCTCTGTGAATTACTGAAAGAGACTGATAAGGACTTGCAATGGAATGGAGAAGCTGAACAAGCTTTCCGTACCTTAAAGAAGGAATTGATGAGGGCACCAGCACTAGGCCTACATGATGTCACTCAACCTTTTTGATTGTATTCCCATGAAAGCCAAGGGATAGCACTCGGAGTCCTAGCACAAACCTTAGGACCCTACCGAAGGGCGGTGGCATACCTCTCTGAACAACTGGATGAGGTAAGCAAGGGATGGCCAGGATGCCTGAGGGCTGTGGCAGCAGTTGCAATTAGCATTCAGGAGTCTCAAAAATTCACAATGGGGCAGAAGATCACAGTCCTGGTATCACACACCAGCTCTGCTGTTCTAGAAGCCAAGGGAGGACACTGGCTGTCTCCACAAGGATTTCTTAAATCCCAAGCCATCCTAGTGGAGCAGGATGATGTAGAAATGAAAGTTGCTAACTTTGTCAATCCAGCCTCTTTCCTCCAGGGTGGTGATGGAGAACCAGTTACTCAAGATCGTTTGGAAACAATTGAGGCCACTTATTCCAGCAGACCTGACCTGAAGGAAGAACCCCTAGAAAAGGCAGACCATAACTGGTACACCGATGGAAGCAGTTTTGTGATCCAGGGAGAAAGAAAAGCTGGGTATGCTGTAACTACAGGAGAAGAGGTAATCGAGGCAGAAGCCCTACCAAGTAACACCTCTGCTCCAAAGGCAGAGATAATAGCACTCACCAGAGCTCTTGAGCTTTCCTGAGGGAAAAGTGCAAACATATGGACTGACTCCAAGTATGCCTTTGGGCTGGTACATGCCCATGGAGCCATTTGGAAAGAAAGAGGACTGTTGACACCTCAAGGAAAAGGTATTAAACATGCAGAAGAAATACTGAGGCTGCTAGAAGCAGTGCAGAAGCCAAGCAAAGTCGCCATCATGCACTGCAAAGCACACCAAAAAGGGAATACCGGTCAAGAAAGAGGCAACAGACTGGCAGATGAAACAGCTAAAAGGGTGGCCAGGGAGGGGAGGAAGGTGTCAGAGTTTGTTTTGATCCCAGATGGTAAACTGTCAATTGAGCAAAAAGAGCCAGAACCTGTGTATAGCACAGAGGATCAGACATTAATTAAAGACCTTTTGGGGAATAGGACAGGAAAGGGCTGGGCCAGGACACCGGATGGGAAATTAATCATTCCCACAAACCTTCTCTGGGCTTTTGTTCAGATGGAACAGGCAAAGACTCACTGGGGAGCAGAAGCCCTGTATCAAAAATTGGTTCAGGAGTGTATAGCACGGAAGTTATGCACCACGGTCGAACAGGTAACCCGGCAATGTGAGGTGTGTCTTAAGGCTAACCCCAAAGTAAGAAGAGGAGTTAGACTGGGACACATTAGCAAAGGAAATTATCCAGGACAAGAATGGCAAATTGATTTTACTGAGCTCCCAAGAAAGGGGGGATCCAGGTACCTGTTGGTACTCACTGACACCTTCTCTGGTTGGCCAGAAGCATTTCCCTGTCACACAAACAAAGCACGGGAGGTTACTAAGGCAGTGTTACAAGAGAGAATACCTCGTTTTAGGGTACCTGCTGCTATTTCCTCAGACAGGGGACCTCATTTTGTGGCCAGGGTGCTACAACAAGTGAGCAAAACTTTAGGGATTGATTGGCAACTCCACACCCCCTACAGTCCACATTCGAGTGGGCAAGTGGAGAAAATGAACCATTTAATCAAAAACCAGATAGTAAACATTGGACAGGAAGCAAACCTGCCTTGGCCACAAGCATCACCAATTGCCCTGCTGCGAATTCGAACTAAGCAAAGAATAAAGGAAGGGTTGAGCCCATTTGAAATCCTGTTTGGAAGACCTTATGCAGTAGGAACTATGGACCCTTCTGAACCAGGGCAATTTAGAGAGGAAAGGTTGAACAAGTATGTTCAGCAGATTGATAAGAACCTGAGCATTGTTAACAAACAGGTGATTGGAACCAATGTGAGAGGGTTAGACAGACCAGTCCGTGATGTGGAACCTGGAGATTATGTCTGTGTCAGATCTCTTTCAGAGAGCCCTCTGGAGCCCAAGGGGACAGGACCATATCAGGTGTTACTGACACCCCTCACAGCCATCAAAATCAAGGAACAAGCTGCTTGGATTCACCACACCAGAGTCAAGATGACCTCAGCAAAAGAATGGAAACTCGAATCCCAGGGACCCCTGAAGCTCAAGCTGTATCGATAACTGTGATTTGTTTGTTGGTTGTTACTATTGAGGGATGGGAAGGCAATATGTACTTAAATGTTAGGCAAGAATTGGCTTTGCAAACTAATCTCTCTAACTGTTGGATATGCACTGAACTTCCTCGAGGCCAAATGAGGACCCCTTTATTTGGGGTAGCCTCAATGAATTGGACTTGGGGGCCATCAGACTGGGTGACTACATCTGATGGTAACTTCCACAATTGTCAGCATGGGAAAGAGAGCTCAGAAAGCCTGGGTCCAAAGTTTGACTTAAGAAAATAGAGTATAGGAATACACTGTTGGCTGTGAGAAAGGGGGAAATGGATGAACAGAAAAGTCTCATTAACAGAACAACAGAGTTGATAAGAATTTTCTGCTTGTTAGCTGAAATGCTGGAATGCAGGGAGGGGGAGAGGGGTTGGCAGACAGCCTTTGGGTAGATAAGGAGTAACAGGATTTGTCAGTGATTCACTTCTGTTAGTCTTGGACAAGATGATCTTTTGTATAAGATAAAGGACACCTGCATGGTATGTGTACTTCTGCTGTTTTTAGAGAGATAAGCTGTGTCTAGATAGGAAGCATCTGGACCTCTGTCATTATAGACAGATAACTTTCTGTATAAAAGTTTGCCCAAAGCTCTCTGAAGGCACACAGGTCTTTTGAAATGATTCTACCTGTGTCAGGAGCCAGAACAGAAGCATGATACAAGAAACTTACTGAGTCTCTTGTGTGTCTTTCTCTAAGTCAGTGGGATGGGAGAGGATGGGATGGGAGAGGATAGGAAAGGATAGGAGAGTAGAGGAGAGAACAGGATACAATAGGATTAACCAGGTTGGAAGAGCCCTTTGAGATCATCAAGTCCAACCTCTCACCCAGCACCATCTGATCAACTCAACCATGGCACCAAGTGCCTCATCCAGGCTCTTCCTAAGCACCTCCAGGGATGGAGACTCCACCACCTCCCTGGGCAGCACATTCCCATGGCCAATCTCTCTCTCTATGAAGAACTTCTTCCTAAACCCAAGCCTAAACCTCCCCTGGCACAGCCTGAGACTGTGTCCTCTTGTTCTGGTGCTGGCTGCCTGGGAGAAGAGACCAACCCCCACCTGGCTCCAGCCTCCCTTCAGGGAGTTGCAGACAGCAATGAGGTCTGCCCTGAGCCTCCTCTTCTCCAGGCTCAGCAACCCCAGAGCTCCCTCAGCCTCTCCTCCCAGGGCTGTGCTCCACCCCCAGTGCCAGTGCCAGCCCCGCCTGGTGCTGAGTGCGGGCAGCAGGGCTGGGATGAGAGTTGCACTCTGGACCCCGTCCCTCCCGGCCGCTCTCTGACACCTCACCGCCCCCCCCCATTGCTGTCCCAATGCACATCCTGCACAGCACAGACTGCAAACAGCCAAGAGCTTCAGGAGCCAACCCCGCGGCCCCCAGCCCCGCCGGCACCCCCCTGCCCCTGGCCCAAGCCAAACAGAACAATTCCTCACCCTCCCCGACCCTGCCCCAGCCCCACGGAGCCCCCTGCCCCCCGCGCCCCTCCCGACCCCCAACTCCACACACGCCCCCGGCAGCCCCACGCAGCCAGAGCCTTCCCCGCTGCGCTGCCGCCGCCCTCAGCGCTCCCCGGCCCCCTCAGCCCCTCCCGCCCCGCCGCAGCTCACCAGCCGGCAGCTGCCGCTCGCCCGCCAGCACCTCCGGCACTTCTCCCGCGCTCCGGCCCCGCTGCCGCTCCCCACGGGGCAGCACCAATGGCGGCCGCGGCCGGCAGGGGCAGCTCCTGGCTGGGCCTCGGCAGCGCCCAGGGGGAGGAGCTGCCGCGCTCCCGCCGCCTCTCATTGGCTGCGGCTGCCCGGCCGTGGGCGGGGCTTCCGTTCCAGACTGCTCCCTGCTTCCGCTCCCCGTCCCACGTGGCCGCAGCAGCCGGAGGGGCCGGGCCGGGGTCTCCCTCGCAGCGCTCTCTGCTCGCCAGCAGCCTGCCGGGGCCGGCGGCTCCCTGTGCGCTGAGCTCTTCCTCCTTCTCCTTCTCTGCTTCCCCCTTGTCCCGGGGTCCAGGTGGGGTGAGGGAGTCTCTGGGGCTGAGTTGGGGGTGGTGGGGTGGGGATCAGGGAATGCTCTCTGGGGGGCTGTGAGGGGTCGGGAGGGTCGCTTGGGTTGGGGAGGGGTTTGTGAGGCAGTGTCCGTGGGGCTGGGGGGTCGAGCCTGAGCCTCTGCGGAGATCTAGGGGCAAATCGGTGGGGTTTGGTTGGGGGGGTTTTGTGGATATGTGGGGGGGGGTCCGTGGGATACGGGGGAGATCCGTGGGGTACGGGGTGGGGGTGGGTCTGTGAGGTCCGGGGGAGCTCTGCAAGCTTGGCGCTTGGGGTCTGTGCGGTTTGGGGGGGGTCGCTGTGATTGTGGGGACCTCTGTGCAGCTGTGGGTGTCTGTGGTGTTTGGGGTGGTCGGGGGGGGGTGGGGTAGGGCAGAGGTGTGCAGGGTCGGTGAGCGTCGTCTGTGCTGTTCTGGGAGGGGTCTGTGCGGTTGCAGGGCCGTGGGTGCAGTTGGGGGGGTGTCGGTGTGTTTTGGGTGGGGTTCTTTGAGCTGCTGGGAGGTCCTGGGATGATCCGGGTGGACCTAGAGGGGTTTGGGAGGTGGTGCTGGTGAGCTCAGGTTGTCCTGGAGAAGGAACTGGCGCCACCTGGTTGGGGTGGGTGTTGCTCTGTGGGACGGCTGGCGAGGGTCGGCTGGATTGGGGAGGGATTTGTGGCTCAGGGGTCGGTGGGGCTGGTGGGGGGCAAGCCTCTGCGGGGATCTAGGGGAAATCGGTGGGGTTTCGTTGGGGAGCTTCTGGGGATATGCGGGGGGGGGGCGCTGAGGGGTACAGGGTGGGGTCCGAGGCAGCTCTGCAAGCTTGGCATGAGCAGCCTGGTGTAGTGGAAGGTGTCTGTGGGCATGGCAGGGCGTTGGAGCTGTCTAATCTTTGGGGTCCCTTCCAGCCCAAAGCATTCTCTGAGTGCTTCAATTTGGACGCTTAGCAGAACTGCAATGAAGGCAACTTGAAATAAGTAAAGTTGTGAAACTAGCTCTGAGCCTGGGGGCTGGGAGTGAGCTTGGAAAGGGGTTCTGACCTTAGCTGCTGGCTCTGGGCTTGGGGTGTGGTTCCTGACCTCAGGGCTTGTCTCTGAGGTCAGGGCCTGGTTCCTGAGCTTGTAAGTGGCTCTGACCTTGGTTGCTGGCTCTGGAGCTTGGTTCTGGCCTTTGTTGCTGGTTCTTGAGCTTGGGAAGCAGTTCTGATCTTACTTGCTGGCTTTTGAGCTTGTGGGGCCTGGCTCTGGAGCTTGGTTCTGACCTTTGTTGCTGGTACTGGAGCCTGGGGGCTGGTTCCTGAGCTTGGAAAGGGTTCTGACCTTAGGTGCTGGCTTGGAAGCTGTTTCTTGAGCTTGGGGTCTGGGTGTGAGCTTGGGAAGTGGTTGTGATCTTAGTTGCTGGCTCTGAGCTTGGGAGCTGAGTCTGCACTTTTGATCTAGGTTCTGAAGCTTGGGTGCTGGTTCTTGAGCTTAGGAAGTGGTTCTGACCTCAGTTGCTGGTTCAGGAGCTTAGGGGCTGGCTCTTGAAATTGGGGGCTGGCTCTGAGCTTGGGAAGTGGTTCTGAGTTTAGCTGCTGGTTCTTGAGCTTGGGAAATGGTTCTGATTTTATTTTCTGGATGTGAGCTTGGGGTCTGGGTGTGAGCTTGGAAAGGGGTTTTGAGCTTAGTTGCTCACTCTGGGCTTGGGGTCTGGTTCTTGATCTCAGGGGCTGGTACTTGAGCTTGGGAAGTGATTCTGACCTTAGTTGCTGGCTTGGGAGCTGAGTCTGCACTTTTGATCTAGGTTCTGGACCTTAGTGGCTGTCTCTTGAGCTTGGGGGCTGGGTGTGAGATCTGGAAGTGGCTCTCAGCTTGGGAAGTGTTCTGATCTTAGCTGCTGGTTCTTGAGCTTGGGGCCTGGATGTGAACTTAGGAGCTGGCTCTGAGCCTGGGGGCTGGCTCTGCATTTCTGATCTGGATTCTTGTGCTTGGGAGCTGACTCTGAACTTAGTTGCTGGTTCTTGAGCTTGGGGGCTGGGTGTGAGCTTGGCCCCCGCCTTGAATCTAAAATGTGAGAGTTCAGGCAGTTGGAAGTTGAAGCTGAGCTGCTTTGCACTGCAGTGCTTCAGAGTTTGTGATGCTCCAAAGGCAGATCTCAAAGAGCTGCTGCAAGAGTTGAGCTGAAGTGGCACAGTGCCCTGCAGAGGCAAAAGCTTTTCCCTGCCAGTCAGCCATTGGAATCCTCTCCCCAGGGCAGTGGTGGATTGCCCTGCAGGGCAGAGTTGGAAGGCTCAGCTTGGCAGGGGGCTGGGCCAGCTCCTTTCCAGTGCAGTGTCAGCTGGCAAGGTTGGAGCAGCTGAGCCTTGGGGTCCCTTGCAGCCTGGCATTGTGTGGCAGCAGAGCTGTGCTGCTGGTTTTGAGGGCACTTGGAAAGCTTCTGGAGCATTTGTGCAGAGTGTGCAAGACATCCCTGAGCCTAGCAACTCCCTCAGCTCTCTTCAGAATGAACTCTGCAGAGCTGGAAGAGCTTTCCAGGAATTTGGCAGAGGTTTGGAGGAGTTAGGAAGGGATTTTGGTTCTCCTCCTCCTTGTCCTCTTCCTTGTCCTCCTCTGCCTCATCTTTTTCCTGCTCTCCCTGGAGGCTGCCCTTAGACTCCTAGAATCCTATGGTGGTTTGGGTTGGGAGGGAGCTGCAAAGGTGCTGCAGTCCAAGCCCCTCTGCAGTCAGCAGGGACATCCTGCACTAGCTCAGGTTGCCCAGAGCCCTGTCCAGCCTCACCTTGAATATCTGCAGGGCTGGGACCTCAAGCCCCTCCCTGGGCAACCTGTTGCAGTGTTCCAGCAGGCTCCTGGTGCAGAACTTGTTCCTCACCTCCGATCTCAATCTGCTCTGCTCTAGTTTGCAAAGCCTGCAGGGACAGGACCAGAGGCAATGGCTTCAAAGAGTCCCTCTGCAGCCTTCTTGTAGTCCCCTTCAGGTACCAGAAGGTCACTCTTAGGACTCCCCAGAGCCTTCTCTTCTCCTCTCCAGGCTGAACACCCCCAGCTCCCTCAGCCTGTCCTGGTAGCAGAGCTGCTCCAAGCCCCTGATCATTTTTGTGTCCCTCCTCTGGACCCTCTCCATCAGGTCCATGTCCTTCCTGTGTTGAGGGCTCCAGAGCTGGCTGCAGTGCTGCAGGTGAAGTCTCAGCAGAGCAGAGCCAAGTGCCAGGATGGCCTCTGTCCATCTGTGGCCCTGCTGCTTTTGGTGCAGCCCAGGCTGCCCTTGGCCTTGTGGGCTGCAGGCTCCCCCGTCTGTTCTTGTCCAGCTTCTTGTCCCGCAGCATCCCCCAGTCCTTTTCTGCAGGGCTGCTTCCTATCCCCTCCTCCCCCAGCCTGTGCTGATTGTGAGGATTGTGCCAGGCCAGGGGCAGGACCCTGCCCTTGCTCTTGTTGAAGCTCAGGAGGTTGCCCTGGGCCCCCTCTGCAGCTTGTCCCCTTGAGCTCCTCCAACTTGTTCTGCAGGGTATTGCCTTAGGTTTCAGGAGGCAGAGAGGTTCTCTTTGAGCCTTGTGAAAGGAGTTGATGCCAAGCTGTGGCCAGAGGGTTGGATAGAATTGGGCAGTTTCCATGGCTGTGCTGTTCAGAGCTGCATCCTACAGTGCAAAGCATCAAATCCACAACAATCCATAGTGCGCCTGGGCCACGGGAGCCAAGCAACCTCCCTAGGCCAAAGCTTCCTCCAGAGCTCCACCAAAGCAGGCCAGAACCCCAGGCCCCAAATGCTTTCCCCCTCCCCCATGCCTCTCTGCCCCTCCTCCCCCATACCGAAGAGCTGCAGTTACAGATTCTGGTAGGCAGGTCCCAGGTGAGCCAGGCCGCTGCAGGCCACAGTTGGCAGCATTGCCAAGGCCTCAAAGCTCCTCTGCAGAGAGAGATCCCAGAAGCTGTTCCTGGGAGCAGAGAGGAAGGGCAAAGGAGGTTGGAGATCCTGTGCTATTCCTTTGTAGAGAGTGAGTGCAGGCCTTGTGGGAATGAAGTAAGCTAGATGACACTTTGTGGTGTCCCTCTGGACTCTGCTGTCCCTTCTGGAGGTCTCTACTCTCTGGTGTAAGACATCCCAGTGCCTTCCACCCACCACAGGGATTCTCCTCCATGCTCTCATCCAGGGGCTTCTGTTGGGCCCTGCTGTCTGTGAAGATCAGCCCTGGGGCCTTGGGGACTCTGAGAGGGCAGCAAGTGAGTGGAGATGGAGTAATGGATGGAGACATGGAGGGTGAAGGCTGCAGGGGGTGGGAGGGCTTAGTTCAGCAGCTGTGTGGCTCTGCCTGGCTCCTACCTCCAATGGTGCTGGCAGCAGCTGACCCCAGAAGCCCAAAGCTCCAAACCCTGCCTGGCTCAGGACAGTCCCCTGACCCCTCCTGACATCCAGCACAGCCCAAGCAGGCACTCAGGGCTCCTAGCCACACAGCCCAGCCATCCCCCATGGCAGGAGTCACCTGAGGTCTCACTCCCTCTCTGTCCCCCTTCCTCTCATCAGTTGCTGCCTGAGGTGTCTGCAGGGTCCCTCCCCAGCCCTCATCTGTAACCCCCCCTTGGCTTGGTGCTGTTCTTTCAGCCCTCCAGCTGATCCCAGCCTTTAGTTTCAGGTCCCTTCCATTCTTGTGCTGCTGCTTCCAGCCCTGTTCCTTTGATGCTTCTTCAGCCACAGCATTTCCCACTCCACTCTTCCAGCTGCAGTGGCAGTGGAGATGGGCGACACAGGGCCATGGGACAGCCAAGGCAGCAGGGCCATGCATGGGCTGACAATGGGGGAAGAGCCTGGGAATGGTCAGGCAGGAATTAGGCCTTGTCCCCCCAAGAAGGGGAGAGGATGCAGGGCCCAGGTGGCAAATGTGTGTGCAGGGAATGGCAGAATCTGGCAGCATTTGAGGAGGTGAAAGGAGTGAATTGTGCTGCAGCTCTGCATGTGTCAGCTGGGAGATGAACAGCAGCCCATGGGCACTGTGCCCTCCCACCAAACCTCATTTTTCTCTTGGGGATGTGGAGTGGCAGCTCCAGGAGAACTGCAAAGAGCAAGCTGAGAGAAATGGTCAGGGAGAGAAGGAAGCCAAACCCTTTCCAGTGAGTCTCTTTGGGCTGCAGGTGTGTGAAGGGTGCTGGAGGTGTGAGGTGTGGGCAGGAGCCAGAGACTCCTCCAGCATCCCAGTGAGGGCTGAAGAGGTGTAGCAAGAAGCTGCCCAAGTCCCTTCCCCCTCATGATGCTCCCTTTGTGTGTGTCCTGAGGGCTGCTGTTATCTTCTCTTGGGGAGTGGCCAGTAGAAAGGTGTATTCAGGGCAGAGCTGAGCACAGAGTGGGTGTGGTGGGGGCAGGGCCAGGGAGGGGAACTGGGACCAGAGCAAAATCCACTGTCAAATGCAGCTGCAGGCAGCAGAGCCCTGGGCAGGCAGTGAGAGGAAGCTTTAGGCAAGGCCTGGGAGAGGCTGTGTGGAGGCAGCTGTGTTGTGGTGCTGGCCTGCAGCTGTGTGCTGGGCAAGGAGCTGAGTCTGCACTTTTTGAGGCCTCCCATCTTGAGCAGCCCTGGCTGTGTGCTGTGGCTGTGCTGCTGGGCTTGGGAGCTGCCCCCAGTAAGGCTGAGCTGTGCTGCCTGGTCCTGGGCAGTGCTGAACCATCCCTTGCAGGTCAGTGCTCTCCTCTGAGCCCTTTGCTTCTCTCTTGCAGGAGCTGTGTCCTCTCTCCATCATCCCTGCCCCTCTGTGGGGGGGAAGAGCAGTTTGCAGATTTGTCCCTGGGAGCAGCCCAACAGGTAAGAAACCCAGAGTGGGTTGACAGCAGGATCCTAGGCCCCCAGGGCAGCTCTTAGCCTCCTCCACCTCCTCCTGTCCAGCATATTTCACCTCTCTAGGAGCTCTGAGGCACATCAGATGTTATGGGGGTTGATAAATGCTCCTGGCTGCTGGGGGTCAGTTGTATGGCAGGAGGTGATGTTTAGGGGTTGGGATCTGGAGGGTGGTGAGAGAAGGTTGGAGGTGGTTTCGTGTTCCATGTTCATTGCTGCTGCCTCCATTGTCTGAGCCTGGGGAGATCAAAGGACAGGGCCTGGTCCAGGAACCACCCTGCCAATGCCACCAGGCTCGAGCAGAGTAGGACAAGACCATGTGTAAGCCCCAGGGTACCTCAGGGCACTGATCACAGGAACCTGGGGTCTCAGCACAGGTATTAGAGGTCTGTGCCCACACTGTGGCAGAAACTGAAGGTTTGAGGTCCCCTCTGCATTCTCTCCTCTAGCTGGGTGTTGGGAGTCAGGGACTGTCATGACCCAGGCAGGATCTGAGGGTTTGAGGTCCTGGGCTCAGGTGCTTCCATCTTCCCTATTGCAGAGCTGTGACCCCTTCCTGCCACAGCATGGCCTCACAGAAGGACCCAGACAAGAGCTGGGAGGAGGAGCAGCACCCAGAGATCAAGTTAGAGAAGCCAATGTGCAGTGCCAAGGTAGAGGAGGATGAGGAGGAAAAAGAGGAGAAGATGGAGGATGATGCTGAGAATGACAACTATGAACAGGAGGATAATGATGATGATGAAGGCGACCAGGATGAGAGGGAGGAATGTATGGAGGAGGATGAAGCCAGAGCAGGTCCCTCAGTGTCACCCAAAGAGCTGAATCAGTGCCCTGAGTGTGGGCAGAGCTTCCCAGGTGGCTCAGAGCTAGTGAAGCACCACTGCCCGCAGCCTGGCTCCCGGCCCTTCGTTTGTGGTGACTGTGGCAAGAGGTTCCGCTGGAACGCTCGGCTCCTCCAGCACCGCCGCACCCACACTGGAGAGAAACCTTTCACCTGTGCTGACTGTGGCCAGAGCTTCACCCAGCGCGGCCATCTCACCCAGCACTGCCTCACCCACACTGGAGAGAAGCCCTTCCCTTGTGACAGCTGTGGCAAACGGTTCAGGCAGATCTCTACTCTTAGGCGACACCACCTCACCCACACCAGTGAGAAGGCCTTTACCTGCAGGGACTGCGGCAAGAACTTCAAACGCATCTCCACTCTTACCATCCATCGCCGCATCCACACCGGAGAGCATCTGTTCCCCTGTGCTGAGTGCGGCAAGACCTTCACCACGAGTACTGAATACATCCGGCACCAACTCATCCATAACAATGAGAAGCCGTACAGCTGTACTGACTGCGGCAAGAGCTTCACCAACAAGCGAGCTCTCACGGAGCACCGTGGTGTGCACACTGGCGAGAAGTTGTTCAGCTGTGCTGCGTGCGGTCAGGCCTTCAGCCGTAGGGACTATCTCATTAGCCACCACCGCACCCACACTGGTGAGAAACCTTTCAGCTGTGCTAACTGTGGGAAGAGCTTCAGACAGAGGAGCCATCTCATTGCTCACCACCGCACCCACACTGGTGAGAAGCCTTTCACTTGTGCTGATTGCTGTAAGAGCTTCAGCGAGAAGCGATCCCTCAACAAGCACCGCTGCCCCCACACCAGAGAGCAGCCTGCACTGGAGGGGAGGCAGAAATCCACCTAGAATCTGTTGGGTAATCGCGGCCCCTCTGAGAGGGCCTGTCCAGCACCAAAATCATTTTTTTTTCCTTTGCATTTCTCAAGGACTGGAGGTACCAGAAGCAACATACACCTCCTGCCCTTCTGAACACCAATTATTGCTAATGAGAACAATTACAGTGCTGAGTCGGCACAGCTGGAGCTCCCAGTGGAGCTGGGCAGGGCTTTGCCACGGTTTGTCTTGTTCTTCCCTTATGCTTTGTGTCTCCCTGGGGTAAGAAATCCTCTGTCCATTGACCAATTGTCCCAATAAAACCCAAAAGTTACCCAAATCCTGTCTGTTTGCTTTTATTTCAGATATCCCTGCCTCAATGCTCAAATTTTGGTTGCATTTGCTCCCAAGGGATGGGGTGGAGCTGTGTGCCCAGTTCAGGGAGGGGGAAATGAGGTTCTCAGAGGAGTCTTGAGGGGCATCTCAGAGGCATTCTTCAGGGGCTTTCAGGTGATCTTAGGTGTTTGGGATTTGCATGGTCCTGGGACTGACTTTTGGGATCTTTGGAGGGTGTAGGGGGAAGCTGATGGAGATCTTTGGAAGAACTCAGAAAGCTTCTGTTGGCTTTCCACTCTGGGGCTGGAACAGGTTGAAGAGCTGAGAAGAGGTTAAGCTGCCTGTTCCCCCCCCAAAACAGAAGTGCAGGAAAAATAACACACACATGAATCAAAAAACCCTCTGGGTTGAGATAAGGACTTGAGATAAGATCAAAAGGGTTGAATCCAAATGAGAACCCATAATGCACACTGACCTGAGGCTGTTTGCAGAAAGAAGCACAGCAGTGAGCAGCAACAGCCAGGAGTTCAACCCCTACAGCACTCCCCCTCAGCAAAGAGCCAGCACCTGAGAGCCAGAACCCAACAGCAGCAACCAGAACAGGTAGTGTCTAATGTTGTAATCTGAACTTCAAGCCCTGTAGTCCTTTGCTCCAGCCAGCACTGTCCCTGTGAAGGTGGCATGAGGCAGGATGGTGTGGAGTAATGGAAGCAAATTAACCTTTGGTATTCCCAAGCCTTCATTCTGTGCCATCTGCACCATGCCCAGCAACAATCAGCAGCAGGCCTCAGGCACTGTCCATTCTCACTCCACAGGAGGTTGCTTTGCAGTACACAGAGGACTGCTCACTGCAGGTGCTCTGCAGCTCCATTCTGTTCCAGCACAGTCTGGGTCAGTCCATGCCCCGTCCAAATGCTGCAAATGCTGGGGCTGTGTTTCCACCTCTGGGGCAATAGAGTCCAGTGACTCCTTCTATGCCTCCAAGTGAAAGCAAACTGTGGCTTGCATCCCAGTACTCAGCTTCCAACACATCCAGGTGTGGGGATCCTCCTGTCACACCAGAAACACAGGTGGGTTCCACCACTGTAGGTAGTTAGGCTCCAGTGGCCGGAAGATCTCGCGTTGTATGGGAAGATAGGGCCCATCTCCTGATAGCCAATAGCGTTTAGTTTACAGTGCAAGCAGACGGAAGTGACGCAAACCACAGTTATATCGTGTAGTGTCGTTCACTAATAAAGGCCATTTGCCGTCCACCACATTGGTGTCTGCGAGCTGATGGACTGAGCGGTCTGGGGTTGGCCATTCCTGAACCACGTCGCCACACCTATGACAGGCAACAAGTGGTGCCGAAACCCGGGAATTCGCCTGGAATCAGGTGAACAGCGGCCGGAGCAGCTGGACCAGCCCGGCGGGGAGGACGCTCCTGGACCAACAAGGAGGATGGAAGCCCTTGTGAAGGTCGTGTCACAGTTACATAGGCAGTGGGGTATTGATTGTGAACCCGAAGATTTTATTCTCGCAGTTGCTAGGCTGTTGCAGCTTGGGGTCATAAGCCAGCCGGTGGACATTCTCCACCAAGAAACGTGGAGCAGATGCACTGAAGCGCTAGCTCTGGAGACGATGTCCTCAGGCTGTGGGAAGGATCTTAGGTCGTGGGGGAAAGTCGTGCAGGCTCTGCAGGGGGCCAGGCAGGAGATGGGGATCTGGAGGGCGATAGGAGACTGTTTGTCGGCCATCCTGAGGTGGGGAGTCGGGGCAGCCGTGCGGACTTCGCATCCCCCAGACGATGGCAATTCTGCCGAGCCTGAGGAATTGCGGGAGGGCAATGTGCCCCCGGAATCCCTGAACCCTGACCCGCTCGTGGAGGGACAGAATCAAGCCAAATCCTTCTGGGGTGGGTTAGCTGAGGAGGCCTGGGGTGCCGCGGGGAAATTGGAGTCTGAGGACGTCTGGGCCAGACCTCCGCCATATGCGCCCCAAGATGGTGCCAAACGAAAAGGGGAAGGGCGGGGCGAGCATGCCCCCGGCGGGAACAGGGAGGAGGCGCTACAACCAATAAGCACACACAAATGGGACGGGGAGGAGAACGATGTGGCAATGCCAGCGACGAGCAGTGTGAGCAATCTGGCAGTGCAGGCCTAGAGCCTGACATGGCGGTAGGCCATGTTCAGCATAAATGCAGAGTTAGCTAGCAGTGGAGCAAAACAGTGCTGTGCCTGCAGCATGTAACTAAAACAAGACACTGGTAGCTATAAACATGGACAGTTATCTTGGGACAACAGGACATGCACCTGCATCAAAAACCTCGTTGTGTCATTAGTAGTTGGACCAATAATCTGTAATAGTGCAATGTGTGGTCACTCAGAGGGAATCAATGGAGCTGTGCCAACAGGGCACTCCGAGTTTATGTAAGTCGTAGCAGTTGCCTTGCTACGCACTTCTGCCTTTACTGTCTCCTGTTTCTTCTACACTTTACAGTGCTATACTTGCACTACAGGCCTGCTCCATAGGCCTGCACCTCAGGCCTGCACCATAGGCCTGCAACACTGGAACAATAAAGGAACAATACTCGATCACATTGGTCAGCCGTATTGATTCCTATCTCCGTCGTCCTACATCTGGCGCCCGAATAAACCTGAACTCATGGACAAGGGATCCTCGGAGTACCATACTGATCAACTCAGCAGAGAGAGGTACGTCCGAGCGATACGGAAAGCCGGTCGGACAGCACTGCCCCGGTGCTGGAAAAATTAGCAGTGCACGCTCAAAAAGGAAGTGAATCTCACCCTGGCCCGGTGAGCAACCAGAGGAGGGGCAAGGGGCAGCACGCCACCACAGAAGAGGCTGTGCTAAACGTCCTCCACCTATCCTCTCCGTGAGAGGTATTACTGGTAATTCTGGGATCTTAAAAGGGCTATTAGCCTGTGCCCAGAGTCATCCCCACGGCAATAAGCTTTTACTTCCGAAGGATGGGACGAAATTGCAGCCCAGCTGTGGGATGAGGTGCTAAATGCTTAAAAAAGCAGCTTTTCGCTCTAGCACCGTGTGACGGATCGTCACGGACATTGCAATCGAAAAAAGCAGAGCAGGCTACTCCCGATTCAGCTGCTGCCGCGTTTGGTTCTAACCGAGATGAGAAAGAGAGACTCGGAAGGTACCTCCCGCCCTCCCCCCCCCCCCACTGCACATCGTCTGCCGCTCCGTCAGCATTCTCCTCACAATTTCAATTGCCTCCTACTCCTTCTACACGAATTGCAGCTCTCTATTACCGTCCTTTTGCGTGGAAAAATCTGCTCCTGCCACATCAATAGCGGCAGAAGCGAATCCTGATCGAACTGATAAGGCGCGTGAAATCAAAATGGAGGCCGCTACACATTAAGAATTAGACAAAGATGCCACCTCCGCCATCTTGGCCAGCACACAGTGTTTATTAACATACCGCCACAGCCGTCCCCTTCATCAACATCTTCCTGATACCGCCAGCGATGGCTTGGGCTTGGAAGCCGGACAGTGCGAACTCTGCCCTAGAACTCCTGGAGCGCTTGCAGGCTCGCGATCACGGCATTTTTGCACCCCCGCCCCGCTGCGAGCCCTGGCCACCCCGATGGTGGCCCCCACCACCCCAGCAGCGCTCACCTCGGCAGCCCTCAGCCCGGCAGCCCTCAGCCCCGTGGCGCCCACCTCAACGGCGCCCCGCATTCTGGCAGCTCTCCTGGCGACGCCTCCCGCGACCCCCCGTGGCCCCTGCGAGTACCGGCAGCTCTGATCAAGGTGGCATCGACCGACGCACCGCTGATACCACCACTGACACTGGCAGCGGCCCCGGCATCAGCCACCCCCACGGCAGTGGCAGGAATGGCCCTAGCGGCCCCTTCCCCCCAGCAGTTTCAGCCGCACTACACCCCCCCAGTCTCCTACATTGCACACATTATCAGCAGAGTATAGCACTCCGATGCAGATTTCAATTGAGTCCCAATGGGGCGATTGGGAGGTGGGAGGGACAGGGAACTATCCCACTGTGCCGGTGGAAAGGTATTGTGGGAAATGCAGTCACAGATGGAGAATCTGTAGATTTTCCTGTACATGCATCTCCTGTGGTATTAGAAGGTCAACAACGACTATGGCAATCTCTGGACTGACAAATGTTAAAGGAAGCTAGACAAGCCATAGTTACCTATGGGCTACAGTCAGCAAATGGTGTTTATTACATGGTCTGAGAGCAATCGATCATGGAGGAGATGGGTGCCTTACAACCTGGCCTCCTAACTCCCAGTCCCCACAAATTGGGACCTGATTATTATTCATTTGAAGGATCGTTTTCTTTACAATTTGCTCACACTCGGAGGACTTAAAGTCTGCATCTACTGAGTCATCAATTAAGGCAGACTCTACACACCGATATCAATGGGTAGCCTGAAGGCATGCTTGAATTCTCTGGCACTCTCTTCCCACTTAAATAGACTCATTGTGACATAGACTTGTGACATCTATAAGTCTATGGATGATATTCTGATTGCAACAAAAAAGTTACATCCAAGACAGTGCTGTCTGAGTTTCAGCAGCAAGCAGACTTTAAAAGTCACACCGCCTTAGACCTTGCAACTCCTCAATTAAGTGACAATTCACTTGCAAATGCCTGGGAAGCCATGCCCCGGCAGCCAGCAGACTCTACAAGATGTCACCATTAACCATCTCCTTGGGGCGAAATCTTTGCCAGATCTTATCAGCAAATGCAGCTTCCTGATAAGGCTTTGCAATTAAGTCAGGATGTAGTGATCAAAGGGTGGTCCACCATCCAGGACAATAACTCTGATCCTGTGTTTCTTATTACTGAGCAGGGTCTAACAGGGATACTTGGTTCCTTTGTCAATACCATCCCTTACATACGGCATTCAATACTAATTCAGACCTGACTCATGATATGAAGGTAGAAATGTGGATATTTTGGCATTTGACAATGCTAATGAAGAAACTAAACAGGTTCTCAGCATTTTATCAACAGGTGCCACTCCCTCATGACTGCAGGACTACAACGAATGAAGGCATCGACAAGCAGCAATGTATCTAGCCATGGCCATAGAAGCAGTCTTGAAATCATCATGCCTCTGAGAAACCTAGGTACCTTAAAGTGTCTGACTGTTGGACAGACTTGAAAGGGTCACAGATCTAATAATTTTACTCGAGTTCATTGCAGAAGCTGCTCCTGTGGCATGAATATACCCTGCACGACGACACTCAACCAGGGTCCTTGGACTGCGCCCCCCACTTCCCCTCCCCCCCACCCCCCCCCCACCCCCCCCCCCGGCAGCGCACAGCGGACCTGACAACAGCCGCATATCACCTTTTGAATCCACAAAGCATTGTCGAGTTTAACTGGCATGGTCCTTTGGGTCACAGACCCTGTGCTCTGTTAATTGGCAGACTATCTTTAGACAGGGCATCCTTATAATTCCTGGTTCAATAAATTCTGATTATGACTGGGCTATGAAAATTACGCTCTATACCATTGCCTCTCCTGCTAGCACTCTTGTTGGGACAGAAATTGCTTAGTTAATACCTGTTGGGGTTTGTTTTGAGCAAGAGGGGCCTTGGGTCCCAGGAACGCCTGTGCAATTCAGGCCTTGAAGAATTCTCTGTTGATAATATAGTGGCGGAGTAGGAGATGTGAGAAAGTGCTGATTGCTTGGTATGCTGAAGTCCAGCTGCCCCTGAGATGGGAGGCAAGCAAGATAAGGAGGAGGCGAGATCTGGGAAAGAGAGCAATTAGGCCGGATAGAAGAATTCCACAGAGTTGTGAAAACAATGATGTAACCTTTTAGAGAGCAACCAATAGTATGTTGCCAAGTGGGCATAATTATAGCAAACTGTATATAAGATGTGTCTGATGCTCAATAAAGTGGAATCCGCTCATCACATTGGTCGAATAAGCGGCCCCCTTCTTGCAGTAAGTGGCGCTCGAACACGGGACCCTAATGAAGACAAACGTTAGGGTTTAAGAAGTTCTTCGGGATGTTGGGAGATTCGCAGTAAGCCGGGAGGCAAGAAGACGGCCGGCCCGGGATAGCAGTACCGGAGGCTGCAAGAAAAGGGAAGACAGCCTTGAAGCCGAAGACGCTGTAGAGCCGGAAACTGCTTAAACGAGGTCTGTGCGCACAGGTATTAACGTTTAAATACGGACATGGATAGGCAGGCAGCGTATGATTTATTTATATGCTTTTTAGAAAAGCGACAGTGTAAGTTAAATTTTACAAAGGAGTTGGTGCCGCTGTTAAGCTATGCAGGAGAGTTAGGATATTTTAAGGACCCAAATGAGGTGTTTGAAAGATTGCAGTGGAAAAAGTCTGGACAAGACTTGTGGCTGCATGGCTTAGATGATGAAAAACGAGCAAAGGAGTGTGGAAAATGGTGGAAGATGGTTATGACAGCATTGGATCAGCATCGTGCTGAGCAAATGGCAGTTTATCAAGCCAGGGTACGATTAGATTATACGGACCCAAATGGAGCAAGTGTTACACATGCTGGGTTGCCTTTGTCAGAAGAGGTTCAGGATTATTTAAGAAAGGAGAAGGCTGCGTGTGTAAAAGGGTTAGGTGGCAGAGTCGAATTACAATCTGTAACACAGGACTCTGCTGAGGAGCCTTCCCCATCTCTTTTAGCTGAGCAAATTGTACAGGAGAAGAAAGTAGGTGAGGGAGAGGAGACAAACAGGGTGGTAGATCCTGGAGGTGGTGTTAAAGATCATGCAAGAAAGCACGCAGAGTATTGGCGAAAGGTTGCAGAACACTTAAATGCCGAAGGAGATCAGGAAGGGCTTAGCCGGCTGGCTGCTTCACATCAAGTTCTTCCAGTAATGTATACACAGGTCCCTGGGGAGCAAAATGTTGTTCAGGCTGATGTAACCCAATTGCCATGGAAATTGTTATCTCAATTACGACAGACTGCGAGTCAGTTTGGGATTCAATCTGAACCAGCTAGACAGATGATTGATTTTATTTACATGAACTATAATATGTTACCTAGAGATTCTTATAATGTTATGAAGCTGATCCTAACAGCATCTCAATTTATGACATTTTTGAATGAGTGGGAACACCTAGCTAGACAATCAGCTGGAGTACAAAGACAGCAAAATGATCCACTATTTGGTGTAACAGTAGATCAGTTGTGTGGAACGGGACAGTATGAGAGACCAGAGTTACAGGCACTTTTACAGCCGCCTGTTTTGCAAGCATCAGCCCAGATAGTAAGGAGGGCTTTTGACAAGCAGAAGGATGGAAATGCAAATCCTCACTATATGGGAATTAAGCAAGGTAGACAGGAACCTCTTGGTGAATTTGTAGATAAGTTGCTTGCCGCACTTAGAGCAGCAAGCGTAGGAGAAGGTATCCGAGAGGCAATTTTAAGGCAGTGTTTAATGCAGAATGGGAACCAGCAGACGCAACAGCTTATTACATCAGCAGATCCTAGATGGACGGTAGCCGAATTGTTGCAGAGGGCTCAGGACTTGCCAAGCAATCCGATGGCCATGTTGACGGAGGTGATTGATAAGGGATTACAAAAACAGGCTGAGGTGTTGTCAATGACAATGACAAAACAGCTTGAGCATAGTCAGCAGGTTATGGCAGCCTTAGTACCTTTGCGCACAAACTCGAAAGGGCAAGGCCGACCCTATAAGCAGTCATCAGACGAAATACAGTGTCATCGAAAAGCGTAAGGTGGAGATATCATCTAAAGTAATGCCTGGACTTTTGGCCCATGGATCCGCTTTGGGGCGTTTCCCTAGCGGAGATAGTTATTTTGATGAAGCTTGTTGGAGAGAATACAGGAACAAGTTGTGGGACTTGGTTATAGATGGTGATAAAACTGCTATAAAGCTGCAAACTTTGTGGTGAGAATGCATGAACTGTGTTAAAACCTACGAACTGAAACAGCGAATGGCTGCTGCAGTTAGAGCAACTTTGTCAGGACGAGATGCAGCGCCAGGTGTATCTGAGTTGCAGCTGAAAGATGTGTCTGAGAACTGTCGACCGATCGACCGGGGCCGCCCCCAATACATCTTGCGGCGACCACACCGCGTTTACCAGCCGTCACCACTGCCGTTTGCACACAGCGGGGAACCTTCCTCTGACATCGCCAGCGACGGCTCGGATTCGGAAGACAATACCGGCAGCGAGGAATTCAAACAGCGCCGACTTTGCTTTACGGCCCCTCTTAGAAAAAATGGAGCGCTTGGAGGCTCGCGGTTACAGCGTTCCTGCCACCGCACTCCTCCCGCGGATACCGACGGCTCCGACCAAGGCGGTACCGGCTGACGCACCACCGACACCGACAGCACCGACAGTAGCAGCGGAGCAGCTGCCACGGCAGCAGCCCCCACCCCTTTCCCCCGCAGCGGCTTTAGCCGCACCACTCTGTTTTGATTTAAAGCAACAGTACTCATTTTGTCATTTCTGATTGTAACGTCTTTCAGAGATTTGTTATTTAGAGTTTTGTTAAGTTTTTCTAATAAGCATAATGAATAAGTAAGCATTTGGTATTTATAAGTACTTAGTACATAGTAATTGCAGTAAGGTGTATGCACTTAGTTAAGAGTTCAAATTGTAAGATTTTCTTTTGGTTCGAACCTTCTTAGTTGTCTGCCTAGGCATTTCAAAGGAGCTCCATGTAATATAGTTAAGGAATGTATAAACAGCTTTTAATTTTGGAAAGTGTTTTTTAGTTAATGTAACAATTTTATTTCTTTTTAGACACTGATTTGATGGATTAATTTTAACATAGTTTTTTAAGGTTTTAAGGATTTTTTGGTATTAGCATAAGTTAAGGTTTGTAGTAAATAGGTATTAATTTTAACAACTATTCCTTCACTAATGTGCAGAAGAACCAAGACTGAGAGGAAACAGCATTTCCCATGAAGTCGAACATCAATCACAATAACTGTTATGATAATCTGGGGTCAAAAGCATCAATCAAAAAATATTTTGTCCTGAATGCCGAATTTGAAAATAGGCAGTTTGGGCTGGTAAATACAGAAAACCTATTTTGTGGTGAGAAAAAGGATTTAAATCCCCATGGAAAATTATTGAAAGGGATTGGCATAAGTGGGAAATAAAGACTAGAGAAATTTTAGTTGGGAAATATCAGGAATAATTAAAAGGATTAGTAAAAGGAAAAGTAAGAGACATAAGATTTTGAAGGCAGAGGAATTGAAATAACAAAAGCACAATGGGAAATGGTAAACGAACTAACCAAGGAAGTAGAGAAGAGACTCCAAATGGAATTTTGAAGTGGGTTAAGGAGTTAAAAAATCTGTAGGGCTCCTGAAGAATGTAACTGCTGCCGAGAAGAAAATACACCCGGCTGCTGGTTGCACCCCAGCAGGCCGAGGAGGCAGAGTTCACATATACTTGTGGAGCCTAATTTTGATCCTAACCCTATTTGTACATAAGTAGTCCAATCGAAATCAAAAACCATGTTCCCATGTGTGGAATCTTGATCAGACCGGAGAGAAAAGACTTGAACTTGAAAAAGCAATAGTAAATTTTTCTGCTACAGTTGAAATCATGATGAATGCAAGTATAGATGCAATAAAAGTGCAGCAAATTGAAATCAATAGTCTCTCGAAAATATCTACTCAGAATAGATTAGCTTTGGATTTTTTATATGTTAAGGAAGGGGGTGTATGTGTAGTCATAAATGTAAGTTGTTGTAGTTATGTTAATCTAGATAAATGAGTGGAAACAGATTTACAGGCGATTGTAAACCACAATCAGATATTACATCAGATTTCTTTAGATGATACTTCTTGTGGATTTAAAGAAATATGGGATAAATTAACTTTCTGGTTACCAGATCTAAATTGGCTTCAACATTTGTTTGTAATATTGTTGGAACAATTGTAATATTGCTATGCATAATACTCTGCAATTGTTGTTACAAAATACTAAGACCTTTAAGTAAGATTGCTCATGTCAATGAGTTACAAGTAGAGAATTATGATCAGAATGTGATCAGAACAGATGAACTTAATTATGATCCAATTAAGAAGGTTCTGAAATATCTGGAAATTTTAACACAAATCAATGGTGACAAAAAAAAAAAAGGGGGGAATTGTGATGAATATACTGGTGATTTGTGTTAAAATTGTAAGACTTAGAGTGCACTGGGATTAAGGGTCAGGATCTTGTGAGGCCTGTTTAGAGGGTAAAGAGAAAGAAACCTCTCTTGCAGACTTGCAAGGACACTGGTTAATTGGAGACATCACGGCTGAGAAGGAGCTGTCTTAAAGATAAACATTCAGAACTAGGAATTTGTTTTCTTCAGATAAGAAGCCTGCACAATTGAGCATGTGTGAAAGTGGATGCTTTGACCCTTACCACACTGAATGTAGGGAGAAGGGATTTGACCACCTATTCTAAGACTATCATATGCCTCCCTTCTATTTAGCATAAGTTTGCTTATATAGATGATGAAACTATATAAGATGAAGAAAACTATTGTAAGGTTGCTTTTTGGGTGAAGTTGGTACCAATAAGAGATCAGTATTACTAGGATGAGCAAAAACACATTATTATGGGTAATTTTATATTGGGCAAAGCAATGAAGCTCTTTTGCTCTTGCTGATTGCCTGCAAGTTTTCTGTCTGTGAAGCTAAAGCCTGGCCAGATCTACCTTTACAGATTAAAGAAATCTTGCTACCATTAAACAAATTATGATTTTTGACCATCCTAGAGAAAATAAAGATGCAACATAACAGGTAATAATTGATTGAACTTTTTCAGACGTGTCTGATAGGGATACCCAGACTTAATGTAAATGTGTTTGTTAATTATAGTAGTAAGTTTTAAGGTTCTTAGGTATTATTGTACTCATTTTGATTATTGTTAAACTTGTTTATAATTGTATTATGCAAAGTGTTCAAAGAATAACTTCCAAGGCCTTACTTGCACAAAAGAAAAACGGGGGAATTGTTGTCGGACAAGAGGGGACATGGGTCCCAGGAACACCTGTGCAATTCA
Source organism: Melanerpes formicivorus (assembly GCF_026170545.1). Classification (NCBI taxonomy): domain Eukaryota; kingdom Metazoa; phylum Chordata; class Aves; order Piciformes; family Picidae; genus Melanerpes; species Melanerpes formicivorus. The sequence continues at coordinate 335,766 of NW_027142530.1, forward strand.
GGCCTTGAAGAATTCTCTGTTGATAATATACTGGCGGAGTAGGAGATGTGAGAAAGTGCTGATTGCTTGGTATGCTGAAGTCCAGCTGCCCCTGAGATGGGAGGCAAGCAAGATAAGGAGGAGGCGATATCTGGGAAAGAGAGCAATTAGGCCGGATAGAAGAATTCCACAGAGTTGTGAAAACAATGATGTAACCTTTTAGAGAGCAACCAATAATATGTTGCCAAGTGGGCATAATTATAGCAAACTGTATATAAGATGTGTCTGATGCTCAATAAAGTTGGAATCCGCTGATCAAATTGGTCGTTAAAGCGGCCCCCTTCTTGCAGTATCCACCACTGTGCCAAAATCAATGACTAATTCCCTGAGGGACACCATGGCCATTTCCTACTCAGGATGTGCTGCACAAGCGTATTTCTTTCTATTATTGATTTCAGCAGAGTATTTTCTCCTCACCACCATGTCCTACGATCGTTATGTTGCCATCTGCAGACCCCTGCATTATGAGACCCTCCTGGGCAGCAGAGTTTGTCTCTACATGGCAGCAGCTGTCTGGGCCTGTGGGGCTCTCTATGCTCTGCTGCACACAGCCAATGCATTTTCCCTGCCCCTCTGCCAGGGCAATGCTGTGGAGCAGTTCTTCTGTGAAGTGCCCCAGATCCTCAAGCTCTCCTGCTCCACATCCTACCTCAGGGAACTTTGGCTTCTTGTGGCCAGTGTCTGTTTAGTCTTTGTCTGTTTTGTGTTGATTGTGGTGTCCTATGTGCAGATCTTCAGGGCAGTGCTGAGGATCCCCTCTCAGCAGGGACGCCACAAAGCCTTTGCCACCTGCCTCCCTCACCTGGCTGTGGTCTCCCTGGTTACAAGCACTGGCTTCTTTGCCTACCTGAAGCCCTCCTCCATCTCGTCCCCATCCCTGGACCTGGTGGTATCAGTTCTGTACTCAGTGATGCCTCCAGCAGTGAACCCTCTCATCTACAGCCTGAAGAACCAAGAGCTGAAGGCTGCCTTGAGCCAACTGATTCCTGGATGCTTTCAGAAGCAATAAACTCTTTGTCTTCTCCTGCAGAGCAGTTCTGATGTCACTCAGTGCAGGCCCAGACTGACTGCTGGAGTTCTGGCTGCTGCTGGGGCTGTTCCCCTTGTGAGAATGTTGTTCCCACACATATGTCTTTCTTCAGAGCATTTCTGGTTCAGTGTTGTCCTCTGTGCTGTGACCCAGAGGCTGCAGACATGAGGAGCTGTGCTCCCTGTGTGTTCAACACAATAAAGGACCCTGCAGGGAGTTGCATCTGTGAGTTCCTTCCTCCAAGGCTTCTGTGGAGCTGCAGGGCAGTGCCTGTGTGCAGAGGTGGAGGGGCAGAGTCTCAGCACAGCAGCAGTGCCAGGGAGCCCCAGAGCTTGAGCTGTCCTCAGCTGCTCTTTCTTCCCTTCCACCCTCTCCTGCTGAGCCTCTGTGCTGGGGTAAGGCCTGAGTGCTCTGGCAGCTTGGGCACTGTGCTGCTGTGTGGCAGTGCTGGGACTGCAGTTAGGGACAGGCCAGGGGCACTGCTGGTACAGAGCTGTGCTCCAGAGCAGCACTGTCATCAGAATAGGAGGTCTCCTCATGCCTTCATACCCAAACCCCCTCCCATTACAGAATGCACCTACTCAGAGTTCAGATTGGATACCCTGACCCCCTTCCTGTATAGACTCAGTCCAAACATGGTTCCTTTAACCCCTCCCAGTACAGATGTGGCTTCATCCCATTACAAACTGGATCATACTGTCCTCTAGCACTGCAGCCTGGGTCCCATCCCAGCATAGACTATATTCCCTGAAGCCCGTATCAGTACCATCTGCATCCATCCCAGTACAAACTGCACACCCTCATGCCCTCCCAGTGCAACCTGTACCCTGTCCCAGTCCAAACAGGATCCCTTTTATCCCTCCAGGCCTTGTCTGAATAAAAAGTAGATGCTCTTATCCCCTCCCAGTACCTCCTGGACCCTTTTCTAGTATAAGCTGCATTCCCTGGGCCCATTCCAGTACAGTCTGGTCTCCACATATTACAATCTGGATGAAGCTGTGACCACCTGGCTGGGCCCAGCACATGCCCAGCAGTGCCACCGAGCCTCCTCTCACCGTAGGATGAGCTGGAGCCAGGCACCATGGTGACAATGACTGAGGCCTCACAGGCACCGGTGCCCAGGCTGGCCCTGCACACAGACTCACTGGAGTCAGCTGCTGTGATGTGGAGCACACACACCCAGGAGCGTGAAACCTGGGAATGGGGACAGCTATCAGTGTCACATGGTGGGGCATAGGGCAGGGCTTGGGGTGCTGCTTGTGTTGCCCAGGCCCCACCTGGTGCCCAGAGGGCAAGAAGCCACCACAACTCTACCAGGTGATGGTGCTGGAGCCAGGTCCTGCCACCATGCAGTCAAGGTCCAAGGTCTGGCCCGCGGTGATGGACGGGGATGAGGACTCGATGAGGACTTGTGCTGCCATCCCTGCCAGGAGGCACCTGGCTGGGTTGTGGTCCCACCAAAAGCATCCCTTTACCATGACACCTCACCTGGCACCAAGGCCACCTTGATGGCTGCACGGGCTGTGCCAGCAGGGCTGGAGCCCACCCAGAGGTAGATGCCATGGAAGAGCATTTAACCCCTCCCAGTACAGATCTGGTCACATCTCAGGACAAACTGCATCTCCTCAACCCCTCCAGCTCAGATCTGGTCTTATCCCAGGACAAACTGCATCACTGCCATCTCCCACACAGTTTCCTGTGCCACTACAAAGTGCATCCCTTGGACCCCTTCCCAGTCCCAGCTGCACCCAGCACAGCACAAAGTGGATATCCTGATCCCAGTGCAGCTGTGGCCTGATCCTGGTACAAATGGGATCCCATTGCCATCTCCCAACACAGTCTGAGTCTCATCCCAGTACAAAGTGCATCTCCTGAAACCCTGATTCCATCCCAGCACAGACCAGGGCCCATCCCTGCAAACTGATCCCCTGATACCCTCCCAGTTCAGACCGAGGCCCCCTCCAGGTACAAACTGAACCTCTCTGAGCTCTCCCAGTACAGACTGGGCTCCCTCCCAGTACTAACAGGAGCCCCTGGTGCCTCCTGGTAAAGTCTTGAACACCTCAAAGTAAAAGCTGATCCCATGGCCTCTCCCAGTAACAGTGGCCATTGTCCCAGTATACTCTGAAATCTTATCCCAGTACAGACTGGGCCCTTCCTGTCCCAACCAGATTCCTGCAGTCTGGGGCTCCCCAGGTCAAGAGAGACAGAGGTCTGCTGGAGAGAGTCCAACAGAGGCTAGGAGGTTGAGGAAGGGACTTGAACATCTCTGTTGCCAAGACACTATCCATTATTGACCTGGACTCCTGGCTCACTGGGGAGGTCCCAGGGTATTGGAGAGGAGCAAATGTGACACCCAGCTCCAAGAAAGGAAGAAAGGAGGATCCAGGAAACTATAGAGCTGGCAGTGTGAGCTCAGTAGCAGGGCAGGGTAGGCAGCAGGGCATCTCCAGCACCATTACATGTCCTGGAGAGGACAAGCAGGGGATCAGGCCCAGTCAGCATGGGTTTAGGAAGGGCAGGTCCTGCCTGACCCACCTGATCTCCTTCTCGGACAGGAGGACTGACTGTTGGATGAGGAAAAGGCTATTGTCTCCCTGGCCTTTCCAAAAGCCTTTGGCACTGCTCCCCACAGAATTCTCCTGGGCAAAGTGGCTGCTCCTGACTTGGATGAGCAATGCTCTGCTGGATGCAGACCTGGCTGGGTGAAAGGGCCCAAAGAGTGGTGCTCAGTGGAGATAAATCCAGCTGGTGGCAGATAGTCACAAGTGTTGTTCCTCAGGGCTCAGTGTTGGGACCACTTCTGCTTAACATCTTTATTGATGACCTTGATGAAGACACAGAGTGTGTCAGCAGTGAGTCAGCAGATGACACCGAGTTAGGTGGCAGAGTTGATCTGCATGAGGGTAGGGAGGCTCTGCAGGGGGACTTGGGTAGATTTGATCCATGGCCAACGTTCCCAGGAGGAGCTTAACAAGGCCAAGTGCCAGGTCCTGCACTTGGTTCACAACAACCCCAAGCAATGCTACAGAGATAGTGTGGCTGGAGAGCTGTCTAGCAGAAAGGGACCTGGGGGTGCTAATGGACAAGCATCTGAATAGGAGCCAGCAGTGTGCCCAGGTGGCCAAGAAAGCCAAAGACATCCTGGCTGGGATCAGAAATGCTGTGTCCAGCAGGAGCAGGGAGGTGACTGTCCCCTGGGACTCAGCTCTGGGGAGGCCACACCTTGACTCTTGTGTCCAGTTTTGGGCACCTCCATCCAAGAGAGATGTGGAGGTGCTGGAGCCAGGGCAGAGGAGGGCAAGGAGCTGGGGAAGGGCCTGCAGAGTAAATCAGATGAAGAGCAACTGAAGGAGCTGGGGCTGGTTGAAGTCCAAGCTCAGGGCACTACAGATGTAGTGTGCACCTGCTTGAAATCTGGGGATGATGCAGCTTCTGGTGGTTGTGTGAAGGGAAGAAAACTTCCATAGTGTGCAAATTAAAGGGTTCAGAGTGGAGGTGTCCTGGTTTGAGGCTAGGCAGATCCTCTCTTGCTCCTGAGAGCACAGAGGAGGTGAGGATAAAGAAAAGTCACTCAGAGGGGATCCTTGTGGTCCAAGAGGCCCAGGCTCTGTGTTTCAAGAAATGGCCATGGAGAGTAGAGACAGAGCAGGGAGGGTACAGAAATGTCATGGTGAGAGCTGCTAGGAAAGCAAGATGGGTGTCAAGAGCATGAAGGGAAAGAGCTGCAGGCATGGGGCAGTGTAGCACCACCTGCAAGGCTGACAGCTCAACAGGACTGAGGTCTTTCTCCTCCTGTCTATGGCAGTCGGCTCTGCCTCCAAGGCCAGGGAGAGGAAACTTAAGCTTGAGACTCTCTGGATCTGACTGCTCAGGCTCTGTGGCCAGGGCTTGGCCTTTCTGCTGCAGAAACCAAACACAGTGTGGGGGACAGTGTAGGACAGCCTGTGGTGGGAATGGCAATGGGCACTGGCAAGGCAGGAAGTCATCAGGAGAACCCAAAGCTTTGCCTTCTTGGCTATGGCAGTCATCCACCACCACCAAGGGCTGTGAGGAGACTTCCTAAGGCACCAGGGGGTCCTCAGTGCTTCCTTAAACACCCCCAGGAAGGCTGGGGACTCTCATCCCCTTGTCCTTCTCTCAGCATCACAAACCCCACACCCCACAGCACCTGAGGAGCCCTGACCCATGCATGAGGGACAGGATCTGCCTGCCCAGGCACTGTGGTCAGGGTTTGGCCTTTCTGCTCCATAAACCAAACCCACAGTTTGCTCTCCTGCACTTTGCCTTTGTCTGTTGCAATCATGGCCTCCACTGAGCTGCTCTAAGGAGCCCTTGGGAGGCTTTGTTGGTAATGCCCCTCAGTGGGGCCAATCAGTGCTTCAAGGTACTTTGTGTTTTCCTTCTGACTTCTGAAGAAGTTTCTTCAGTCTTCTCTCAGTACCTGAGGTTCCTGCAATGAGTCCCAAGTGCCCTCAGGAGATGTTTGTGTCTCTGCACTCTTCTTCAGGATTTCAAAGTGCACCTCACAAAGCTCAATTTTTTATGTCAAAGATAAAATATTTTACTCCATTTCAGTTTAGAGCAGAGATGATAATTCCCCAAGTGACACCGACCCAGGCTGTCTCAGCAGGACATCTGCACTTGCAGGAACATCTGTCCTTCAGTCTGACATTGAATGGACAACTTTGCTCCTCACCCTCCCCAACCTCCCCATTGCTGTCAGTGCCCACCTGGGGCTTACAAGGTGATTCAGCAGAATGTGTTCTGATCCAAGAGCCTCTGAATGACAGAGTGGATAAGGACAAGGCTGACCCTGAGTGACTGCAAGGGATCCTGAAGTCAAATCTATTTCTATGGCTGTGCCTGGAGAGAAGCAACAAGCACACAGACACAGGGACAGAGCTGGCTGGGTTCAGTGCAGGATAGAAACCTTGCCCCTGGAGACAGCAAAGGTTTCATAGTTTCATAGTTTCACAGTTTCATTCAGGGTTGGAAGGGACCACAAGGATCATCTAGTTCCAACCCCCTGCCATGGGCAGGGACACCCCACACTAGATCAGGCTGGACAGAGCCTCATCCAGCCTGGTCTTAAACACCCCCAGGGACGGGGCCTCGACCACCTCCCCGGACAACCCATTCCAGGGCTTCACCACTCTCATGGGGAAGAACCTCCTCCTCACATCTAGCCTGAATCTCCCCACCTCCAGCTTCATTCCATTCCCCCTAGTCCTATCACTACCTGAGAGCCTGAGAAGTCCTTCCCCAGCCTTCCTGTAGGCTCCCTTCAGATACTGGAAGGCCACAATTAGGTCACCTCGGAGCCTTCTCTTCTGCAGACTGAACAGCCCCAACTCCTTCAGTCTGTCCTCATAGGAGAGGTGCTCCAGCCCTCTGATCATCCTCGTGGCCCTTCTCTGGACACGTTCCAGCACCTCCACATCCCTCTTGTAATAGGGGCTCCAGAACTGGACACAGTACTCCAGGTGGGGTCTCACCAGGGCTGAGTAGAGGGGGAGGATCACCTCCCTCGACCTGCTAGCCACACTTCTCCTGATGCAGCCCAGGATCTGATTGGCTTTGCGGGCTGCAAGTGCACACTGAGAGCTCATGTTGAGCTTTTTGTCCACCAGCACCCCCAAGTCTCTCTCCTCAGGGCTACCTTCCAGCCAGTCACTGCCCAGCCTGGATTTGTGCCTGGGATTGCCTCGACCCAGATGCAGGACCCTGCACTTGCTCTTATTGAACTTCATGAGGTTGGCCTGCGCCCACCTCTCCAGCCTGTCAAGGTCCCTCTGGATGGCCTCCCTTCCCTCCAGCGTGTCTGCTGCACCACACAGCTTGGTGTCATCAGCAAACTTGCTGAGGGTGCACTCAATGCCACTGTCCATGTCACCCACAAAGATGTTGAATAAGACAGGTCCCAGGACTGATCCCTGAGGGACTCCGCTTGTCACTGGCCTCCACTGGGACATGGAGCCATTGACAGCCACAAAAAAGGTGTCTGTCCAAAGACACAGAGAGGTGGAGAAGTGGCTGGCAGAGGGTGCCCTGGAGTTCAGTTTCCTCCTCCTGGAGATCAGGACAAACACTCACAAAGCTTTGGCATTCTCAGAGGATGAGAACTGAGCCTGGAGAAGTCTGACTTGGTGCTGGCCCTTGGTGCAGGTTGTGCCTGAGAGATGTCTGAATGGGGGAGATGCTGGACACAGCTGCTGTGACCCAGGAGAGCTCCAAGGCTCTGGCTGTAGGGTCACTGTTTTGAGAGGTGGAGATCCTTGACGTTCATCAGGTGTTTCTCTGAGCTGGAGAACCTTGGATGCTGAATCATCCTGGGATCTTTTGCCACTTGCACAGACCCTGAAGGTTTTGACCTCCAACGTTTTCTATCAGCTCCCTGTTGGCTGTGGTCCAAGCACAGATGATTAGGTGGTGTTGGATGATAGGTTGGACGCGATGATCTTGAAGGTCTCTTCCAACCTGGTTTATTCTATTCCATTAATTCTAATTCTGAGCTGGCAGGACGTGACCAACCCCCCAGGGACAGGGAGAGCAGTGCAAGGCTGGGAGAGCAAGGGTGCAGCACACCAAGGACACTTCTCAGTTCTCTATTTCTCTGTCCTGATCCATCCCTGGCTTACCCTGGGCTACTTCATGGTCTAGGCCTTTTCTTTGTTTGTTTGTTTTTAACCTAAAATGAGAATGCATGTTGTGTTGTAAGGAATTTTGACTTTCCCATTAACTATTTAAAATTAAGGCAAACTGGTGAGGTGACACAGAAATCCATATGGACATTTTCTCTAGTCACACAACAATTAAACAATCATAACAGTCAGTCCTAATTCGCATGGTGCTGTGGTGCATTCTTCTGAGTGATGCTTTTGATCCCAGATTATCCTAACAGTTATTGTGATCGATGTTCGACTGCATGGGAAATGCTGTGTGCTCATGGTCTTGATTCTTCTGCTGTTGTTCATTGCGATGATTGCAGTTGGCATGGGGTAGACATTTCTTGCTGCTATCACTAAACCCCCTTAGCTATAAAATATACATCCTCTTTTTTTGGTTTGTTGATTTTTTCTTGATAGATTTTTTAACTTTTTTTAACTTTTTGAATTTTATTATTTTTATTTTTTAATTTAATTTTTATTTTTAATTTTTATTTTAAGTATTTTATTTTATTTTTTGATCTTATATTATTTTTAAAAAAATATTTTAATTATTTTTGTGTTTGTTTTATTTAATCTATTTTTAAAATTTATAATATTTTTATTTCAATTAAAAAAATAATAACTTTAAAAAATCTTAATTTTTTATTTATTTAATCTATTTTTTAATATTTCAATTTTATTATTTTTTTAACCTTTTAAAAAAAATACATTATTTTTACTTTTATTTGTATTTTATTTTTTAATATTATTTTAATTAATTTTTATTTTTTAATTTTAAGTATTTTTAATTTAATTTTTAAAATATAATTGTAATTAATGTTTTTAATATGCCTTTTAAATATTTTTTCTTTTATTGTTATCTGTATTTTTTGGTCTATAATTTTTAATAATTTTTTAGGTAATTTTATTTTTCTTTTAAATATACTTTTATTTATTGATTTTTTATAGCTTTTCATTTTTCTTGAATTTTATTTAACATACTTTAATCTTGTATTAATTAATTTTTAATGTTATTTTATAATCTATTTTTTAAATTATTTTTTTATTTTTTTTTTTAAATTTTATTTTAGTTTTTGCCTTTTTTATTTTCTTTTTAACCTTTTTTGTATTTAATATTTTGTCCTTATTTTTCATTTTAAACTTTTGTAAATTTTTATTTTGCTAATAATCCTTATGCTTTTTGTTAATAGTTATTTTTTGTTAGTAATCCTTATGGGGTTTATTTGTTTGGTTTTTTTAAAATTATTATTATGTTAAATTGTTTTTTATATTAAATATTTTTTCTTTCTTTTTTATAATTTGCTTTTTTAATTATTATTATTGTTGTTATTTTGTACTTTTCCTTTGTAGTAGTACTCTGTGCTATTAGCCAAACACCAAACTCAGGTGTGAGAGGCAATGCACCAGAATAGACTCTCCAGTCTGTCTATTAGCTGAGGAAGGAGGTGGATGTGGAAAGTTTAATCCATCTGATTGGTGCCTAAAGATTGAGGCCAATGGGGAGGCAGCAATAAAGATAGCCTCCAACAGCAAGGATATAGCTCATGGACCAGTCCAAACCTGGAAAGGACTGGAATGGGACACATTGTCTTGGTTGGCTGGTGGGCCATGGGTCAAATGAGTGTCATTCTTCTCTCTTTGTGCAACAGCAGCTCTAATCTTTCTGTCTGATACCCTGGTTTGTATACTTATCCGTCCTGCAGTCAGGCAGGTGCAGGTTGTAGCCATATCAAGTGAGCCAGAAAAGCTATAAAAAAGAGCAGTGTGATGTATCTGCAAATCAGACCAACATCAGAAATGAGCCAAGAGGAAAGGATTTAGTTAATGGTGAATGAATTTTGTGAAGACAATTATTAAAGCAAGGAGAGGAGGGGTTGATGGGATCAAAAGGAGGTAGTGTCTTTACAAAGGAAGAATTGGCTAAGAGGGAGTTGGAAGAGAAAGGGAGGAACCAGACAGTTCACCTTCTCTATGTGTTTGTAAATCACAAAGGGGCCTCTGCTAAGTCCCTTCCCTTGAACCTTGCTGTAAATCAGCAGGGGTCTGTCCCAAGATAGCAGACACTGAACACAGCCTGAACTGCTGAACTTTTAGGCCAGGGCACAGGCTTAACAGACTACTGAATATTAATGTCTCCACCCAGAGAAGTGGAGAACCTAATTTAAATGAAGATAGGATGCATGAAGCAGGGAGGGTTCATGTGAAGTTGGACATGGATCAGGGGTCTTAAGAAAGACTAAATCCTGAGTACCTGAGCCAGTGGGGAAAGGGAGAGGGAAATCTGCACCCGGAAATGTAGGATGAAAGGGGAGCTGTGCCTTCAGCAATGAGAGAGACCCCACAGGGAGTTGTCCTATGGACTCTCCCTTTATTCAAATAGAGTTTTACAAGACTTCTCTGTCTCTGTTATGAACTTCTAGATGGGAAGAATTCTTCCTTGCATGTTGCACACCCAGGGAGCACAGCTGCTTATGTCTGCAGTCTCTGTGTCACAGCAGACAGGCCAGCACTGGATCAGAAATGGTCTGAAGAAAGACTGTGGTGGGGAAACAACATTCTCACAAGGGGAACAGCACCAGCAGCAGTCAAAAAGAGATAAACCTGACTGTGAGTGACATTAGCACTGCTCTGCAGGAGGAGACAAAGAGTTTATTGCTTCTGAAACTATCCAGGAATCAGTTTGATCAAGGTAGTCTTCAGCTCCTGGTTCCTGAGGCTGTAGATGAGAGGGTTCATTGCTGGAGGCACCACTGAGTACAGAACTGACACCACCACATCCAGGGATGGGGAAGAGATGGAGGAGGACTTCAGGTTTGCAAAGATGGCAGTGGTTAGAAAAAGAGATACCACAACCAGGTAAGGGAGGCAGGTGGCAAAGGCTTTGTGGCGTCCCTGCTGAGAGGGGATCCTCAGCACTGCCCTGAAGATCTGCACATAGGACACCACAGTGAACACAAAACAGACAAATAATAAACAGGCACTGAGCAGAATAAGCCAAAATTCCCTGAGGTAGGATGTGGAGCAGGAGAGCTTGAGGATCTGGGGCATTTCACAGAAGAACTGCTCCACAACATTGCCCTGGCAGAGGGGCAGGGAAAATGTATTGGCTGTGTGCAGCAGAGCATAGAGAAAGCCACAGGCCCAGACAGCTGCTGCCAGGTGGAGACAAACTCTGCTGCCCAGGAGGGTCTCATAGTGCAGGGGTCTGCAAATGGCAACATAGCGATCGTAGGACATGGTGGTGAGGAGAGAAAACTCTGCAGTAAGCAAGAAAAATACAAAGAAGACCTGAGCAGCACATCCTGCATAGGAGATGTCCATGGTGTTCCTCAGGGAATTGTCCAAGGATTTGGGCACAGTGGTGGAGATGGCACCCAGGTCAGTGAGAGCGAGGTTGAGGAGGAAGAAGTACATGGGGGTGTGGAGGTGGTGGTGCCAGGCTATGGTGGTGATGATGAGGCCATTGCCCAGCAGGGCAGCCAGGTAGATGGCCAGGAAGAGGCAGAAGTGCAGGAGCTGCAGCTGCCTTGTGCCTGGCAATGGCAGGAGGAGGAAGTGGGTGATGGAGCTGCTGTTGGCCATCTGCTGCCTCTGGCCATGGGGACCTGTGCAAGGAGGGAAAGGCAGTGACAAGTTAGGGCACACTTCTCTCAGCCTCATTGTAACCTCTGTCCTTGAGCTGCATGAGAAATGGATCTGCTCAGTCCCGTCACTACCAACCAGGGATGGTTCATCACAGCTTCATATGCAGCAGGGACTCAGAATTGCCCTGAAGATTCCTCTGGAGTCAGAACAGAAAATGACCAACAGCCCAAACCCAGTGAAAGAATGTCCCATGGAGAGGTGATGAAATAGGCAGCAGCTCTGAAGTGCTGCAGAGACAGTGAAGGGAAGAGAGAAAGGCAGAAGTGATGGGGATGAAGCCTTCTCCTTCCCCAGCTCTGCTCACTGCTGCTAACAGGATGGAACTGAAGGGCTTTGGTCCTCCTTCTGTGTGCACACTCCAGGAGCCTTCAGCTGAGCATCAGCTGCTGAGATGGAGATGCCTCCAGGAGCTACAGCTGCAGTGTCCTGCACTCACAGACTCACTGTGTCAGTGACTGCAGTGACTTCTCCTCCAGTGAGCTCTCAGCATCCTCCCAGTCCTGGCCATGCTGAAGCTCTCTCTGCCTTCCTCATCTCCCTGAGATCCGCTGGCAGTGCCCTCAGCCCTGCTGTGCTGTGCAGAGGACCTGCTCCTGGCCAGAGCTTTCTCCTGCTGCGCTGCCTGCTTGCCAGCAGCACCTTCCAGCCCAGAAGCCTGGACCAATAGGGCAGCAGAGGTCCAGCCTAAGGTGTTTTAATGACTCCTCTGGCTGCTTTTGGTGCTCTGTAAACCTCAGGGACTGAGAGGAAGCTGATGAAACCTCTCCAGAAGTCAAAGTTGGATTCAAACTCTGAAGTTTCTTCTGCTTTTAATGGGTCCCAGTGAAGCATACTGGGAAAGGGTCCCCAGGGTCTGGTTAGAGCAGGAGACAGTGGATGCAAGGGAAGCTTCACTGGAGGCACTGAAGCATCTCCAGGCTGTGGTGAGAGCAGAGAACTGGGGCAGTGCTGACAGGTCAGGACAAGCAGCTCAAGGTGGCTCTGCTGCTGAGCAAACCTGGAGGGGTCTCATTGATCCAAAGGGCCAAGCCCTCACCCCCAGCCCCTGGCATGGCAGATCCTGTCCCTCACCTGTGGCCCGGGGATCTGCTGGGGGCAGTGGGGAGTGAGGCTATGCAGTGAGCAGGGTAGGACCTTGTCAGGTTTTGCTGTGGTTTGTTGCTGAAAAGGAATGAAATGTACCTTTAAAAGTACTTTTTATCAGATACTTTGTGCAATAAAAACCTCTCCAATTATCTGCAGAAACCTTGGCAATAATTAGAGGTTCAGCAGTATTTAATGAGCCCCATGGAGTATTTGGGGCTGATTACATCATCCTTAGGTACTGCCAGGAGATTCTGCCAAGCTACTGCCAAGAAGCCTCTCAAGAAGTCCAAGTCAGGAGAAAACTCCAAAGTACCTGGAAGCACTGATTGGCCTCACTGAGGCTTGTTACTGACAAAGGCTCCCCAGGGACTCGTTAGAGCAGCTTGTTAGAGGCCAGGATTGCAGGGAGACAAAAGCAAAGTACAGGGGAGAAAAACTTGGCTTTGGTCTAGGAAGCAGAAAGGCCAAGCCCTGACCACTGCCCTTGCAATAGAAGAACCTGAAAGCCTCAAAGCAAAATTTCTCCTCACAGGTCTTGGTGGCAGAGGCCACTGCCAGAGCCAAGGGCACAAAGGCCTTGGTCCTTTTGGGCCTCTCAGCCTTGCCAGAGCCTCTATCCATCCCTATTGCAGCCTCTCCTACACACTCCCATACCTGCAGCTCTTTCCCTTCAGTCTGCTGACACCAATCTTACTTCCCCACCCAGCTCTCCCCCTGCCATTTCCATCCCTTCCCTGAGCTGTCTCAGCTCTCCCTGCCATTTACTGAGGCCTCTGGATGGCCTCATGCATAGCAGCTCTGTGCTTTGAGGGACCTTTCTTTGGCCTCATCTTCAGCCTGAATCTACCAAGCTGCACTGTGCGGAGGTTTTGGTCTCTCCCAACTCCCCAGAAGAGCTCCATCCTCTCTGAAACCACCCTTCAGCCATGTGCACACTGCTATGGCAGTGCCCTGAGCCTCCATTCAGCAGGCTGAAGCATCCCATGTCCCTCAGCCTCTCCAGAGATGTCAGCCTCCATCTTGGCAGATCTCCTCTGCACTCTCTGCAGTTCCTCCCTTCTCCATCAGACTGCAGAACCTCACACCTAGACACCAAGCATCCAGATGTAGCCACAGCAGTGCTGAGTTCAAGGGAGGACAACGTCTGTGTTTGGGTGGCCACACTCCTCCAGCCCAGCCCAGCTGCAGTTGTCCTTCCCTGTGTGCAGGGTTTGTTCCATCCCAGGGCATTTGGAATGGTTCCTGCCAGACCCTATAGTGCCTTTCTGACTAGGGATGGGACACACTAGACACTCTAGCTCCAAACAACAGGCAGAAAGCATGTACTAGGATGGGGCCCAGTCTGTCAGGGAGTGGGCAAGGGGATATAGGTTGTAGTGGGAGGAGACACAGATAAGTGGTTGGAGGGCTTCAGGTGGTGTAGCCTTTAATGAGAGTGGCCCAAACCTGTCCTGGGAAGGAGTCCTGTTATGGCTGTTATTGATATTTAATAATTGGCTACACCAGGGGAAGTTTAAGCACGAGGTGAGGAGAAATTTCTTCCCAGAAACAGGAATTGGGCACTGGAATGTGCTGCCCAGGGAGGTGCTGGTGTCACCATCCCTAGAGGTGTTCAAAAAGATTGGATGTGGCACTTGGAGCCATGCATTAGGTGTCATGGGGTGTTGGGTGGTAGGTTGGACTTGATGATCTCTCAGGTCTTTTCCAACCTGGTTGATTCTCTGTTTCTGTGATTAGAAGGTGAAGGGAAAAGTCTGAACACAGCTGGTGACCAAACCAATGTCTGGTGACAAACCCAAGAGATTCCAAGACATGTAGTGAAAGGTGAGGAGAACATCTCCTGCCCAGCTGATGGAATGAGAAACTCACGAGTCTCCCAAAAGCAACAGAAAGAAGAGAAAAGAACCTCAGGAAAGTCTTGCTCAGTATTGCTCTATGAACTGCAGACAGGCCTTAGGCCTGGTCCTTGCAATGGGAGCTTAGGAGAAGACAGAGGCTTAGGGCCTGCTCTTGAAGGTGACATTTGCCCCAGCTCTTCCCAGAGAGGTCCTTGCTGTCCCCTGTTCTGCTCCCTCAAGCAGACCAGCACTCACACATGCCCTGCACTCTAACAGCCATGCAAACAAAGGAGAACAAGCTCAGGGTAATTGCTCCAACCAACTGCTTGAGACTGAAGCCCAAGGCAGGAATCCACAACCATAGCCAGGCCCAGAGCTCTGAGAAGCCCCAGGTGCTGTCTTCCTTTTGCACTTCATGCAGAATCTGCTTGGTTCCCATATCTCACTGATCATGGAAGGGCTGGGCTGGAAGGGACCTCCAAAGGTTTTCTTGTCCAACCTCCCCAGGGACATCCTCAAGTAGATCAGGTTGCCCAGAGCCCTGTCAAGCCTCACCTTGAAGATCTCCAGGGATGGGACCCCAGCCACCTCCCCAGGCAACCTGTTCCAGTGTTCCACTACCCTCATGGTGTAGAACTTGTGCTGGCTCCTCCTTCCTGCACAATCCTGCTTTGTTCCCATCTCTCACCCATGTCTATGGATGTCCTTCCTCTCTGATCCATGGAAACACAACAGCTTGTGTTCAGTGCTGTGCCCACTCCTCCTTCTGAGGCAAAGGCCATGCCTGGAGCCATTCCCTCCTGAGCAGCTATTTCTGCAACCTGTTTCCCTCCTCCCTGGGAAGCTGATCCTGCACCTGCAGTCCTATTGCAGAGGACTGGGAGAGCAGAGATCTTCACCATGGCCTTTTCTGCTTCACTTTCTCCTGAGCAAGGCAGAAAGCATCAGGCAAAGCTGTGCCAAGCAGAGGCCCTTTCCTTTGCAGCATTGTTTCATTTGTGCCATTTCACATCTCCTTGGACCCAACTTTGAGTCTCTCACTGATCAGTCACAGTTGTATTTGGGAGCACTGCCCCAGGGACACAGATTCCTGACCAGCTGAGGGGTAATCTTTTCCTGCCTTTACTGCCACATCTCCAATACTTTCCCTTTCCTCCTGGTGCTGCCCACCCTGTGTGTTTGTTCCTTATTACGGGATGGCGACAACCTGGATGGATGCACAGCCTGAGTGTTTTTCCCACAGCGGTGCCTTGACTTCAGGCAGTCAACGTTTGCTAATCAGTTAGGTTGCATCTCTGGACACATTTGGAATATCTCTTCTTTGGATCAGGAGTCTCTTCCATCCCCATCCTGTGTTTCTAATTCTGGATTATCCTTCAGGGAAGTGTTCATCCACAAGCTCAACAGGAGCCACCAGTGTGCACTTGCAGCCCAGAGAGCCAATTGTATCCTGGGCTGTAACAAGAGAAATGTGGCCAGCAGGGCCAGGGAGGTGATTCTCCCACTCCCCACCTGGAGCTCTGTGTCCAGTTCTGGACATCTATTACAAGAAGGATCTGGAAGTGCTGGAAGGTGTTCAGAGAAGGGCCATGAGGATAAGCATAGGGCTGGAGCTGCTCTGCTAATGGACAGACTGAGAGAGTTGGGGTTGTTCAGTCTGGAGAAGAGAAAGCTCCAAGGAATCCTTCTTGTGGCCTTCCAATATCTGAAGGAGGCTACAAGAAAACTGGGGAGGGACTTTTTAGGGTGTTGGGTAGGGATAGGACTGGGGGAGAATGGAGCAAAACTAGAAGTGGGGAGATTCAGATTGGATGTTAGGAAGAAATTCTTCCCCATGAGGGTGGAGAGACTCTGGAACAGGTTGCCCAGGGAGGTGGTGGAAGTCTCATCCCTGGAGGCTTTGAAGGCCAGGCTGGATATTGCTGTGAGCAACCTGCTCTGGTGTGAGGTGTCCCTTCCCATGGCAGGGGGCTTGGAGCTGGATGATCCTTGAGGTCCCTTCCAACCCTGACAATTCTGTGATTCTCAGTATGTCCAAGAGGTATTATCAGGTATTGGAATTCCAGTGAATGCCCTCCCCCCTCCAGCCCTTCCTTAGGGCTCTCAGGGCACCCCCAGCCATTGCTGTCATCAGCTCTCTGTGTTGTGTTCTGTATCAATCCAGAATGGACATTTGCTACCAAGGGCTTTCTTTCTAGATTCAGGTGATGAGATTTTCAGTTCCCTTTCTCCTTCTCTTCAGTCTGGTGTTCCGGCTCCGGCACTAGTGCCTGCTGGAACAGGATCCATGTGATTAAGAGGAACCCACTGGCAATTTCTGGGGAGACTCAGATTCACTGGAGGTGATCTGCACCATGCAATGTCCAGAGAAATGTGAACCCTACAGCACTCAAGGGAACAAATAGTTAGAGAGCAGCCCCATGGAGGACCTGGGAGTTCTGGTGGGCAGCAAGTTCTGCATGGGACAGCAATGTGCCCTGGTGGCCAAGAAGGCCAATGGGATCCTGGGATGCATTTGGAAGAGTGTGGCCAGCAGATCCAGGGAGGTTCTCCTCTCCCTCTACTCTGCCCTGGGGAGGCCCCACCTGGAATATTGCATCCAGCTCTGGGCTCCCCAGTTCAAGAGGGACAGGGTTCTGCTACAGAGGCTGTGAGGATGCTGAAGGGACTGCAGCACTGCCTGATGAGGAGAGGCTGAGAGGCCTGGGGCTGTTTGGTCTGGAGAGGAAAAGGCTGAGAGGGGATCTGATCAATGTCTATCAATATCTGAGGGCTGGGGATCAGGAAGCAAGAGGCAGGGACAGCCTCCGCTCACTTGTGCCCTGGGATAGGACAAGGGGCAATGAATGGAAACTGCAGCACAGGAAGTTCCACTTCAACAGGAGGAAGAACTTCTTGACTGTAAGGGTGACAGAGCCCAGGAACAGGCTGCCCACAGAGGCTGTGGTGTCTCCTCTGGAGACTTGCCAGCCCTGTCTGGATGTGTTCCTGTGAGACCTGCACTGGATTCTATGGTCCTGCTCTGGCAGAGGGACTCAGAGATCTCCAGAGGTCCCTCCCAACCCCTAACATCCTGTCACCTGTGACTCTGTGAATTGTCACAGGTCTCTGAATCCAAAGGAGATCCCAGCGGGAAATACCAAGGTTCCAGCTACAAATCATGAAGTCTGTTTGAGCTTCATCTTCAAGGATCCTTCTGAAGTCACCTTCCACTGCCCCTTTGGGCTCTTCTGGGTTCTCAGCTAATGCATCCATGTGGCAAGTCCAGCTGCCTTCAAAGCAGTGTAAGTTGTTCACAGAAGCTGAGAGGCTCTTTCCGTTTCACTTAGAGGGGCTCCTGATTGTCATGGGTTAAGTTTACTCTGCTGCTGTTATCCAGACCATGCTGCAGCCATGACAGCCTCAGAAATGAAAGTGCTGGCTGGAGCAAAGGATTGTGGGGCTTGAAGTTCAGGTTGCAGCATGGGAAGCTCCCTGTTCCAGTTGCTGCTTCTGGGTTCTGGGATTTTTTGGGTGTTGGCTGCTCTGCTGGGATGGCAGTGGGACAGGGAGGGGTAGGGAAGCAGCTCCCTGGTTTGGGCTTTTGCCTTGCTTGCTGCTGCTTGCTGCTGCTTTCCACTGTGCCTTTTCTGCACACAGGCTGAGGTCACTGTACTTTTGTATTCTGATGATCTGATTTGCTCAGGAAACTCTTCTCTCATTTGTTTCTGTATCCACACAAAGAGGTTTTGTGTGGTGTTCTTTTCCCCTCAGTTCTGTGTTGGGGGAGGCAGAGAGGTTAGGCTGCTGGTTCAGCTGAACCCAGTACATTCCTTTTCTGGAGCCCAATGTGTGGCAGGAAAGCAGCTGCCTTAATGAGGACAGATTTTGGCAGGAGACAAAAGGATTGTGGTAACAAAAAGAGATAAGAAGATGATTCAGTTAAGGCTTGAGGCTTGTCAACAGAGTTTGACAGAAGTTTTCTTACCTGTAGTGTGTTCACTATGTTGATGGATTGGCTTTCGGGGTCTGACAAGCTGTAGTCCTGTTTGTGCTGCTGATGGTGCTCAGTGTTAGCTTAGGGCAATGACTCAGAGATGTGCTCCCCACTGCCGGGCAGCTTACTCTGATTTCATCCAGTGCAATACCGGACACTCCCAAGGAAACCACTGTGAGATCTGCCCAGATGCTGGATACTGAGGAGTGGCAGGGGGTGGGGGGAGAGAAGGGGCAAATTCTTAGGCTGCTGGTCACCTCTGGTGCTTTGGAATTTCAGCCCTGAGGAAGTGCAAAATCCTCCCCAGCTGGGGAAAGGTTTGGGAAAAGTCTGTTGTCAGCCTGGGAGTTCCTGAGAGACAGAAATCACTGCAATGTGCTTGGGCCTAGCCCATGCTTCTCAATGCCTGGCCCATGCTTCTCGATGCATTCTCATCTCTGTGCAGAGGGCTCAGGGGCAAGAGAAGGTCTCTGGTCCTACAGACAGTGCCACAGGCATGGCAGCTGTGTCAGAATCAGCCTGTGACAGGATCAGCTGCCCCTCGTAGTGAATGGTGCTTATGACCAGGATTGTGCCCCAAATATTACCAGAACATGCTTCTGTGTGTGTGACTCAGACCCCCTTGGTCCCCCCTCCCTTCTAGAGTTAGTGGGGGTGGACCTTGGCCCCACTGAGTCCAGGTCAACAATCTGCCTGGGCATGTTTCCACCCCTGTGGCAAACAAGGCCCAGGCTACATGTTTGTTTGCCCTGTTTACAGCGTGTGCTTATGCTCATTTGGCAAATTATCGGTTGATTGGTTAATTATTGTGTTAGCAGTGGGTGCTGACTGGAGCAGTATTCTTTGGGGCAAATGGTAAATAGGAGTTGTTTGGTAAACAAGTGCCCCCCACGCTGGTGTCCGTGCCTATGCCTGCGTGCGTCTCTGTGCCGCTACGATCTGCCTCGCCCGGGACTTGAAGCAGCTCCAGAAGGCCTCACTGCACATTACCACTGTTGCCCAGCTGGGGGCAGTGCCGTGGAGCATGGGGTCAACTGCCGCATGAGCCATCGCCACGGGAGGAAACCATGGCAGCCCCTGTGCACCACCGGTCCTGAAGCGCTACAGCCCCCAGAGGGGGGAACCTTTGCCAGGTGCTGCGCTTCGTGGAGCCAGCGGCAAAAGCCTCTGAAGCTTCCCCTGGGAGGCTCCAGGACCTTTGTGCTCTGGGAGAAGCAGCAACCCTGCGGCACAGCCACGCGGTCGGCGCCGTTCTCTAGTTCCTCATGAGGGCACAGCCGTGCTGCGCTGTCTGGACTCTAAACACATCACCAAGGAAAGATTTCATGAGGTTCTCAGCTCGTGAGGAAGCCAAACCTTTGCTTTATAGAATTTGGGTTCAGGTAGTGCTGAAACTGTCCTGGGTTGAGGGTTTGCTGGTCACTGACAAACCCCTCCCCCACTGCTTCTCCAATCAGTTTCAACTCTAAATTCTATAACTCATTTGGTTCCTCTGAAGTGCCCAGGCACAAACGTTCTGCAGAGGTGGTTCCACCAACCCAATACTGCTGCCTGTGAATAGAAACTAAATCCCCTGCTGCATAGTTTGCATATCAATAGACTACCAATATATCTATTAATTGATATCCTTGCTGCTCATTCCCGAGGTCACACCTACAACACTCCTGTAGGGAAAAAGAAGCCTACAAGGAAAGCAGCTGATCCTGCAAAGGACCAGGAGGGATCAGGGTTCCCATGGGAACAAGAGAAAGAGCCTGGGCTGCTGGCTTGGTTCTTATCTCTGGCTTTGGAAGATGGCCGAGGACAAACAGTGGATGAAACAAGCAGCAGGCCCCAGCAAGGCAAAGGAAATCTCTGCTCCTCTGTCCAGGCCTGTGTTTCAGCTGTGAAGGAACTGTCCCAGGAGTTCCATCAGCTCCAGAAGAAGCTTTTATTCCCCACCTGTACAGTCCTGTGTTTCAGCCATGAGAAGCAGCTGCTCCCCTGTCCAAGGGAGAGAATTAGGGAGGCGCACAGCACAGCACACCCTCTGCTTTACTTGTGTGACCATGGGGAGGACATGAGGAAGTGGAAAGGAAAATCCAATCCAGTCCTGGCTGCAGGAGTCTGTGACTTACAGGGGAATTGTCCCCCCAGAGATGCTGCCTCAGTGTCCACTGGGAAATGGCCGAAGAAGAGCAGGGAAGCTGAAACTGCTTCTGGTCCTCCTGAAGGGACTCCCAAAGCATCTTCACGAGATGCAAGGGAACCAAGACAGAATTAGAGGGGCTCTGCCTGCAACCAGATGGAAGGGAGAGACAAATTGCTTTGTTGGACTGTACAGAACCAATGGCCTGGCAAGTTGAAGCCATGAGAGGATAAAGCTTTAGTAGATACAGGTGCCCAGAGTGCTCTGACACCATCAAACCACAAGGGGTGGAACCCTCCTGTGTTTCTGGTGTGAACAGGAGGATCCCCACACCTGGATGTGTTGGAAGCTGAGTACTGGGATGCAAGCCACAGTTTGCTTTCACTTGGAGGCATGGAAGGAGTCACTGGACTCGATTGCCCCAGAGGTGGAAACACAGCCCCAGCATTTGCAGCCTTTGGACTGGGCATGGACTGATCCAGACTGTGCTGGAACAGAGTGGAGCTGCAAAGCACCTGCAGTGAGCAGCCCTTTGGGTACTGCAAAGAGACCTCCTGTGGAGTGAGAATGGACAGTGCCTGAGGTGTGCTGCTGATTGCTGCTGGGCATGGTGCAGGTGGCACAGAATGAGGGCTTGGGAATGTCAAAGGTTAAGTTGAAAATTTGCTGCCATTACTCCACACCATCCTGCCTCATGCCACCTTCACAGGGACAGTGCTGGCTGGAGCAAAGTACTACAGGGCTTGAAGTTCAGATGGCAACATGGGAGGCTTCCTGTTCTGGTTGCTGCTGTTGGGTTCTGGCTCTCAGGTGCTGGCTCTTTGCTGAGGGGGATGGCTGAAGGGGTTTAACTCCTGGCTACTGCTGCTGACTGCTGTGCTTCTTTCTGCAAACAGCCTCAGGTCAGTGTGCATTATGGGATCTCATTTGGATTCAACTCTTTTGAGCTTATCACAAGTCCTTATCCCAGCCCAGAGGGTTTTTTGATTCATGTGTGTATTTTTCCCTCACTTCTGTTTTGGGGGGAACAGGCAGCTTAATCTCTTCTCAGCTCTTCAACCTGTTCCAGCCCCAGAGTGGAAAGCCAACAGAAGCTTTCTGAGTTCTTCCAAAGATCTCCATCAGCTTCCCCCACACCTTCCAAAGATTCCAAAAGTCACTCCTAGGACCATCCAAATCCCAAACACCTAAGATCACCTGAAAGCCCCTGAAGAATGTCTCTGAGATGCCCCTCAAGACTCCTCTGAGAGCGTCATTGTCCCCTCCCTGAACTGGGGGCACAGCTCCACCCCATCCCTTGGGAGCAAATGCCCCCAATATTCAGGCATTGAGGCAGGGATATCTGAAATAAAAGCAAACAGACAGGATTTGGGTAACTTTGGGGTTTTATTGAGACAATTGGTCAATGGACATAGGATTTTTTACCCCAGGGAGACACAAAGCATTGGGGAAGAACCAGACAGACCCTGGCAAAGCCCTGCCCACCTCCACTGGGAGCTCCAGCTGTGCTGACTCAGCACTGTAATTGTTCTCTTTAGCAATAATTGGTGTTCCGAAGGGCAGGAGGTGTTTGTTGCTGCTGGTGTCCCCAGTCCCTGAGAAATGCAAAAGAAAAAGGGATGATTTTGGTGCTCGACAGGCCCTCTCAGAGGGGCCGCAATTACCCAACAGATTCTAGGTGGATTTATGACTCCCCTCCAGTGCAGGCTGCTCTCTGGTGTGGGTGCAGCGGTGCTTGCTGAGGGATCGCTTCTCGGTGAAGCTCTTGCCACAGTCAGCACAGGTGAAAGGTTTCTCACCGGTGTGGGTGCGGTGGTGGTAAATGAGATAGCTCCTACGGCTGAAGGCCTGGCCGCACTCAGCACAGCTGAAAGACTTCTCGCCAGCGTGCACACGACGGTGCTCTGTGAGGTGTACGTTCTGGGTGAAGCTCTTGCCGCAGTCGGCACAGCTGTAAGGTTTCTCACCATTATGGATGAGTTGGTGCTGGATTAATGCAGTACTCGTGGTAAAGCTCTTGCTGTACTCAGCACAGGGGAAGAGATGCTCTCCAGTGTGGATGCGGCGATGGATGGTGAGAGTGGAGCTGCGTTTGAAGTTCTTGCCACAGTCCCTGCAGGTAAAGGCCTTCTCACTGCTGTGGGTGAGGTAGTGTTGCATAAGATGAGAGATCTGCCTGAAGCGCTTGCCACAGTCGTCACAAGCGAAGGGCTTCTCTCCAGTGTGGGTGAGGCAGTGCTGGGTGAGACCATAGCGCTGGGTGAAGCGCTGACCGCAGTCAGCACAGGTGAACGGTTTCTCTCCAGTGTGGGTGTGGCGGTGATGGGTGAGATGACTACTCTGGGTGAAGCTCTGACCACAGGCACAGACGACCGGTTTCTCCCCAGTGTGGGTGCGGCGGTGCCGAGTGAGATTGCCGCGCTGGGTGAAGCTCTGTCCGCAGTCAGCACAGGTGAAAGGTTTCTCTCCACTGTGGGTGCGGCGGTGCTGGATGAGCTCGGAGTTCCAGCGGAACCTCTTGCCACAGTCACCACAAACGAAGGGCCGGGTGCCAGGCTGCGGGCAGTGATGCTTCACTAGCTCTGAGCCACCTGGGAAGCTCTGCCCACACTCAAGACACTGATTCAGCTCTTTGGGTGACACTGAGGGACCTGCTCTGGCTTCATCCTCCTCCATACATTCCTCCCCCTCATCCTGGTCACCTTCATCATCCTCATTATCCTCCTCTTCATAGCTGTCATTCTCAGCATCATCCTCCATCTTGTCCTCTTTTTCCTCCTCATCCTCCTCTACCCTGGGACAGCAAATTGGCTTCTCTAACTTGATCTCTGGGTGCTGCTTCTCCTCCCAGCTCTTGTCTGGGTCCTTCTGTGAGGCCATGCTGTGGCAGGAAGGGGTCACAGCTCTGCAATAGGGAAGATGGAAGCACCTGAGCCCAGGACCTCAAACCCTCAGATCCTGCCTGGGTCATGACAGTCCCTGACTCCCAACACCCAGCTGGAGAAGAGAATGCAGAGGGGACCTCAAACCTTCAGTTTCTGCCACAGTGTGGGTTCAGACCTTTAATACCTGTACTGAGACCCCAGGTTCCTGTGATCAGTGCCCTGAGGTTCCCTGGGGCTTACAAGTGGTCCCACTCTCCTCGAGCCTGGTGTCATTGGCAGGGGGGATCCTGGCCCAATCTCTCCTGGTTCAGGCAATGGAGGCAGCAGCATTGACCAATGAAGACCAAACCACCTTCAACCTTCTCCCACCACCCACCACATCCGAACCCCCATCACCTCCTGCCACACAACTGACCCCCACAAGCCTGGGGAGTTTCCAAATTCCAACACCTGATGTGCCTCAGAACCCCTGGAGGGGTGAAATGTGGTGGGCAGGAGGAGGCGGAAGAGACTGGGAGGTGCCCTGGGACTCTAGGATTCTGGGGGCTGGGGTCCTGCTGTTGCCCCACTCTGGGTTTCTTATCTGCAGGGCTGCTCCAAGGGGCAGATCTGCAAACTCTGCTTTTCCACACCACACAGAGGCAGGGATGATGGAGAGAGAGGGACACAACTCCTGCCACAGAGAAGCAAAGGTCTCAGAGAGGACTGACCTGCAATGGATGGCTCAGCACTGCCCAGGACCAGGCAGCACAGCTCAGCCTTGCTGGGGGCAGCTCCCAAGACCAGCAGCACAGCCACAGCACACAGCCAGGGCTGATCAAGATGGGAGGCCTCAACAAGTGTAGACTCAGCTCCTTGCCCAGCACACAGCTGCAGGCCAGCACCACAACACAGCTGCCTCCACACAGCCTCTCCCAGGCCTTCCCTGCAGCTTCCTCCCACTGCCTGCCCAGACCTCTGCTGCCTGCAGCTGCCTTTGACAGCAGATCTTGCTCTGGACCCAGCTCTCCTCCCTGGCTCTGCCCCCACCACACTCACTCTATGCCCAGCTCTGCCCTGCACACACCTCTCTGCTGCCCACTCCCCAAGAAAAGATCACAGCAGCCCTCAGGACACACACAAAGGGAGCTTCATGCTTTCTGGAGGTGCATCAAAGGGGGAAGGGACTTGGGCAGCTTCTTGCTAAACCTTTTCAGACCTCACTGGGATGCTGGAAGAGTCTCTGGCTCCTGCCCAAACCTCACACCTCCAGCACCCTTCACACACCTGCAGCCCAAAGAGACTCACTGGAAAGGGTTTGGCTTCCTTCTCTCCCTGACCATGTCTCTCAGCTTGCTCTTTGCAGTTCCCTGGAGCTGCCACTCCACATCTCCAAGAGAAAATGAGGTTGGATGGGAGGGCACAGTGCCCATGGGCTGCTGTTCATCTCCCAGCTGACACAGGCAGAGCTGCAGCACAATTCACTCCTTTCACCTCCTCAAATGCTGCCAGATTCTGCCATTTCCTGCACACACATTTGCCACCTGGGCCCTGGATCCTCTCCTCCTTTTGGGGGGACAAGGCCTAATTCCTGCCTGAACACACCCAGGCCCTTCCCTCATTCCCAGCCCATCCATGTCCCTACTGCCTTGGCTGTCCCATGGCCCAGTGTCCCCCACCTCCACTGCCACTGCAGCTGGAAGGGTGGAGTGGGAAATGCTGTGGCTGAGGAAGAATCTAAGGAACTGGGCTGGAAGCAGCAGCACAAGAATGGAAGGGGCCTGAGACTAAAGGCTGGGATCAGCTGGAGGGCTGAAAGAACAGCACCAAGCCAAGGGGAGGTTACAGATGAGGGCTGGGGAGGGACCCTGCAGACACCTCAGGCAGGATGTGAGGACAGGAAGGGGGACAGAGAGGGAGTGAGACCTCAGGTGACTCCTGCCATGGGCTATGGCTGGGCTGTGTGGCTAGGAGCCCTGAGTGCCTGCTTGGGCTGTGCTGGATGTCAGGAGGGGTCAGGGGACTGTCCTCAGCCAGGAAGGGTTAGGGCCTTTCAGCTTCTGGGGTCAGCTGCTGCCAGCACCATTGGAGGTAGGAGCCAGGCAGAGCCACACAGCTGCTGAACTAAGCCCTCCCACCCCCTGCAGCCTTCACCCTCCATCTCTCCATCCAGTGCTCCAGCTCCACTCACTTGCTGCCCCCTCAGAGTCCCAAGGGTCCCACAACATCACCAGGGCTGATCTACACAGCCAGCAGGGCCCAACAGAAGCCCCTGGATGAAAACATGGAGGAGAATCCCTGTGGTGGGTGGAAGGCACTGGGATGTCTTACACCAGACAGTAGAGACCGCCAGAAGGGACAGCAGAGTCCAGAGGGACACCACAAAGTGTCATCTATCTCATTTCATCCCCACAAGGCCTGCACCCACTCTCCACAAAGGAACAGCACAGGATCTCCAACCTCCTTTGCCCTTCCTCTCTGCTCCCAGGAACAGCTTCTGGGATCTCTCTCTGCAGAGGAGCTTTGAGGCCTTGGCAGTGCTGCCAACTGCGGCCTGCAGAGGCCTGGCTCACCTGGGAGCTGCCTACCAGAAGCTGTAACTGCAGCTCTTGGGTATGGGGGAGGAGGGGCAGAGAGGCATGGGGGAGGGGGAAGGCATTTGGGGCCTGGGCTTCTGGCCTGCTTTGGTGGAGCTCTGGAGGAAGCTTTGGCCTAGGGAGGTTGCTTGGGTCCCGTGGCCCAGGCGCACTATGGATTGTTGTGGATTGGATGCTTTGCACTGTAGGATGCAGCTCTGAACAGCACAGCCATGGAAACTGCCCAATTCTATCCAACCCTCTGGCCACAGCTTCGCATCAACTCCTTTCACAAGGCTCAGAGAGAGCCTCTCTGCATCCTGAAACCTAAGGCAATACCCTGCAGAACAAGTTGGAGGAGCTCAAGGGGACAAGCTGCAGAGGGGGCCCAGGGCAACCTCCTGAGCTTCAACAAGAGCAAGGGCAGGGTCCTGCCCCTGGCCTGGCACAATCCTCACAATCAGGACAGGCTGGGGGAGGAGGGGATAGGAAGCAGCCCTGCAGAAAAGGACTGGGGGATGCTGCTGGACAAGAAGCTGGACAGGAACAGACAGAGAGAGCCTGCAGCCCACAAGGCCAAGGGCAGCCTGGGCTGCACCAAAAGCAGCAGGGCCACAGATGGACAGAGGCCATCCTGGCACTTGGCTCTGCCCTGCTGAGACTTCACCTGCAGCACTGCAGCCAGCTCTGGAGCCCTCAACACAGGAAGGACATAGACCTGATGGAGAGGGTCCAGAGGAGGGACACAAAAATGATCAGGGGCTTGGAGCAGCTCTGCTACCAGGACAGGCTGAGGGAGCTGGGGGTGATCAGCCTGGAGAGGAGAATACTCTATGGAGACCTAAGAGTGACCTTCTGGTACCTGAAGGGGACTACAAGAAGGCTGCAGAGGGACTCTTTGAAGCCATTGCCTCTGGTCCTGTCCCTGCAGGCTTTGCAAACTAGAGCAGAGCAGATTGAGATTGGAGGTGAGGAACAAGTTCTGCACCAGGAGCCTGCTGGAACACTGCAACAGGTTGCCCAGGGAGGGGCTTGTGGTCCCAGCCCTGCAGAGGTTCAAGGTGAGGCTGGACAGGGCTCTGGGCAACCTGAGCTAGTGCAGGATGTCCCTGATGACTGCAGAGGGGCTTGGACTGCATCACCTTTGCAGCTCCCTGACAACCCAAACCACTCCAGGATTCTAGGAGGCTAAGGGCAGCCTCCAGGGAGAGCAGGAAAAAGATGAGGCAGAGGAGGACAAGGAAGAGGACAAGGAGGAGGAGAACCAAAATCCCTTCCCAACTCCTCCAAACCTCTGCCAAATTCCTGGAAAGCTCTTCCAGCTCTGCAGAGTTCATTCTGAAGAGAGCTGAGGGAGTTGCTAGGCTCAGGGATGTCTTGCACACTCTGCACAAATGCTCCAGAAGCTTTCCAAGTGCCCTCAAAACCAGCAGCACAGCTCTGCTGCCACACAATGCCAGGCTGCAAGGGACCCCAAGGCTCAGCTGCTCCAACCTTGCCAGCTGACACTGGACTGGAAAGGAGCTGGCCCAGCCCCCTGCCAAGCTGAGCCTTCCAACTCTGCCCTGCAGGGCAATCCACCACTGCCCTGGGGAGAGGATTCCAATGGCTGACTGGCAGGGAAAAGCTTTTGCCTCTGCAGGGCACTGTGCCACTTCAGCTCAACTCTTGCAGCAGCTCTTTGAGATCTGCCTTTGGAGCACCACAAACTCTGCAGCACTGCAGTGCAAAGCAGCTCAGCTTCAACTTCCAACTGCCTGAACTCTCATTTTAAATTCAAGGCAGGGGCCAAGCTCACACCCAGCCCCTAAGCTCAAGAACCAGCAACTAAGGTCAGAGTCAGCTCCCAAGCACAACAATCCAGATCAGAAATGCAAAACCAGCCCCCAGGCTCAGAGCCAGCTTCTAAGTTCACATCCAGGCCCCAAGCTCAAGAACCAGCAGCTAAGATCAGAACCACTTCCCAAGCTGAGAGCCACCTCCAGAGCTCACACCCAGGCCCCAAGCTCACAAGCCAGCAAACCAAACCAAACCAGGTTGGAAGAGACCTTCAAGATCATCACGTCCAACCCATCAACCAATCCAACCCACCCAAACAACTAACCCATGGCACCAAGTACCTCATCAAGTCTCCAAATAAGGTCAGAACCACAATAATAACCACAATAATAAGCAAATAAGGACAGAACCACATTCCAAGCTCAAGAGCCAGCCCCCAAGCTCAAGAGACAGCCACTAAGGTCCAGAACCTAGATCAAAAGTGCAGACTCGACTCCCAAGCCAGCAATTAAGGTCAGAACCACTTTCCAACCTCAGGAACTAGCCCCCAAGCTCCAGTACCAGCAACAAAAGTCAGAGCCAAGCTCCAGAGCCAGCCCCCACAAGCTCAAGAGTCAGCCAGTAAGGTCAGAACCACTTTCCAAGCTCAAGAAGCAGCAGCTAAGATCAGAACCACTTCCCAAGCTCAGAGCCAGCCCCTAAGCTCACAACCAGCCCCCAAGCTCAAGAAACAGTCCCTGACCTCAGAGACAGGCCCTGAGGTCAAGAACCACACCCCAAGCCCAGAGCCAACAACTAAGCTCAAAACCCCTTTCCAAGCTCACAACCAGACCCCAAGCTCAAGAGCCAGAAAATAAAATCAGCACCACTTCCCAAGCTCAAGAGCCAGCAACTAAGGTCAGAACACTTCCCAAGCTCACAGCCAGCCCCCAGGTTCAAGAACCAACCCCCAAGCTCCAGAACCAGCAACTAACATCAGAACCACTTCCTAAGCTCACACCCAGACCCCAATCACAGTATCACAGTATCACTTAGGTTGGAAAGGACCTCGAGGATCATCGAGTCCAACCTATCAACACAGACCCCATGACTAGACCACGGCACCAAGTGCCACGTCCAATCTCCCCTTGAACGCCTCCAGGGACGGTGACTCAACCACCTCCCTGGGCAGCACTTTCCAATGCCGAATGACTCGCTCGGTGAAGAACTTCCTCCTCACCTCGAGTCTAAACCTCCTCTGGCACAGCTTGAGACTGTGTCCCCTTGTTCTGGTGCTGCTTGCCTGGGAGAAGAGACCAACCCCTTCCCGGCCACAACCACCTTTCAGGTAGTTGTAGAGGGCAATGAGGTCACCCCTGAGCCTCCTCTTCTCCAGGCTAAACACTCCCAGCTCCCTCAGCCTCTCCTCATAGGGCTTGTGCTCAAGGCCTCTCCCCAGCCTTGTTGCCCTTCTCTGGACATGTTCAAGTGTTTCGATGTCCTTCTTAAACTGAGGGGCCCAGAACTGGACACAGGACTCAAGGTGTGGCCTAACCAATGCAGAGTCCAGGGGCACAATGACTTCCCTGCTCCTGCTGGCCACACTATTCCTAATGCAGGCCAGGATGCCATTGGCCCTCTTGGCCACCTGGGCACACTGCTGGCTCATATTCAGGTGGCTGTCGATCAGCACACCCAGGTCCCTCTCTGTTTGGGAGCTCTCAGCCACTCCGACCCCAGCCTGTAGCTCTGCATGGGATTGCCGTAGCCAAAGTGCAGCACTCGGCACTTGGACTTGTTGAATGCCATCCCATTGGAATCTGCCCATCTGTCCAGGTCCCTCTGCAAAAGGGGACTCTGCAAGCTCAAGAAACAGCTCCCAAGCCAGCAAGTAAGGTCAGAACCACTTTCCAACCTCAGGAACCAGCCCCCAAGCTCCAGTACCAACAACAAAGGTCAGAAGCAAGCTCCAGAGCCAGCCCCCACAAGCTCAAGAGCAAGCAAGCAAGGTCAGCACCACTTCCCAAGCTCAAGAACCAACCCCTGACCTCAGAGACAGGCCCTGATGTCAAGAACCACACCCCAAGCCCAGAGCCAGCAACTAAGGTCAGAACCCCTTTCCAAGCTCACACCCAGCCCCCAGGCTCAGAGCCAGTTTCACAACTTTGCTTATTTCAAGTTCCCTTCATTGCACTTCTGCTAAGTGTCCAAATTCAAGAAGCCAGAGAATGCTTTGGGCTGGTAGGGACCCCAAAGATCAGACAGCTCCAACCCCCTGCCATGCCCACAGACACCTTCCACCACACCACGCTGCTCAAGCCCTCATCCAACCTCACCCTCAGCACCTCCAGGGAGGGGGCAGCCAGCACCTCCCTGCCCAACCTGCTCCAGGCTCTCACCACCCCCACTCCAAACTATTGCCTCCCAAGCTCCACTCCAAATCTGCCCTCCTCAACCTTCAATCCACTCCCCCTCAGCCCATCACTCCCAGCCCCTCACCAAAGTCCCTCCCCAGCTCTCCTGCAGGCCCCCAGCAGCTACCACAAGGCTGCTCCAACCTCTCCCCACAGCCTTCTCCTCTCCAGCCTCAACAGACACAACTCTCACAGCCAACCCACACAGGGGAGATGCCACAGCCCTCCCACCACCCCCAGGGCCTCCTGCACACCCCCTCCAACAGCTCAACCTCCTGCCCCTCCTGGGGGCACCACAGCTGCACACAGCACTCCAGCTGGCAGCACACAATGCTGCCAGCACAAAATGCTGCCAGCACAAAAACCATTGCAGCAAAAGCCTCAACCTGTGCTCAGCTGCCAAAACCAAAGGGACCTCAACTTGGCCACAAGAGAAAGGACCAAACTCAGCCAAGACACTGATCCAACACCCAAGGCTGCACAAAACAACCAGCAACAGCTTCAAGCAACAGCAGACCTGCAGCTGGGCTGCAAAGCTCTGCAGAAGAAAACCACTCCAGAAGGGCTCCAGGGCCCCAGGGATTGCAAAGCCCAGGCTCTCACTCTCCTCCTGCACAAGGAAAGCTTCACTTGCCCACAAGAAGCCAAACACTTCCCCACACCAAGCCATCCACACCACTTGACTTTCAACCTCCTTCAAGCCCTTGCCTGGCAGCACCACTTCCTCAGCCCACAGCTCCAGCAACACCACAAGGCCTTGAAGGCTCTCCTGCACTCCACACCTCTCAGCCACACCCACACCCCTTGGCCACCCACAACCCAACAAGCTTCCTGCTCACCACTTCTCTTCCCAAGCCTCACCTCCCTTTGGCCCTCTCAGCACACCACCAACTAACCCCAGAAGGCTCCAGCTGACAGCACTGCTTGCAAGAATCCCAGGCACTTCCAAGGGCAGACTGTGAGCCCAGAGGCAAAACCCAAACCTTTCCCCTCTCCACAGGACTCTCTCCCATTTCCCATTCTTCCCAGCACCTCCAGCACCTAAGAGGCATTTGCTCTGGGGCAGCTTCCTCACACAGCCACACAATTGCCTGGCCTGCAAAAGACCTCTCTCAGCACTGAGGCCAACTGCCAGCCCCAACACCACCAGGGACACCAAACCATGGCCCCATGGCCACACCTTGCTGCAACACCTCCAGCCATGGCCACTCCACTGCCTCCCTGGGCAGCCTCTGCCAGGCCCTGACCACTCTGGCACCAAACTCATTCCTCCTCCTCTCCAACATCTTTATTGATGATCTGGATGAGGGCATTGAGTCCATCAGCAGTAAATTTGCTGACGACACCAAGCTGGGGTCAGAAGTTGATCTGCTGGAGGGCAGAGAGGCTCTGCAGAGGGACCTTGACAGGCTGGACAGATGGGCAGAATCCAAGGGCAGGAGATTGAACACATCCAAGCGCCAGGTTCTGCACATTGGCCACAACAACCCCAGGCAGAGCTACAGGCTGGGGTCAGAGTGGCTGAGAGCAGCCAGGCAGAGAAAGACCTGGGGGTGCTGGTCAATGGGAGGCTGAACATGAGCCTGCAGTGTGCCCAGGCAGCCAAGAGGGCCAATGGCATCCTGGCCTGCATTAAGAACAGTGTGGCCAGCAGAAGCAGGGAGGTCATTCTGCCCCTGTACACTGCACTGGTTAGGCCACACCTCGAGTCCTGTATCCAGTTCTGGGCCCCTCAGTTTAGGAAGGAGGTTGACTTGCTGGAAGGTGTCCAGAGAAGGGCAATGAAGTTGGTGAGGGGTTTGGAACACAGCCCTGTGAGGAGAGGCTGAGGGAGCTGGGGTTGCTTAGCCTGAAGAAGAGGTGACTCAGGGGTGACCTTATTGCTGTCTACAACTACCTGAAGGGAGGTTGTAGACAGGCAGAGGTTGGTCTCTTCTCCCAGGCAGCCAGCACCAGAGCAAGAGGACACAGTCTCAGGCTGCACCAGGGGAGGTTTAGGCTGGAGGTTAGGTGGAAGTTCTATACAGAGAGAGTGATTGCCCATTGGGATGGGCTGCCTAGGGAGGTGGTGGAGTCACCGTCATTGGAGGTGTTCAGGAGGAGACTTGATGGGGTGTTTGGTTACATGGGTTAGTTGATTAGGTGGTGCTGGATGATAGGTTGGACATGATGATCCTGAAGGTCTCTTCCAACCTGGTTTATTCAATCCTTTTATATTCTATTCAACCTAAGCCTCCCCTGCCACAATTTCAGGCCACTTCCTCTCCTACCACCTGAGACTAGGCAGAAGAGCCCAACCCCCACCTCACTGCAGCCTCCTTGCAGGCAGCTCCAGAGGCCAAGAGGTCTCCCCTCAGCCTCCTCCACACTAAACACTCACAGCTCCCTCACCTGCTCCTCACCAGCCCTGCTCTCCAGACCCTTCCACACCTTTCTTGCCCTTCTCTGCACCTGCTCCAGACCCTCAAAGTCCTTCTTGGAGTCTGGGGCCCAAAACTGACCCCAGCATTCCAGGGGTGGCCTCCCCAGGGCGCAGGACAGGAGGACAATCCCTGCCTTGGCCCTTCTGGACACAGCACTGCTGAGACTTGCAGAGCACTGCAATTGCTTTGCTCACTTGCAGCAATCATTTCCTTCCCTTCCCAGCTCATTGCACAGCAAAGAGCAGCAAGGGAATTGCTTTGGCTTCTGCTGAAGCTCCTCCAAGGAAGCTGCAGGACTTCTCACCACCAAAACCATCAACAACAGGCTGCCCCCAGCCCAAGCCAAACCTTTCAGTCCAAGGCAATGCAGTTCCTCAGCCACAAGCAGACACTCAACAGCTCAGCCTCATTTGGCTGCCTGCCAGCAAGCATTTCCCCAGGGGCAGAGCAGCTGCAGCACAGCAGTCTGCTTCTGACCATGCTTCCTGCCAGCACAGCTGACAAAAGCTCTGCACAGCTCTCAGCCTGCAGCCACACAGCAAAAGCTCCTCCTGCCCTGAGCCTTTCTGTGCTCAGGAGGCCTGCAGAGAAACTGAGAACCACTCTGCAACCCCCCAGGGAATCTTTGTGCCTCAAGAGATTGCAGAGCACAGAGGCCTTGGAGGGGTGTTCTGGGCAGGGGGGCTGTGGGTTTGGGGTGATTCTGACACCTCCTTAACCTCTCTGCCCAGCTCTGCAGAAGGCCCAGCACCAGGGGCAGGCATTGTGCTGCCAGCCCAAGGGCTGAGGCAGGAGCACCCCTGGCTGCTGGCCCAGCACAGCCAGATGCAGGCATTGGCACTCTGGGGGGGGATAAAGCCCTGAACCCCCAAACAGCCTCCCCCAGCTCCCTGTGCCACCCCAGGCAGCCCATGCTGCACCCTGCCACAAGCAGCAGGAGCCCAAAATGTCCCCAGGGAAACCACAACAGCAGCCTAGAGCTCAAAATGCCTCCCTGGCACCCTCAGTTACCTCCCTGCACCCCAAAGCTATCCCAAAGGAACCAACAATGGTCCCCAACACCCAGGCAGCAGGAAAGGACTCCCCCACCCCCAAGGGACCCAGCTCTGGGGGGGACTGTAGAGGGATTCTGGGGGGCAGGGCCCATGGCAGTGCCATTTGGGACCCTGCCTGACCTGGGGGCAAAGACGACTTGGGGGGCCGCAACATTTGGGGACCCTCCTGTTCTTCCCTCCCCACTCCAGCTGGGCACTCCTCCAGTGCCACCCAAGTTGGGGACCCCATTGCCCTGGGGGTACCCCCCCACCTCCTGGCCTCCTCTCACCAGTAGCCTTTCTCTCCAAATGGGGGCTCCTGCCCAGGAGGCCACCCCAGCCCCAAGCCCTGGGCTCACAGACCAGGCCAGGCCAGGCTCTGAGGTGCTCTATGGCCAAGCCAAGCTGAGTCCAGCACCAAGCCACTGCTGGACCCCCCTGGACTCTTCCTTGGACCCCCCCTGCAAGGGCAGCACTCAAGGAGGTGTCCTGCAGCTTGTGCAGGGATGAGAGCAGCTGAGGAGAGAGGGGAGAAGGCAAAGGGAGGGCAGAGAATGACCAGCAGAGAGCTCAGCACCACCCCAGGCTCCCAGCCAGGCTGCCAAGGTGCTGCTGGGCACCCACCGGGCTTGGCTGGGGGCAGGGCACCACTGCCAGCTGCAAGTAGCCAAAGGGGCAAGCTGGGCACACTGGGCACAGAGGCTTAGCCTCCTGAGGGCAGGGACAAAAGGCAGAGCCCAGCTGGGGGACACGGAGAGGCCTGCAGAGAGATGGACACAGCCCTGTGCACGAGGGCAGGCAGAGGCACCCCTGGCACAAGGGCACAGCAGAGCCCCACAGGAAGGGGCTGGGGGGCACAGAGGCCTCGAATGCCACCACCCCCAGCACAGCCAAACCGCCCCACAGCTGACACCAGCCCCAGGCGCTCCCAAGCTCAGGCTCAGCACAGCACCCACGCCTGACACCCCCACGGCACCCAGCACACAGCCTGCCCACAGCTCCCCCCCGCGCCTGGCCCTCAGCCCAGCCGCTGCCCTTCAGCACAGCAGCCGCCCGGCACCTGCCAGCACAAAGCCTCCAAACCCCCAGGGCTCCCCCACACACCCCCACAGCAGCCTCTGCTGCAAGCCACACCCCACGCTCACCACCACCTCTCCTGCACACAGCAGCCCCCACAGCGCCGCTGCCACCTCAGCTCTGCTGCCAGCCCAGCCCCCAGCACAGGGACACAGGGACACAGGGCCAGGGACAGCCCCTGCAGCCCACCAATGGCTCCGCCTGCAACACAGCACCAGCCAAAGGGGGCCTGCAGCTGCCCCCACCAGGGGGAGGCAGCAGCACAGCACCACAACGAACCCCCAAACACACCCACCCCGACCCAGACCCACACACAGCTCCCCACAACCGCACCCACCCCCTCGCACCACCCCACCACTCCCCACTCCCAGCCTCACCACCCCGACCCACACCACACCCACACACAGCCTCCCCCACCACCACCAACTCCTACCCCCAAACCCACACAGCCCCACGGGCTCCTCACCAGCCCCTCACACGCCCCTCTCCGACCCCAAGCCCCCACCCAACCTCACACACGCCCCCACAACTCCACAGCCCCCAACAACCACCCCCCACAGCCCCACCCACACCAGCCCCACACCTCACCGAGCCCTCCTCAAGCCCAGCTCCAGGACACAGCCCTCAGCCCCACCGCAGCCCAATGCCAACCCCACGAGCCGCTCCCCCAAGCCCCAAGGGATCCCCACCCCAGCAGCCCCCACTCTGCCCCGCGCCTGCCCACACCTACCCCACAGCCCAGGCCAAAGGGGCGCACAGCAGCAGGAAGAGGAAGAGGAAGGACGAAGAGCTCGGAGCAGAGGCAGCTGCCGACTGCCGTCCCCTGCAGCCTCCTGGCAGCCTGGGCGAGCAGAGAGCGATGCAATGGAGGCCCCGAACCACCCACGTTGCAGCCCAGCCCAGGCGGGGGCTGGGGCCGCAGGGGAAGCCCCGCCCACGGCCGGGCAGCCGCAGCCAATCACAGACGCCGGATTACCCCAACCACGCCTCCAAGTCCCAGCGGGGAGCTGCGGCCCTGGCTCCGCGCGGGGCATGCCGGGAGGTGCAGCTCTCAGCCAGGGCGGCGCCGTCTGGGCTGAGCTGCGCTGCGGGGGCAGGGCTGGGGCACAGCAGCTCCGCAACAGCTCTGACCCAGCAGCTGCGCACAGCCCCCAGGAGCTTTGGCTCAGCTCGGAAAGCTTGCGCAGAGGTTTCCAGGAGCTCCGGAGAGCTTCGGAGGAGTTTTTTCGCTGAGGATTCTCTGCAGGGTTGGGAACCCAAAACCTCCTCCCAGCCTCTCCCAAACTCTTGCAAAGAGATTTCGATGCCTCCCGAGGGGGCTTGGGGCAGCTCCGGGGGATCTGAACGGCTCGGGAAGAGTTTTTCTGTCGCCTTCCAGAGTTTCCAGCAGGTGCTGAGGACTTTTCCGGCAGTTTTCAGCCTTTTGCAGCATTTCTGAAGGATGTTGGAGACTGCAAGAAGCCAGAGCCTGGCTGAGAGCTCTGCAGAATCAGTTTGCAGGAGCTTGGCAGCCATGGGGATGAGGTTCTGGAGTTGGTTTGGGTTCGTTTTGGCACTTTGAATCATTTCCCGAAGCTCTGTGGATTATTTCCAGTCCCTTTTCCTTCCTTTTGAAGCTATTTTCCTCATTTTGGGCTGATTTCAATGGGTTTTGGGGAGACTTTGCTTAGCCTCAGGCATTTTGAATGGAGGGTATCGGTTAGTGCAGGACCTAAGGGCTATAAATAAAATAACAAAGGATATCCATCCTGTGGTGGCAAACCCATGTACCCTCTTGACTCAATTAAGAACAGAATTAGAGTGGTTTACCGGCTTGGATCTAAAAGATGCCTTTTTCTGTTTACCCCTGGCCCCTGAGAGCCAGCCACTGTTAGCCTTTGAATGGGAGAACCCAGAAACTAACCGAAAGTGTCAATTAACTTGGACAGTCTTGCCCCAAGGACTTAAGAACAGCCCTACTGTCTTTGGAAATCAGCTCTCAAAAGAATTAGAGAAGTGGAACAGGCCAGAAGGCAACAGAGCTCTGCTACAGTATGTAGATGACATCCTGCTGGCCACCCAGACCAGAGCGGAATGTGAAAGCTGGACTGTGAGTGTGCTGAATTTCCTGGGACTTCATGGGTACCGAGTTTCCCCACAGAAGGCCCAAAGAGTACAGCAGCAAGTAACCTACTTGGGGTATGAATTAACAGCAGGACAACGAGTGCTGGGCCCTGAAAGAAAGGAGGCCATCTGTTCTATTCCACTTCCAAACACAGTAAAGGCACTCCGAACCTTTTTGGGAACGACAGGGTGGTGCCGGTTGTGGATTTATAATGATGGCCTGCTTGTGAAACCCCTCTGTGAATTACTGAAAGAGACTGATAAGGACTTGCAATGGAATGGAGAAGCTGAACAAGCTTTCCGTACCTTAAAGAAGGAATTGATGAGGGCACCAGCACTAGGCCTACCTGATGTCACTCAACCTTTTTGATTGTATTCCCATGAAAGCCAAGGGATAGCACTCGGAGTCCTAGCACAAACCTTAGGACCCTACCGAAGGGCGGTGGCCTACCTCTCTAAACAACTGGATGAGGTAAGCAAGGGATGGCCAGGATGCCTGAGGGCTGTGGCAGCAGCTGCAATTAACATTCAAGAGCCTCGAAAGTTCACAATGGGGCAGAAGATCACAGTCCTGGTATCACACACCAGCTCTGCTGTTCTAGAAGCCAAGGGAGGACACTGGCTGTCTCCACAACGATTTCTTAAATCCCAAGCCATCCTAGTGGAGCAGGATGATGTAGAAATGAAAGTTGCTAACTTTGTCAATCCAGCCTCTTTCCTCCAGGGTGGCGATGGAGAACGAGTTATTCATGATTGTTTGGAAACAATTGAGGCCACTTATTCCAGCAGACCTGACCTGAAGGAAGAACCCCTAGAAAAGGCAGACCATAACTGGTACACCGATGGAAGCAGTTTTGTGATCCAGGGAGAAAGAAAAGCTGGGTACGCTGTAACTACAGGAGAAGAGGTAATCGAGGCAGAAGCCCTACCAAGTAACACCTCCGCTCCAAAGGCAGAGATAATAGCACTGACCAGAGCTCTTGAGCTTTCCTGAGGGAAAAGTGCAAACATATGGACTGACTCCAAGTATGCCTTTGGGGTGGTACATGCCCATGGAGCCATTTGGAAAGAAAGAGGACTGTTGACATCTCAAGGAAAAGGTATTAAACATGCAGAAGAAATACTGAGGCTGCTAGAAGCAGTGCAGAAGCCAAGCAAAGTAGCCATCATGCACTGCAAAGCACACCAAAAAGGGAATACTGGTCAAGAAAGAGGCAACAGACTGGCAGATGAAACAGCTAAAAGGGTGGCCAGGGAGGGGAGGAAGGTGTCAGAGTTTGTTTTGATCCCAGATGGTAAACTGTCCATTGAGCAAAAAGAGCCAGAACCTGTGTATAGCACAGAGGATCAGACATTAATTAAAGACCTTTCGGGGAATAGGACAGGAAAGGGCTGGGCCAGGACACCGGATGGGAGATTAATCATTCCCACGAACCTTCTCTGGGCTTTTGTTCAGATGGAACAGGCAAAGACTCTCTGGGGAACAGAAGCCCTGTATCGAAAATTGGTTCAGGAGTGTATAGCACGGAAGTTATGCACCACGGTCGAACAGGCAGCCCGGCAATGTGAGGTGTGTCTTAAGGCTAACCCCAAAGTAAGAAGAGGAGTTAGACTGGGACAAATTAGCAAAGGAAATTATCCAGGACAAGAATGGCAAATTGATTTTACTGAGCTCCCAAGAAAGGGGGGATCCAGGTACCTGTTGGTACTCACTGACACCTTCTCTGGTTGGCCAGAAGCATTTCCCTGTCGCACAAACAAAGCACGGGAGGTTACTAAGGCAGTGTCACAAGAGAGAATACCTCGTTTTGGGGTACCTGCTGCTATTTCCTCAGACAGGGGACCTCATTTTGTGGCCAAGGTGGTACAACAGGTGAGCAAAATTTTAGGGATTGATTGGCAACTCCACACCCCCTACAATCCCCATTCGAGTGGGCAAGTGGAGAAAATGAACCATTTAATCAAAAACCAGAGAGTAAACATTGGACAGGAAGCAAACCTTCCTTGGCCACAAGCATCACCAATTGCCCTGTTGCGAATTCGAACTAAGCAAAGAATAAAGGAAGGGTTGAGCCCATTTGAAATCCTCTTTGGAAGACCTTATGTAGTGGGAACTATGGACCCTTCTGAACCAGGGCAGTTTAGAGAGGAAAGGTTGAACAAGTATGTTCAGCAGATTGATAAGAACCTGAGCATTGTTAACAAACAGGTGATTGGAACCAATGTGAGAGGGTTAGACAGACCAGTCCGTGATGTGGAACCTGGAGATTATGTCTGTGTCAGATCTCTTTCAGAGAGCCCTCTGGAGCCCAAGGGGACAGGACCATATCAGGTGTTATTGACATCCTTCACAGCCATCAAAATCAAGGAACAAGCTGCTTGGATTCACCACACCAGAGTCAAGATGACCTCAGCAAAAGAATGGAAACTCGAATCCCAGGGACCCCTGAAGCTCAAGCTGTATCGATAACTGTGATTTGTTTGTTGGTTGTTACTATTGAGGGATGGGAAGGCAATATGTACTTAAATGTTAGGCAAGAATTGGCTTTGCAAACTAATCTCTCTAACTGTTGGATATGCACTGAACTTCCTCGAGGCCAAATGAGGACCCCTTTATTTGGGGTAGCCTCAATGAATTGGACTTGGGGGCCATCAGACTGGGTGACTACACCTGATAGTAACTTCCACAATTGTCAGCATGGGAAAGAGAGCTCAGAAAGCCTGGGTCCAAAGTTTGACTTAAGAAAATAGAGTATAGGAATATACTGTTGGCTGTGAGAAAGGGGGGAATGGATGAACAGAAAAGTCTCATTAACAGAATAACAGAGTTGATAATTTTCTGCTTGTTAGCTGAAATGCTGGAATGCAGGGAGGGGGAGAAGGGTTGGCAGACAGCCTTTGGGTAGATAAGGAGTAAGAGGATTTGTCAGTGATTCACTTCTGTTAGTCTTGGACAAGATGATCTTTTGTATAAGATAAAGGACACCTGCATGATATGTGTACTTCTGCTGTTTTCAGCTAGATAAGCTGTGTATAGATAGGAAGCATCTGGACCTCTGTCATTATAGACAGATAACTTTCTGTATAAAAGTTTGCCCAAAACTCTCTGAAGGCACACAGGTCTTTTGAAATGATTCTACCTGTGTCAGGAGCCAGAATAGAAGCATGATACAAGAAACTTACTGAGTCTCTTGAGTGTCATTCTCTAAGTCAGTGGGATGGGAGAGGATGGGATGGGAGAGGATAGGAAAGGATAGGAGAGGAGAGGAGAGAACAGGATACAATAGGATTAACCAGGTTGGAAGAGCCCTTTGAGATCATCAAGTCCAACCTCTCACCCAGCACCATCTGATCAACTAAACCATGGCACCAAGTGCCTCATCCAGGCTCTTCCTAAGCACCTCCAGGGATGGAGACTCCACCACCTCCCTGGGCAGCACATTCCCATGGCCAATCTCTCTCTCTAAAGAACTTCTTCCTAACACCCAGCCTAAACCTCCCCTGGCACAGCCTGACACTGTGTCCTCTTGTTCTGGTGCTGGCTGCCTGGGAGAAGAGCCCAACCCCCACCTGGCTACAGCCTCCCTTCAGGGAGCTGCAGACAGCAATGA
This sequence comes from Melanerpes formicivorus, assembly GCF_026170545.1. Lineage (NCBI taxonomy): Eukaryota > Metazoa > Chordata > Aves > Piciformes > Picidae > Melanerpes > Melanerpes formicivorus. The sequence continues at coordinate 376,039 of NW_027142530.1, forward strand.
GGTCTGCCCTGAGCCTCCTCTTCTTCAGGCTCAGCAACCCCAGAGCTCCCTCAGCCTCTCCTCCCAGGGCTGTGCTCCACCCCCAGTGCCAGTGCCAGCCCCGCCTGGTGCTGAGTGCGGGCAGCAGGGCTGGGATGAGAGTTGCACTCTGGACCCCGTCCCTCCCGGCCGCTCTCTGACACCTCACCGCCCCCCTCCATTGCTGTCCCAATGCACATCCTGCACAGCACAGACTGCAAACAGCCAAGAGCTTCAGGAGCCAACCCCGCGGCCCCCAGCCCCGCCGGCACCCCCCTGCCCCTGGCCAAAGCCAAACAGAACAATTCCTCACCCTCCCCGACCCTGCCCCAGCCCCACGGAGCCCCCTGCCCCCCGCGCCCCTCCCGACCCCCAACTCCACACACGCCCCCGGCAGCCCCACGCAGCCAGAGCCTTCCCCGCTGCGCTGCCGCCGCCCTCAGCGCTCCCCGGCCCCCTCAGCCCCTCCCGCCCCGCCGCAGCTCACCAGCCGGCAGCTGCCGCTCGCCCGCCAGCACCTCCGGCACTTCTCCCGCGCTCCGGCCCCGCTGCCGCTCCCCACGGGGCAGCAACAATGGCGGCCGCGGCCGGCAGGGGCAGCTCCTGGCTGGGCCTCGGCAGCGCCCAGGGGGAGGAGCTGCCGCGCTCCCGCCGCCTCTCATTGGCTAAGGCTGCCCGGGCGTGGGCGGGGCTTCCTCTGCAGACTGCTCCCTGCTTCCGCTCCCCGTCCCACGTGGCCGCAGCAGCCGGAGGGGCCGGGCCGGGCCGGGGTCTCCCTCGCAGCGCTCTCTGCTCGCCAGCAGCCTGCCGGGGCCGGCGGCTCCCTGTGCGCTGAGCTCTTCCTCCTTCTCCTCCTTCTGCTGCTCTGCTTCGCTCTTGTCCCGGGGTCCAGGTGGGGTGAGGAAGTCTCTGGGGCTGAGTTGGGGGTCGTGGGGTGGGGATCAGGGAATGCTCACTGGTGGGCTGCGAGGGGTCGGGAGGGTCGCTTGGGTTGGAGCAGGGTTTGTGGGGCAGGGGTCGGTGGGGCTGCGGCGGGGGAGCCTCTGCAGGGATCTAGGGGGAATTGCTTCGGGGTCCGTGGAATCCGGGGGAGATCCGTGGGGTACGGGGTGGGGGTGGGTTTGTGGGGTCCGGGGGAGCTCTGCACGCTTGGCGCTTGGGGTCCATGCGGTTGGGGGAGGGGCACGTTGTGATTGTGTGGACCTCTGTGCAGCTGTAGGGGTCTGTGGTGTGTGGAGGGAGTGGTCGTGGGCTAGGGCAGAGGTGTGCAGGGTCGCTGGGCATCGTCCGTGCTGTTCTGGGAGGAGTCTGTGCGGTTGTGGGGCCGCCGGTGGGGTTGAGGTGGGGGCTCGGTGGGGTTCCTTGTGCTGCTGAATCCCCCTGCTCGGCCAGCTGCAGACTCCCTCTGGTTGCAGCAGGAGCCATTAGTGCCCTGCAGTGTTCGTGGGCAGCGTGGGGGCTGGGGTGCAGCAGAGGCTTCTCTGGGGGGTGGCTCTAGTGGAGCCCTGGGGGGTTGGAGACTTTGTGCTGGCAGCTGCTGTGCTAAAGGGCTGTGCCTGGGCTGTGGACTAGGCTCAGGGGGGAGCCCAGGCTATGCCCTGGCTGTACCCAGGCTGTGCCCAGGCAGTGCCCACGTTATGCTTTGGCTATGCCCAGGCTGTGACCAGGTTATGCTTTGGCTGTGCTCAGGCTGTGCCCTGGCTGTGTCCTGGTTCCTGATGTCAGTGATGAGGCAGATGATGCTCTTCAGACCACTCCTTATACCTCACCCCACACCCCAGGGCAGGAGTCACCTGAGCTCTCACTCCCTCTCTGTGCCCCCCTTCATCAGCTGCTGTGTGAGGGGGCTGCAGGGTCCCTCCCCACCCCTCCTCTGTAAGCCTCTCCCTTGGCTTGAGCCCTCCAGCTGATCCCAGCCTTTAGCCTCGGGGCCCTTCCATTCTTGTGCTCCTGCTTCCAGCCCAGGTCCCTCAGAGGCTTCCTCAGCCACCACATTTATTTTCCCCTCCCAGGGCCACAGGACAGCAAAGACTCCAGGGCCAGGGATGGGCTGGGAATGAGGGAAGGGCCTGGGGGTGGTCAGGCAGGAGTTAGGCCTTGTCCCCCACCAAAGGGGAAGGGCTCCAGTGCCCAGCTGGAAGCTGTGTGTGCAGGAAGTGCCAGAACCTGGCAGCACTGCAGGGGACCAAAGGAGTGAATTGTGCTGCAGCTCTGCATGTGGCAGCTGGGAGATGAGCAGCAGCCCCTGGGCACTGTGCCCTCCCATCCAACCTCATCCTCACTTTGGGGATGTGGGGTGGCAGCTCCAGGAGAACTGCAGAGAGAAAGGGGCAGGGAGAGAAGGCAACAAAAAACCCTTTGAGTTGAGGCTCTTTATGCTGCATGTGTGTGTGGATGGTGCTGGAGCTGCACCTGCTGTGTGTGTCTGTGGGCAGTGTGGTAGCTGGCAGGTGCCGGGCGGCTGCTGTGCTGAAGGGCAGCGGCTGGACTGAGGGCCAGGCGCGGGGGGGAGCTGTGGGCAGGCTGTGTGCTGGGTGCCGTGGGGGTGTCAGGCGTGGGTGCTGTGCTGAGCCTGAGCTTGGGAGCGCCTGGGGCTGGTGTCAGCTGTGGGGCAGTTTGGCTGTGCTGGGGGTGGTGGCATCCAAGGCCTCTGTGCTCTGCAAGCTCTTGAGGCACAAAGATTCCCTGGGGGGTTGCAGAGTGATTCTCAGTTTCTCTGCAGGCCTCCTGAGCACAGAAAGGCTCAGGGCAGGAGGAGCTTCTGCTGATGGTTGTTTTGTGCAGCCCTGGGTGTTGGATCAGTGTCTTGGCTGAGTTTGGTCCTTTCTCTTGTGGCCAAGTTGAGGTCCCTTTGGTTTTGGCAGCTGAGCACAGCTTGAGGCTTTTGCTGCAATGGTTTTTGTGCTGGCAGCATTGTGTGCTGCCAGCTGGAGTGCTGTGTGCAGCTGTGGTGCCCCCAAGAGGGGCAGGAGGTTGAGCTGTTGGAGGGGGTGTGTAGGAGGCCCTGGGGGTGGTGGGAGGGCTGTGGCAGCTCATCTGTGTGGGTGCTCTGTGAGAGTAGTGTCTGAGGCTGGAGATGAGAAGGCTGTGGGGAGAGGTTGGAGCAGCCTTGTGGTTGCTGCTGGGAGCTGCAGGAGAGCTGGGGAGGGACTTTGGTGAGGGGCTGGGAGTGATGGGCTGAGGGGAAGTGGATTGAAGGTTGAGGAGGGCAGATTTGGAGTGGAGCTTGGGAGGCAATAGTTTGGAGTGGGGGTGGTGAGAGCCTGGAGCAGGTTGGGCAAGGAGGTGCTGGCTGCCCCCTCCCTGGAGGTGCTGAGGGTGAGGTTGGATGAGGGCTTGAGCAGCCTGGTGTGGTGGAAGGTGTCTGTGGGCATGGCAGGGGGTTGGAGCTGTCTGCTCTTTGGGGTCCCTTCCAGGGCAAAGCATTATCTGAGTGCTTCAATTTGGACACTTAGCAGAAGTGCAATGAAGGGAACTTGAAATAAGGAAAGTTGTGAAACTGGCTCTGAGCCTGGGGGCTGGGGGTGAGCTTGGGAAGTGGTTCTGATCTTAGCTGCTGGCTCTTGAGCTTGGGAAGTGGTTCTGATTTTATTTTCTGGCTCTTGACCTTGGGGGCTGGCTGTGAGCTTGGAAAGGGGTTCTGACCTTAGTTGCTGGCTCTGGGCTTGGGGTGTGGTTCCTGACCTCAGACCTGTCTCTGAGGTCAGGGGCTGGTTCTTGAGCTTGGTAAGTGATTCTGACCTCAGTTGCTGGCTTGGGAACTGAGTCTGCACTTTTTATCTAGGTTCTGGACCTTAGTGGCTGTCTCTTGAGCTTGGGGGCTGGCTCTTGAGCTTGGAATGTGGTTCTGACCTTATTTGCTTATTATTGTGGTTATTATTGTGGTTCTGACCTTATTTGGAGACTTGATGAGGTACTTGGTGCCATGGGTTAGCTGTTTGGGTGGGTTGGATTGGTTGATGGATCTTGAAGGTCTCTTCCAACGTGGTTTGGTTTGGTTTGGTTTGTTGGCTTGTGAGCTTGGGGCCTGGGTGTGAGCTCTGGAGGGGGCTCTCAGCTTGGGAAGTGTTCTGACCTTAATTGCTGGTTCTTGAGCTCAGGGGCTGGCTGTGAGCTTGGGAAATGGTTCTGATCTCAGCTGCTGGTTCTTGAGCTTGGGGCCTGGATGTGAACTTAGGAGCTGGCTCTGAGCCTGGGGGCTGGCTCTGCATTTCTGATCTGGATTCTTGTGCTTGGGAGCTGACTCTGACCTTAGTTGCTGGTTCTTGAGCTTGGGGGCTGGGTGTGAGCTTGGCCCCTGCCTTGAATTGAAAATGTTAGAATTCAGGCAGTTGGAAGTTGAAGCTGAGCTGCTTTGCACTGCAGTGCTGCAGAGTTTGTGGTGCTCCAAAGGCAGATCTCAAAGAGCTGCTGCAAGAGTTGAGCTGAAGTGGCACAGTGCCCTGCAGAGGCAAAAGCTTTTCCCTGCCAGTCAGCCATTGGAATCATCTCCCCAGGGCAGTGGTGGATTGCCCTGCAGGGCAGAGTTGGAAGGCTCAGCTTGGCAGGGGGCTGGGCCAACTCCTTTCCAGTCCAGTGTCAGCTGGCAAGGTTGGAGCAGCTGAGCCTTGGGGTCCCCTGCAGCCTGGCATTGTGTGGCAGCAGAGCTGTGCTGCTGGTTTTGAGGGCACTTGGAAAGCTTCTGGAGCATTTATGCAGAGTGTGCAAGACATCCCTGAGCCTAGCAACTCCCTCAGCTCTCTTCAGAATGAACTCTGCAGAGCTGGAAGAGCTTTCCAGGAATTTGGCAGAGGTTTGGAGGAGTTTGGAAGGGATTTTGGTTCTTCTCCTCCTTGTCCTCTTCCTTGTCCTCCTCTGCCTCATCTTTTTCCTGCTCTCCCTGGAGGCTGCACTTAGACTCCTAGAATCCTGGAGTGGTTTGGGTCGGCAGGGAGCTGCAAAGGTGCTGCAGTCCAAGCCCCTCTGCAGTCATCAGGGACATCCTGCACTAGCTCAGGTTGCCCAGAGCCCTGTCCAGCCTCACCTTGAACATCTGCAGGGTTGGGACCTCAAGCCCCTCCCTGGGCAACCTGTTGCAGTGTTCCAGCAGCCTCCTGGTGCAGACCTTGTTCCTCACCTCCAATCTCAATCTGCTCTGCTCTGGTTTGCAAAGCCTGCAGGGACAGGACCAGAGGCAATGGCTTCAAAGAGTCCCTCTGCAGCCTTCTTGTAGTCCCCTTCAGGTACCAGAAGGTCACTCTTAGGTCTCCCCAGAGCCTTCTCCTCTCCAGGCTGATCACCCCCAGCTCCCTCAGCCTGTCCTGGTAGCAGAGCTGCTCCAGGACCCTGATTATTTTTGTGTCCCTCCTCTGGGCCTTCTCCATGAGGTCCATGTCCTTCCTGTGTTGAGGGCTCCAGAGCTGGCTGCAGTGCTGCAGGTGAAGTCTCAGCAGAGCCAAGTGCCAGGATGGCCTCTGTCCATCTCTGGCCATGCTGCTTTTGGTGCAGCCCAGGCTGCCCTTGGCCTTGTGGGCTGCAGGCTCCCCCTGTCTGTTCCTGTCCAGCTTCTTGTCCAGCAGCCCCCCCCAGTCCTTTTCTGCAGGGCTGCTTCCTATCCCCTCCTCCCCCAGCCTGTCCTGATTGTGAGGATTGTGCCAGGCCAGGGGCAGGACCCTGCCCTTGCTCTTGTTGAAGCTCAGGAGGTTGCCCTGGGCCCCCTCTGCAGCTTGTCCCCTTGAGCTCCTCCAACTTGTTCTGCAGGGTATTGCCTTAGGTTTCAGGAGGCAGAGAGGCTCTCTTTGAGCCTGGTAAAAGGAGTCGATGCCAAGCTGCAATGAGAGGGTTGGATAGAATTGGGCAGTTTCCATGGCTGTGCTGTTCAGAGCTGCATCCTACAGTGCAAAGCATCAAATCCACAACAATCCATAGTGTGCCTGGGCCACGGGAGCCAAGCAACCTCCCTAGGCCAAAGCTTCCTCCAGAGCTCCACCAAAGCAGGCCAGAACCCCAGGCCCCAAATGCCTTCCCCCTCCCCCATGCCTCTCTGCCCCTCCTCCCCCCATACCCAAGAGCTGCAGTTACAGATTCTGGTAGGCAGCTCCCAGGTGAGCCAGGCTGCTGCAGGCTGCAGTTGGCAGCATTGCCAAGGCCTCAAAGCTCCTCTGTAGAGAGAGATCCCAGAAGCTGTTCCTGGGAGCAGAGAGGAAGGGCAAAGGAGGTTGGAGATCCTGTGCTGTTCCTTTGTAGAGAGTGGGTGCAGGCCTTGGGGGAATGAACTAAGCTAGATGACACTTTGTGGTGTCCCTCTGGACTCTGCTGTCTCTTCTGGAGGTCTCTACTCTCTGGTGTAAGACATCCCAGTGCCTTCCACCCACCACAGGGATTCTCCTCCATGTTTTCATCCAGGGGCTTCTGTTGGGCCCTATTGGCTGGGTAGATGAGCCCTGGTGATGTTGTGGGACCCTGGGGACTCTGAGAGGGCAGCAAGTGAATGGAGATGGAGCAATGGATGGAGAGATGGAGGGTGAAGGCTGCAGGGGGTGGGAGGGCTTAGTTCAGCAGCTGTGTGGCTCTGCCTGGCTCTGGCCTACAATGGTGCTGGCAGCAGCTGACCCCAGAAGCTCAAAGCTGCAAACCCTGCCTGGCTCAGGACAGTCCCCTGTCCCCTCCTGACATGCAGCACAGCCCAAGCAGGCACTCAGGGATCCTAGCCACACAGCCCAGCCATAGCCCATGGCAGGAGTCACCTGAGGTCTCACTCCCTCTCTGTCCCCCTTCCTCTCATCAGTTGCTGCCTGAGGTGTCTGCAGGGTCCCTCCCCAGCCCTCATCTGTAACCCCCCTTGGCTTGGTGCTGTCCTTTCAGCCCTCCAGCTGATCCCAGCCTTTAGTCTCAGACCCCTTCCATTCTTGTGCTGCTGCTTCCAGCCCAGTTCCTTAGAAGCTTCCTCAGCCACAGCATTTCCCACTCCACCCTTCCAGCTGCAGTGGCAGTGGAGGTGAGGGACACAGGGCTATGGGACAGCCAAGGCAGCAGGGCCATGGATGGGCTGGGAATGAGGGAAGGGCCTGAGAATGGTCAGGCAGGAATTAGGCCTTGTCCCCCCAAAAAGGGGAGAGGATCCAGGGCCCAGGTGGCAAATGTGTGTGCAGGGAATGGCAGAATCTGGCAGCATTTGAGGAGCTGAAAGGAGTGAATTGTGCTGCAGCTCTGCATGTGTCAGCTGGGAGATGAACAGCAGCCCATGGGCACTGTGGCCTCCCATCCAACCTCATTTTTCTCTTGGGGCTGTGGAGTGGCAGCTCCAGGAGAACTGCAAAGAGCAAGGTGAGAGAAATGGTCAGGGAGAGAAGGAGGCCAAACTCTTTCCAGTGAGTCTCTTTGGGCTGCAGGTGTGTGAAGGGTGCTGGAGGTGTGAGGTTTGGGCAGGAGCCAGAGATTCCTGCAGCATCCCAGTGAGGGCTGAAGAGGTTTAGTGAGAAGCTGCCCAAGTCCCTTCCCCCTTTGCTGCATCTGCAGAGATCATGAAGCTCCCTTTTCAGTATTCCTAAGTTTGGAAGGGACCTCAAAGATCATCAAGTCCAACCTGTTACCACAGACCTCACGACTAGAGTAGGGAGGACACTACTGCCCACTGCTGGCTTGAACTCACGACCTTCCCATTAAGAGTCTTATGTGCTACCAACTGAGCCACCGTACCAGTGTGTGTGTCCTGAGGGCTGCTGTGATCTTCAGTTGGGGAGTGGCCAGCAGAGAGGTGTGTGCAGGGCAGAGCTGAGCACAGAGTGTGTGGGGTGGGGGCAGAGCCAGGGAGGAGAGCTGGGTCCAGAGCAAGATCTGCTGTCAAAGGCAGTTGCAGGCAGCAGAGGCCTGGGCAGGCAGTGGGAGGAAGCTTTAGGCAAGGCCTGGGAGAAGCTGTGTGGAGGCAGCTGTGTTGTGGTGCTGGCCTGCAGCTGTGTGCTGGGGGCTGTGTGCTGGGCAAGGAGCTGAGTCTGCACTTGTTGAGGCCTCCCATCTTGATCAGCCCTGGCTGTGTGCTGTGGCTGTGCTGCTGGGCTTGGGAGCTGCCCCCATCAAGGCTGAGCTGTGCTGCCTGGTCCTGGGCAGTGTTGAACCATCCCTTGCAGATCAGTGCTCTCCCCTGAGCCCTTTGCTTCTCTGTGTCAGGGACTGAGTGGTCTCTCAATCATCCCTGCCCCTGTGTGCTGTGGAAGAGCAGAATTTGCAGACCTGCCCCTTGGAGCAGCCCATCAGGTAAGAAACCCAGAGTGGGTTAACAGCAGGACCCCAGCCCCAAGGGCAGCTCCCAGCCTCCACCTCCTCCTGTCCAGCATATTTCACCTCTCCAGGAGCTCTGAGGCACATCAGGTGTTGTGGGAGTTGAGGAATGCTCCAGGCTGCTGGGAGTGTGTTGTGAGCAGGAGGTGATGTTTGGGGGTTGGGATTTAGAGGGTGGTGGGAGAAGGTTGGAGGTGGTTTGTTCTTCCTTGGTCAGTGCTGCTGCCTCCATTGTCTGAGCCAGGGGAGATCAAAGGACAGGGCCTGGGCCAGGAACCACCCTGCCAATGCCACCAGGCTCGAGCAGTGTAGGACAAGACCATGTGTAAGTCCCAGGGTACCTCAGGGCACTGATCACAGGAACCTGGGGTCTCAGCACAGATATTAGAGGTCTGTGCCCACACTGTGGCAGAAACTGAAGGTTTGAGGTCCCCTCTGCATTCTCTCCTCTAACTGGGTGTTGGGAGTCAGGGACTGTCATGACCCAGTCAGGATCTGAGGGTTTGAGGTCCTGGGCTCAGGTGCTTCCATCTTCCCTATTGCACAGCTGTGACCCCTTCCTGCCACAGTATGGCCTCACAGAAGGACCCAGACAAGAGCTGGGAGGAGAAGCAGCACCCAGAGATCAAGTTGGAGAAGCCAATGTGCAGTCCCAAGGTAGAGGAGGATGAGGAGGAAAAAGAGGACAAGATGGAGGATGATGCTGAGAATGACAACTATGAACAGGAGGATAATGATGATGATGAAGGTGACCAGGATGAGGGGGAGGAATGTATGGAGGAGGATGAAGCCAGAGCAGGTCCCTCAGTGTCACCCAAAGAGCTGAATCAGTGCCTTAAGTGTGGGCAGAGCTTCCCAGGTGGCTCAGAGCTAGTGAAGCACCACTGCCCACAGCCTGGCTCCCGGCCCTTCGTTTGTGGTGACTGTGGCAAGAGATTTCGCTGGAACTCCCATCTCATCCAGCACCGCCGCACCCACACTGGAGAGAAACCTTTCACCTGTGTCGCCTGTGGTCGCAGCTTCACCCAGCGGGGTTATCTCATCCTGCACCGCCGCACCCACACCGGAGAGAAACCGCTCACCTGTGCTGACTGCGGACAGAGCTTCACCCTGCGCGGCCATCTCACCCAGCACTGCCTCACCCACACTGGAGAGAAGCCCTTCTCTTGTGACTGCTGTGGCAAGCGGTTCAGGCACATCTCTACTCTTAGGCAACACCACCTCACGCACACCAGTGAGAAGGCCTTCACCTGCAGGGACTGCGGCAAGAGCTTCAAACACAGCTCCACTCTCACCACCCATCGCCGCATCCACACTGGAGAGCATTTGTTCCCCTGTGCTGAGTGCAGCAAGACCTTCACCACGAGTACTAAATTCATCCAGCACCAACTTATCCACAGTGGTGAGAGGCCATACAGCTGTGCCGACTGCAGCAAGAGCTTCACCTGGAAGGGAGACCTCACAGAGCACCGTCGTGTGCACACTGGCGAGAAGCCTTTCAGCTGTGCTGAGTGCGGCCAGGCCTTCAGCCATAAATGCTCTCTCATTGACCACCACCGCACCCACACCGGTGAGAAACCTTTCACCTGTGCTGACTGCGGGAGGAGCTTCAGCAACAGGAGCTCTCTCATTTATCATCGCCGCACCCACACTGGAGAGAAGGCGTTCACCTGTACTGATTGTGGGAAGAGCTTCAGCCAGCGGCAAAATCTTAGTCGCCACCGCCGCACCCACACCAGTGAGAAGCCGTTCACTTGTGCTGACTGCGGAAGGATCTTCACCCAGAAAGTAAAACCTCAACAGGCACCGCTGCATCCACACCAGGCAGCAGCCTGCACTGGAGGGGAGGCATAAATCCACCTAGAATCTGTTGGGTAATCGTGAACCCTCTGAGAGGGCCTCTCCAGCATCAAAATCTTCTCTTTTTCCTTTGCACTTCTCAGGGACTGGGGACACCAGCAGCAACAAACACCTCCTGCCCATCTGAACACCAATTATTGCTAATGAGACCAATTACAGTGCTGAGTTGGCATACCTGGAGCGCCCAGTGGAGCTGGGCAGGGGTTTGCCAGGGTCTGTCTGGTTCTTCCCCAATGCTTTGTGTCTCCCTGGGGTAAGAAATCCTCTGTCCATTGACCAATTGTCTCAATAAAACCCAAAAGTTACCCAAATCATGTCTGTTTGCTTTTATTTCAGATATCCCTGCCTCAATGCCTGAATTTTGGGGGCATTTGCTGCCAAGGGATGGGGTGGAGCTGTGTGCCCAGTTCAGGGAGGGGACGTCGAGGCTCTCAGAGGAGTCTTGAGGGGCAGCTCAATTGGGAATTGGATGGTCCTAGGAGTGACTTTTGGGATCTTTGGAGGGTGTAGGGGGAAGCTCATGGAGATCTTTGGAAGAACTCAGAAAGCTTCTGTTGGCTTTCCACTCTGGGGCTGGAACAGGTTGAAGAGCTGAGAAGAGATTAAGCTGCCTGTTCCCCCCAAAACAGAAGTGAGGGAAAAATAACACACACAGGAACCAAAAAACCCTCTGGGTTGAGATAAGGACTTGAGATAAGACCAAAAGAGTTGAATCCAAAGGAGATCCCATAATGCACACTAACCTGAGGCTGTTTGCAGAAAGAAGCACAGCAGTGAGCAGCAGCAGCCAGTAGTTAAACCCCTGCAGCCTTCCCTCTCAGCAAAGAGCCAGCATCTGAGAGCCAGAACCCAACAGCTGCAACCAGAACAGGAAGCCTTTCATGTTGCCATCTGAACTTCAAGCCCTGTAGTACTTTGCTCCAGCCAGCACTGTCCCTGTGAAGGTGGCATGAGGCAGGATGGTGTGGAGTAATGGCAGCAAATTATCAACTTAACCTTTGACATTCCCAAGCCCTCATTCTGTGCCACCTGCACCATGCCCAGCAGCAATCAGCAGCACACCTCAGGCACTGTCCATTCTCACTCCACAGGAGGTCTCTTTGCAGTACCCAGAGGGCTGCTCACTGCAGGTGCTCTGCAGCTCCACTCTGTTCCAGCACAGTCTGGATCAGTCCATGCCCAGTCCAAATGCTGCAAATGCTGGGGCTGTGTTTCCAGCTCTGGGGCAACTGAGTCCAGTGACTCCTTCCATGCCTCCAAGTGAAAGCAAACTGTGGCTTGCATCCCAGTACTCATCTTCCAACACATCCAGGTGTGGGGATCCTTCTGTCACACCAGAAACACAGATGGGTTCCACCCCTCATAGTTTGATGGTGTCAGAGCACTCTGGGCACCTGTATCTACTAAAGCTTTATCCTCTCATGGCTTCAACTTGCCAGGCCATTGGTTCTGTGTGGTCCAACAAACCAATTTGTCTCTCCCTTCCATCTGGTTGGAGGCAGAGCCCCTCTAATTCTGTCTTGGGTCCCTTGCATCTTGTGAAGATGCTTTGGGAGTCCCTTCAGGAGGACCAGAAGCAGTTTCAGCTTCCCTGCTCTTCTTCGGACATTTCCCACTGGAAACTGAGGCAGCATCTCTGGGGGGACAATTCCCCTGTAAGTCACAGACTCCTGCAGCCAGGACTGGATTGGGTTTTCCTTTCCACTTCCTCACGTCCTCCCCATGGTCACACAAGTAAAGCAGAGGGTGTGCTGTGCTGTGTGCCTCCCAGATTCTCTCCCTTGGACAGGGGAGCAGCTGCTCCTCATGGCTGAAACACAGGACTGTACAGGTGGGGAACAAAAACTTCTTCTGGAGCTGATGGAACTCCTGGGACAGTTCCTTCACAGCTGAAACACAGCCCTGGACAGAGGAGCAGAGATTTCCTTTGCCTTGCTGGGGCCTGCTGCTTGTTTCATCCACTGTTTATCCTTGGCCATCTTCCACAGCCAGAGATAAGAACCAAGCCAGCAGCCCAGGCTCTTTCTCTTGTTCCCATGGGAACCCTGATCCCTCCTGGTCCTTTGCAGGATCAGCTGCTTTCCTTGTAGGCTTCTTTATCCCTACAGGAGTGTTGTAGATGTGCCCTGGGGAATGAGCAGCAAGGATATCAATGAATAGATATATTGGTAGTCTATTGATATACAAACTATGCAGCAGGGGATTTAGTTTCTATTCACAGGCAGCAGTATTGGGTTGGTGGAACCACCTCTGCAGAACGTTTGTGCCTGGGCACTTCAGAGGAACCAAATGAGTTCTAGAATTTAGAGTTGAAACTGATTGGTGAAGCAGTGGGGGAGGGGTTTGTCGGTGACCGGCAAACCCTCAACCCAGGACAGTTTCAGCACTACCTGAACCCAAATTCTATAAAGCAAGGGTTTGGCTTCCTCATGAGCTGAGAACCTCATGAAATCTTTCCCTGGTGGTGTGTTTAGAGTCCTGACAGCGCAGCACAGCTGTGCCCTCATGAGGAAATAGAGAACGGCGCCGACCGCGTGGCTGTGCCGTGGGGTTGCTTCTTCTCCCAGAGCACAAAGGTCCTGGAGCCTCCCAGGGGAAGCTTCAGAGGCTTTTGCCGCTGGCTCCACGAAGCGCAGCACCTGGCAAAGGTTCCCCGCTCTGGGGGCTGTAGCGCTTCAGGACTGGTGGTGCACAGGGGCTGCCATGGTTTCCTCCCGTGGCGATGGCTCATGCGGCAGTTGACCCCACGCTCCACGGCACTGCCCCCAGCTGGGCAACAGTGGCAATGTGCAGCGAGGCCTTCTGGAGCTGCTTCAAGTCCCGGGCGAGGCGGAGCGTAGCGGCACAGAGACGCACGCAGGCATAGGCACGGACACCAGCGTGGGGGGCACTTGTTTACCAAACAACTCCTATTTACCATTTGCCCCAAAGAATACTGCTCCAGTCAGCACCCACTGCTAACACAATAATTAACCAATCAGCTGATACTTTGCCAAATGAGCATAAGCACACGCTGTAAACAGGGCAAACAAACATGTAGCCTGGGCCTTGTTTGCCATAGGGGTGGAAACATGCCCAGGCAGATTGCTTACCTGGACTCGGTGGTGCCAAGGTCCTGTCCCCCCCCCCAACTCCAGAAGGGAGGGGGGACAAAGGGGGTTTGAGTCACACACACAGAAGCATGTTCTGGTAATATTTGGGGCACAATCCTGGTCATAAGCACCATTCACTATGAGGGGCAGCTGATCCTGGCACAGGCTGCTTCTCTGACACAGCTGCCATGCCTGTGGCACTGTCTGTAGGTCCAGAGACCTCTTGCCCTTGAGCCCTCTGCACAGAGATGAGAAGGGCTCGAGAGGCATGGGCCAGGCCCAAGCACATTGCAGTGATTTCTGTCTCTCAGGAACTCCCAGGCTGACAACAGATTTTTCCCAAACCTTTCCCCAGCTGGGGAGGATTTTGCACTTGCTCAGGGCTGAAATTCCAAAGCACCAGAGGTGGCCACCAGTCTAAGAATTTGCCCCTTCCCTCTCCCACCCCCTGCCACTCCTCAGTATCGAGTATCTGGGCAGATCTCACAGTGTTTTCCTAGGGAGTGTCCTGTATTGCTCTGGATGGAACCAGAGCAAGCTGCCCAGCAGTGGACAGCACAGCTCTGAGCCATTGCCCTAAGCTAACACCCAGCACCATCAGCAGCACAAACAGGACTGAAACTCATCAGCCCCCCGAAAGCAAATCCATCAACACAGCAAGTGCAGCATCCTGCATCTGAGTCGAGGCAATCCCAGGCACAAATCCAGGCTGGGCAGTGACTGGCTGGAAAGCAGCCCTGAGGAGAGAGACTTGGGGGTGATGGTGGACAAGAAGCTCAACAGGAGCTCTCAGTGTGCACCTGCAGCCCACAAAGCCAATCAGATCCTGGGCTGCATCAGGAGAAGTGTGGCTAGCAGGTCGAGGGAGGTGATCCTCCCCCTCTACTCAGCCCTGGTGAGACCCCACCTGGAGTACTGCCTCCAGTTCTGGAGCCCCTATTCCAAGAGGGATGTGGAGGTGCTGGAACATGTCCAGAGAAGGGCCACAAGGATGATCAGAGGGTTGGAGCACCTCTCCTATGAGGACAGACTGAAGGAGTTGGGGCTGTTCAGTCTGCAGAAGAGAAGGCTCCCAGGTGACCTAATTGTGGCCTTCCAGTATCTGAAGGGGGCCTACAGGAAGGCTGGGGAAGGACTTCTCAGGATCTCAGGTAGTGATAGGACTAGGGGGAATGGAATGAAGCTGGAGGTGGGGAGATTCAGGCTAGATGTGAGGAGGAGGTTCTTCACCATGAGAGTGGTGAAACCCTGGAATGGGTTGTCCAGGGAGGTGGTCGAGGCCCTGTCCCTGGAGGTGTTTAAGACCAGGCTGGATGAGGCTCAGGCCAGCCTGATCCAGTGTGGGGTGTCCCTGCCCATGGCAGGGGGGTTGGAACTAGATGCTCCTTGTGGTCCCTTCCAACCCTGAATGATGCTATGATAGTGAACACACCACACCTGTTGAAGTGGAACTTCCTGTGCTGCAGTTTCCATCCATTGCTCCTTGTACTCTCCCTTGTACTCTCCTTGTACTGTAGGGCTCAAGTGAGCAGAGGCTGTCCCTGCCTTTTGCTTCCTCACCCCCAGCTCTCACATATTGATAGGCATTGATCAGATACCATCTCAGACTTCTCTTCTACAGACTAAACAGCCCCTGGACTCTCATCCTCTCCTCATCAGGCAGTACTCCAGTCCCTTGAGCATCCTCACAGCCTCTGCAGCAGATCCCTGTCCCTTTTGAGCCCAGAACTGGATGTAATAGTCCAGGTGGGGCCTCCTGAGGGCAGAGTAGAGGGAGAGAAGAACCTCCTTGGATCTGCTGGCCACACTCTTCCAAATGCACCCCAGCATCCCATTGGCCTTCTTGGCCACCAGGGCACATTGCTGTCCCATGCAGAACTTGCTGTCCACCAGAACTCCCAGGTCCTCTATGGGGCTGCTCTCTAACTATTTGTTCCCTTGAGTGCTGTAGGGTTCACATTGCTCTGGACATTGTGTGGTGCAGATCACCTCCAGTGAATCTGAGGCTCCCCAGAAATTGCCAGTGGGTTCCTCTTAATCACATGGATCCTGTTCCAGCAGGCACTAGTGCAGGAGAAGGAACACCAGACTGAAGAGAAGGAGAAAGGGAACTGAAAATCTCATCACCTGAATCTAGAAAGAAAGCCCTTGGTAGCAAATGTCAATTCTGGATTGATACAGAACACAACACAGAGAGCTGATGACAGCAACGGCTGGGGGTGCCCTGAGAACCCTAAGGAAGGGCTGGAGGGGGGAGGGCATTCACTGGAATTCCAATACCTGACAATACCTCTTGGACATACTGAGAATCACAGAATTGTCAGGGTTGGAAGGGACCTCAAGGATCATCCAGCTCCAAGCCCCCTGCCATGGGCAGGGACACCTCACACCAGAGCAGGTTGCTCACAGCAATATCCAGCCTGGCCTTCAAAGCCTCCAGGGATGAGACTTCCACCACCTCCCTGGGCAACCTGTTCCAGAGTCTCTCCACCCTCATGGGGAAGAATTTCTTCCTAACATCCAATCTGAATCTCCCCACTTCTAGTTTTGCTCCATTCTCCCCAGTCCTATCCCTACCCAACACCTTAAAAATTCCATCCCCAGCCTTCTTGTAACCTCCTTCAGATACTGGAAGGCCACAAGAAGGAATCCTTGGAACCTTCTCTTCTCCAGACTGAACAGACCCAACTCTCTCAGTCTGTCCTCATAGCAGAGCAGCTCCAGCCCTCTGCCTACCCTGGTGGCCCTTCTCTGGAGACCTTCCTGCACCTCCAGATCCTTCTTGTAATAGATGCTCCAGAACTGGACACAGAGCTCCAGGTGGGGTCTGACCAGGATGGAGCAGAGTGGGAGAATCACCTCCCTGGCCCTGCTGGCCACATTTCTTTTGATGCAGCCCAGGATGCAATTGGCTCTCTGGGCTGCAAGTGCACACTGGTGGCTCCTGTTGAGCTTGTGGATGAACACTTCCCTTAAGGATAATCCAGAATTAGAAGCACAGGATAGGGATGGAAGAGGCTCCTGATCCAAGCAAAAGATATTCCAAATGTGTCCAGAGATGCAACCTAACTGATTAGCAAACATTGGCTGCCTGAAGTCAGGTCACCTCTGTGGGAAAAACACTCAGGCTGTACATCCATCCAGGCTGTCACCATCCCATAATGAGGAACAAACACACAGGGTGGGCAGCACCAGAAGGAAAGGGAAAGTATTGGAGATGTGGCAGTAAAGGCAGGAAAAGATTACCCCTCAGCTAGTCAGGAATCTGTGCCCCTGGGGCAGTGCTCCCAAATACAACTGTGGCTGATCTGTGAGAGACTCCAAGTTGGGTCCAAGGAGATGTGAAATGGCACAAATGGGCCTCTGGTTGGCACAGCTTGGCCTGATGCTTTCTGCCTTGCTCAGGAGAAAGTGAAGCAGAAAAGGCCATGGTGAAGACCTCTGCTCTCCCAGTCCTCTGAAATAGGACTGCAGGTGCAGGATCAGCTTCCCAGGGAGGAGTGAAACAGGTTGCAGAAATAGCTGCTCAGGAAGGAATGGCTCCAGGCATGGTCTTTGCCTCAGAAGGAGGAGTGGGCACAGCACTGAACACAAGCTGCTGTGTTTCCATGGATCAGAGAGGAAGGACATCCATAGACATGGGTGAGAGATGGGAACAAAGCAGGATTGTGCAGGAAGGAGGAGCCAGCACAAATTCTGCACCATGAGGGTAGTGGAACACTGGAACAGGTTGCCCCGGGAGGGGGTTGGGATGCCATCCCTGGAGATATTGAAGGTGAGGATTGACAGGGCTCTGGGCAACCTGATGTAGTTGAGGCTGTCCCTGGGAAGGTCAGGCAAGGTAGCCTTTGGAGGTCCCTTCCAGCCCAGCCCATTCTATGATCAGTGAGATATGGGAACCAAGCAGATTCTGCATGAAGTGCAAAAGGGAGACACCACCTGGGGCTTCTCAGAGCTCTGGACCTGGCTGTAACTGTGGATTCCTGCCTTGGGCTTCAGTCTCAAGCAGTTGGTTGGAGCAATAACCCTGAGCTTGTTCCCCTTTGTTTGCATGGCTGTTAGAGTGCAGGGCATGTGTGAGTGCTGGTCTGCTTGAGGGAGCAGAACAGGGGACAGCAAGGACCTCTCTGGGAAGAGCTGGGGCAAAGGTCACCTTCAAGAGCAGGCCCTAAGCCTCTGTCTTCTCCTAAGCTCCCATTTCAAGGACCAGGCCTAAGGCCTGTCTGCATTTCATAGAGCAATACTGAGCAAGACTTTACTGAGGTTTCTTTCCCTGCTTTCTGTTGCTTTTGGGAGACTCTTGAGTTTCTCATTCCATCAGCTGGGCAGGAGATGTTGTCCTCAACTTACACTACATGTTTTGGAATCTCTTGGGTTTGTCACAAGACATTGGTTTGGTCACCTTCTAACCTCAGAAACACAGAATCAACCAGGTTGGAAACAACCTCAGAGATCAAGTCCAACCTACCACCCAACACTCCCTGACATCTTAACCATGCCTCCAAGAGCCACATCCAATCTTGTTTTGCACACCTCCAGGGACAGTGACTCCACCACCTCCCTGGGCAGCACATTCCAGGGACTAATTCCTCTTTCTGAGAAGAATTTTCCCCTCACCTTGAGCCTAACCTTCCCCTGGTGCTGCCAATTATTAAATATCAATAACAGCCATAACAGGACTCCTTCCCAGTACAGAGTGTGTCCACTCCAAAGAAAGGTCACCTGAAGCCCTCCAACCACTCTTCCAGAGGTGTCAGGAAATGGCAGGGGGAGAGCTGGGTGGCGAAGCAAGATTGGTGTCAGCAGCCTGAAGGGAAAGAGCTGCAGGCATGGGACAGTGTAGGAGAGGCTGCAGTAGGGACAGCCAAGGGCTCTGGCAAGGCTGAGAGGCCCAACAGGACCAAGGTCTTTGTCCCCTTGGCTCTGGCACTTGCCTCTGCCACCAAGGCCTGTGAGGAAAAACTTTGCTTTGAGGCTCTGAGGTTCTTCTATTGCAAGGGCAGTGGTCAGGGCTTGGCCTTTCTGCTTCCTAGATCAAAGGCAAGTTTTTCTCCCCTGTACTTTGCCTTTGTCTCCCTGCAATCCTGGCCTCTAACAAGCTGCTCTAACGAGTCCCTGGGGAGCCTTTGTCAGTAACAAGCCTCAGTGAGGCCAATCAGTGCTTCAAGGTTGTGACCGGTTGACGTTGCCCCCTTAAGAAAGGGAATATGGTGGACGGAAGTTGGTAAACGGAAAGAATAATCTAAACTATTTCATTGGTGAAGTGGGAGGAAGCACCTTCTGAACTGGGAGTGAACTGGGAGTGAACTGGGCACTCTGGTACTTCTATCTTTAGTCTTGCTTCCGCCTCTTCTTCGTGCTGCAGCTCTGTCTGTGCTGGGCTTTCTGCCAAGACTTTGGCCTTAAAACCGATAAGACAGAAGGCCTGTATTGACTCCTTTCCAATTAACACAAAACTGCTTTTAACTTCTTTCTTTCTTCTTTCTCCCTTTTTCTGAACTACTCTGGGGAAAGGGGGGGAAAGAGGGGAGAGCGGAGGTGGGGAACCCCCTCTGCCGAGGGGGGTTACTCTCATTTCTGTGTTACTCTGTTGTATATCTTTGTATATATTGTAAATATTGTAAATTTGTAAATATTCCCCTGCAAATACTACACTGCTTTGTAAATATAGCTCCACTGCCTTGCTAATTCAGCTTGTGAGTTTTTTTTTCCTTTCCCTTCAATTATTTTTTCCCTTTTACCTTACAAGGGGGAAGGGAGGAGGCTTCTTGGCCTTACCCTTCCACCCCACCACAAAGGTACTTTGGAGTTTTCTTCTGCCTTGGACTTCTTGAGAATCTTCTTGGCAGTACCTTGGCAGAGTTTCCTGGCATTACCTAAGGATGTTGTAATCAGCCCCAAATACTCCATGGGGCTCATTAAATACTGCTGAACCTCTCATTATTGCCAAGGTTTCTGCAGATAATTGGAGAGGTTATTATTGCACAAAGCATCTGATAAAAAAGTACTTTCACAGGGTGAATCAGAGCCCTGAGACATGAGTGAGGGATAGGATCTGCCTTGCCAGGGGCTGGGAGTCAGGGCTTGGCCCTTTGGATCAAAGAAATCTCTCCAGGTTTCCTCAGCAGCAGAGCCACTTTGAGCTGCTTGTCCTGACCTGTCAGCACTGCCTCAGTTCTCTGCTCTCACCAGAGCCTGGAGATGCTTCAGTGCCTCCAGTGAAGCTTCCCTTGCATCCACTGTCTCCTCCTGCTCTGACCAGACCCCTGGGGACCCTTTCCCAGTATGCTTCAGTGGGACCCATTAAGAGTAGAAGAAACTTCAGAGTTTGAATCCAACTTTGACTCCTGGAGTGGTTTCATCAGCTTCCCACTCTCTGAGCTTCATGGACTTGGCACCAAAGCCACCAGAGGGCTCCTTTAAATGCCTTGGGCTGGTCCTTTTGTGCTGAGCCAGGCCAGGCTCTTGGGCTGGTGGGAGCTGCTGGCAAGCAGACAGCACTGCAGGAGGCAGCTCTGTCCAGGAGCAGCTCCTCTGCACCACAAAGCAGGACTGAGGACATGCCTAGAGGATCTCAGGATGATGAAGAAGGCAGAGAGAGCTTCAAGGTGTCCAGGACTGGGAGGATGCTGAGAGCTCACTGGAGGAGAAGTCACCACAGTCACTGACACAGTGAGGCTGTGGGTGCAGGACACTGCAGCTATAGCTCCTGGAGGCATCTTCGTGACAGCAGCTGACGCTCAGCTGAAGGCTCCTGGAGTATGCACACAGAAGGAGGACCAAAGTCCTTCAGTTCCATCCTGTGAGCAGCAGTGAGCAGAGTTGGGTAAGGAGAAGGCTTCACCCCCAGCCCCTCTGCCTTTCTCTCCTCCCTTCACTGTCTCTGCAGCACTACAGAGCTGGTCCCTGTTCCTCCACCTCTCCATGGGACTCTTGTTCCATGGGATTGGGCTGTTGGTCACTTTCTGTTCTGACACCAGAGGAATCTTCCTGGCAATTCTGTGTCCTTGCTGCATATGAAACTGTGATGAACTCTGCCATGGGTTTGTAGTGATGGGACTGTGCAGATCCATTCCTCATGCAGCTCAGAGAGGGAGGTTAAGATGAGCCTGAGAGAAGTGTGCCCTAACTTGTCACTGCCTTTCCCTCCTTGCACAGGTCTCCATGGACAGAGGCAGCAGATGGCCAACAGCAGCTCCATCACCCACTTCCTCCTCCTGCCATTCTCAGGCACAAGGCAGCTGCAGCTCCTGCACTTCTGCCTCTTCCTGGCCATCTACCTGGCTGCCCTGCTGGGCAATGGCCTCATCATCACCACCATAGCCTGGGACCACCACCTCCACACCCCCATGTACTTCTTCCTCCTCTACCTCGCCCTCCTTGACCTGGGTGCCATCTCCACCACAGTGCCAAAATCCATGGCCAATTCCCTGAGGGACACCACAGACATCTCCTATGCAGGATGTGTTGCTCAGGTCTTTCTGTTTGTGTTTTTCATTTCAGCAGAGTTTTCTCTTCTCACCACCATGTCCTACGATCGCTACATTGCCATCTGCAGACCCCTGCACTATGAGACCCTCCTGGGCAGCAGAGTTTGTCTCCACCTGGCAGCAGCTGCCTGGGCCTGTGGGTTCTTCCATGGTGTGCTGCACACAGCCAATATATTTTCCCTGCCCCTCTGCCAGGGCAATGCTGTGGACCAGTTCTTCTGTGAAATCCCCCAGATCCTCAAGCTCTCCTGCTCCACATCCTGCCTCAGGGAACTTTGGCTTATTTTGGTCAGTGCCTGTTTATACTTTCTCTGTTTTGTGTTTATGGTGGTGTCCTATGTGCAGATCTTCAGGGCAGTGCTGAGGATCCCCTCTCAGCAGGGACGCCACAAAGCCTTTGCCACCTGCCTCCCTCACCTGGCTGTGGTTTCCCTGTTTATCACCACTGGCTCCATTGTCTACCTGAAGCCCTCCTCCATCTCCTTCCCATCCCTGGACCTGGTGGTGTCAGTTCTGTACTCAGTGGTGCCTCCAGCAGTGAACCCTCTCATCTACAGCCTGAGGAACCAGAAGCTCAAGGATGCCCTGAGAAAACTGATTCCTGGATGCTGTCAGAAGCAATAAACTCTCTGTCTTCTGCTGCAGAGCAGTTGTGATGTCACTCAGTGCAGACCCAGCCTGGCTGCTGGAGTTCTGGCTGCTTCTGCCTCTGTTCCCCTTGTGAGATTGCTGTTCCCACACAAATGTCTTTCTTCAAACCATTTCTGGTTCAGTGTTGTCCTTTCTGGTGTGACCCAGACGCTGCAGACACGAGGAGCTGTGCTCCCTGTGTGTTTAACACAATAAAGGACCCTGCAGGGAGTTGTTTCTCCGCGTTCCTTCCTCCAAGGCTTCTGTGGAGCTGCAGGGCAGTGCCTGTGTGCAGAGGTGGAGGGGCAGAGTCTTTCCAAACACCCATTATGCCTTGTCTCAGTAAAAACTTTATCCCCTTATGCACTCCCACTACAGACTGGGCCCTGTCCCAGTACAAACTGCATCTCCTGACTCCCTCCCAGTACAGGCTACACCCTGTCCAGGTACAAGCTGATGCCCTGATCCCATTGCAGTATTGTCCAAGATCTGTCCCAGAGGAAACAGATCCAAAGGCATCACCCAGTACAGATTGGAGACCATCCCACTGCAAAGTGGAAGCTCTGGCCCCCTCCAAGTACCAGCTGTCTGCATCCTAGTGCAAACCAGATACCACGACTCCTTCCCAGTGCAGACTGTGCCTGCTCCCAGGGAAAGCTGCATCACCTGAACCCCTCCTAGTACCAGACTGGGCCCCATCCTAATGGGATGGAGATTGGAATCAATACAGCTGACCAGTATGATCGAATATTGTTCCTTTATTGTTCCAGTATTGCAGGCCTATGGTGCAGGCCTGTGGTGCAAGTATAGCACAGTAAAGTAAAGCATAGAAGAAGAAGGGAAAGGAAAGGCAGAAGTGTGTAGCAAGGGAACTTCTACAACTTATATAAGATCGGAAAGCCTTGTTGGCATGGCTCCATTGGTTCCCTAGGAGTGACCACACATTGCACTATTATAGATTATTGGTCCAACCACTAATGACATGTGAGGTTGTTGATGCAGGTGCATGTCCTCCTGTTCCAAGATAACTTTCTATGTTTACAGCTACCAGTGTCCTGTTTTAGTTACATGCTGCAGGCACAGCACTGTTTTGCCACACTGCTAGCTGGATCTGCACTTATGCTGAGCATGGCCTACCACCATGTCAGGCTCTAGGCCTGCACTGCCAGGTTGCTTACACTGCTTGTCACTGGCATTGCCACAGGGGACAAAATCTTGCCTTTGCTCTAGGAAGCAGAAAGGCCAAGTCCTGACCACTGCCCTTGCAATAGAAGAACCTCACAGCCTCAAAGCAAAGTTTCTCCTCACAGGCCTTGGTGGCAGAGGCAGCTGCCAGAGCCAAAGGGACAAAAGTCTTGGTCCTGTTGGGCTTCTCAGCCTCACCAGAGCCCCTGGCCATGCCTACTGCAGCCTGTCCTACATTGTCCCATGCCTGCAGCTCTTTCTCTTCAGGCTGCTGACACCAATCTTGCTTCCCCAGCCAGCTCTTCCCCTGCCATTTCAATCCCTTCCCTGAATGTCTCAGCTCTCCCTGTCATGTCGTGACACCTCTGGATGGCCTCATGCATAGCAGCTCTGCCCTTTCAGGGACATTTCTTTGGCTTCATATCCACTCTGAACCTTGCAAGCTGCACATCGTGGAGGTTTTGTTCTCTTCCCAATCCCCAGAAGAACTCCACTGTCTCTGAAACCACTCTTCAGTCATGTGCACGCTGCTATGGCAGTGCCCTGAGCCTCCATTCACCAGGCTGAAGCAGCCCAGGCCCCTCAGCCTCTCACTCCACAGAGATGTCAACCCCTGTCCTGGCAGATCTCCTCTCCAGCCTCTGCAGTTCCTCTCCATTCCTTCAGACTGGACATTCCCACATCCAGGGACCAAGCATCTAGAGGTGGCCATAGCAGTACTGAGTCTGGGGGAGGACAACTTCTGTGTCTGGGTGACCACACTCCTCCTTCCACAGCCCAGCCTCAGTTGGTTTTCTCCACTATGGTTGGCCTTTACTCCCTCCCAGGGCATTTGGAATGGTTCCTCGCAAAGCCTGTAGTGCCTTTCTGACTGGGTGGTTTGAACCTTAACTGGTACTTAAGAGCTTTCCCCGCTCCCCCTTTCCTCTTTCCCAATAGACAGGAAAAAGAAAGGGAAGTACCCAATCCACCAAGAAATAATTGTATAGTACTAATTTAGAGCTAATATGGAGAGCTAATAATAATAATAGTGTGTATTAATGGAAACTTTAGAGCTTATACAGACTCAGAGAGCATTGTTGGCATAGCTTCATTGGTTCCCCACGAGTGACCACACATCGTACTGTTATAGATTATTGGTCAAACTACTAATAACACACGAGGTTGTTGATGCAGGTGCATGTCCTATTATTCCCAGATAACGCTCTGTGTTTATAGCTACCAGTGCCCTGCTTTGGTTACATGCTGCAGACACAGCACTGTTTTGCTACACTGCTAGCTACTTCTGCGCTTATGCTAAGCATGGCCTACACTGTGTCAGGCTCTAAGCCTATACTGCCAGATTGCTCACATCACTTATTGGTATGATTGCTACAAATCCCCCTTTTTGTTTTTGTGAGCAATCTGGTCATGGGAGATGTACCCATCCCATACAGCATAAGTTGATCATCGCGTGCACTAAAGGGGATAGCCTTAACAGCATTATCAACTGTAAGGCACAACGGTACAGACTAAGAGTAAATAATGAGAACAAGAAAAACATTAGCAAGGTAGTCAGGTCTGAATACATTGCATACAAAGATCAAGGCACAAAAGTTCACAAATACAGCAAGCCAATCCTCAGCACTATCCTATGTAATCTGCTCTAAAGATATGATACATCTTTATTTTTCCAAGATGGTTGAGAGTCCTTAATCCATGAAGATGAAGCTGGCCAGGCTCATTCTCCATAGATAAAGAAAACTACTTGCAGGCAAGCAGTGAGAGTGAAAAAGCTCCATTGGTGTGTTAAAGATGGCATTCTGAGTACTCATTATTCTAAAACTGAATGCAACACAATGAGGCCTTTTCACTCCTCCTAATGATACT
This sequence comes from Melanerpes formicivorus, assembly GCF_026170545.1. NCBI lineage: Eukaryota > Metazoa > Chordata > Aves > Piciformes > Picidae > Melanerpes > Melanerpes formicivorus. Next base: position 400,439 of record NW_027142530.1, read on the forward strand.
GATCTCTTAATGTTCACATAACAGTTAAGCAGTCACGACACTCAGTTATAAGTTAGATGCTTTCTGTTGACATCTTGGATTAACGTGACAGTCATTGAGGTCAGTTCTAGGCAGGTTTGCTGACTGTCATTTTCATGACAGTTGTGCTGTATTCGTGCTGTCCTGTGGTGAGAGGGTTGCAGCACTTTGCAAAGTTGATGTTTCTAGGTGCTGACATGAGCTAACTATCTCTTGTTGGTACCATTAAAAGACTTTTTGCTATGGGGTATTCTCTCTTTTCCCCTTTTCCTTTTTTGGGGGGAGGTATTTATTTGTTTGGTTTTGTTTTCAACCTAAAATGAAGATGTATGTTGTGTTACAATGAATTTTGATTTTCCCTCTAAGTGTGTAAAATGATAGCCAACTGGTGAGATAACACATAAGTTCACATGAACATTTTCTCTAATCACACAACAATCAAGCAACCATAATATTCAGTCCTAATTCACATGGTGCTGTGGTACATATGTCTGATTGATGCTTTTGATCCCAGATTATCATAACAGTTATTGTGATCGATGTTCAACTGCATGGAAATAGCTGTTTCCTCATTGTCTTGATTCTTCTGCCGTTGTTTGTTGCAATGATTGCATTTGAAAGAAAAGAAGGCTCCGAGGTGACCTTATTGTGGCATTCCAGTATCTGAAGAGAGCCTACAAGAATGCTGGGGAGGGACTTCCTAGGGTGTCAGGAAGTGATAGGACTAGGAAGAATGGAATGAAGCTGGGGTTGGGGAGATTCAGGCTGAATGTGAGGAGGAAGTTCTTCACCATGAGAGTGTGTTACAGTTTGAGCTGGGTGCCCCCCTGCAATGTTTACTTCCTGTGTCCAGAAGTCCAGCCCAGAGGGGTGGACACAGGAAATTATGTAGTATTTCATACCACGATCCTTTGCACCACTATAAGATCCAGTGCGGAGTCTAGCACTTTCTCTTTTCTTCCTCCTCCGTCAGCCGGTAATTGGGGGAGATGTCTCCTGGCTTTGGGCCTGGCTAGGCCCAAGGCCATGGGGGGATGGGCAGTCTCAGATCTGGCCAGCTGAGACTAGCCTAGCAGTGGGAGGGGGAAGAAGGAGCCCTGGGGGTCTTGGGTGTACCCTCAGGTGGGGATGGGATCTCTCTGGGTCTGCTTTGGGATTTTTCTTTATCACTGTGCTTTTGCTTTTCTGTAAAAGTTCACTGCTTGCTATTTAAACTTTCCATCACTTTTGCAATCCGTTTGTCTGAGTGTTTATTGTTGCCAGGGGTGGGGAAGGGGGCTGCCTCAACCCAGCACAGTGGTGAAAGCCCTGGAATGGGTTGTCCAGAGAGGTGGCTGAGGCTCCATGCCTGGAGGTGTTTAAGCCCAGGCTGGATGAGGCTCTGGCCAGCCTGATCTAGTGTGAGGTGTCCCTGCCCATGGCAGTGGGGTTGGAACTAGATGATCCTTGTGGTCCCTTCCAACCCTGACTGATTCTATGATTCCATAAATTTTTTTAATTAATTTTGATTTTTTGTTTGTTTTTAATGTAATCTATTTTAAAATGTTTCATTTTTTTGTTGTTTCATTTTTTATCAATTTTTAAAAAATCTATTTGTAATAAATTAGTTTCATTTTGTTTTGATTTTATTGTTCTTTTTTTGCAAGTTTAATTTTATTTTTTCCATTATTTTTATTTTTTTAGAATTATTTTTTATTTTTATTTTTAATTGGTTTTTATTTTGATTTTTTTCTAAATAATTTTTTTTCCTAATTTCTTTAATTTGTTCTTTCTCTTTTTGATATTTTATTGGATTTTTTCTAATATATGTTTTTTTAATTATATTTTGAGTTGGTTTATTTTTTATTTTATTTTGAATGTATTAATTTTTCTTATGTATATTTAATATTTTTATTTTTATTTTTAATCTATTTTTTATTTTAGTTTGTTTAATTTTTAAGTAATTTTTAAAATTATTTTTATAGCATTTGATTTTTTTCATATATATTTTTATCTATGCTTTTTAATTTTTTTGTTAATACTTTGTTGTTAAATTAAATCTAATTTTTATATTTTTCTAACTATTTTTTTAAAATTATGATTATTATTTAGTTTTTTGTCATTTTTCAATTCAATTTTTTAAACTTTTTAATGTTGTTATTTTATTTTTTATTTTAATATTTTATTCTAATTAATTTTTCAATTTTTAATTTTCATTTATTTTTAATCTAGCCTTTGCAGTCTGATCAGGATTCGCTTCTGTTGCTACTGATGTAGCAGCAGCAGACTTTTTTTGTGCACAAAAACAGTAATAAGAGAGCCATGATTCATGTAGAAGGAGGGATAGTGGGCAATTGAAATTGTGATGAGGATGCTGAAGGAGCGGCAGACAGTGTGCAGGGAGAGAGGAAGAGGGCCAGAGGGTGCAGAGCCTTCCGGATCTCCCTTTTTCATCTCAGTTAGAAACAAATGCCGCAGCAGCTGAACCGAGAGTAGGCTGCTCTGCTTGTATAGATTGCAGTGTATGTGATGGTGTGCCACATGGTGCTATCGTGAAAAGTAGTGAAAAGCTTCTTTTTAAGTATTTAAGTACCTCATCCCACAGCTGGGCTGCAATTTTGTCCCATGCTTCGGAAGTGAAAGCTTCAGTTGCTGTGGGGATAAAATCATGATCCCGGGCCCAGGCTAATAGCCCTTTTAAAATCCCAGAATTGTAAGCAGTACCTCTCATGGAGAGGATGGTTTGGAGGGCGTTTAGCACAGCCTCTTCTGTTTCGTGGAGTGCTTCCCCTGTGCCCTCCCTGGCCGATCACCGGACCCTGGTGAGATTCGCTTCCTTTTCTGAGCGTGTGCTGCTTATTTTGTCAGCACTGGGGCAGTGCTGGTTTGACTGGCTTTCCATACCACATGGAGCGAACCTTTTACGCTGAGTCGAGCAGCATTGTAGTCCAATGATCCCATCAAGAGTTTGGGCACCAGATGTTGGCGACAGAGAATGGAGTCAATACAGATGACCAATATGATCGAGTACTGTTCCTTTATTGTTCCAGTATTGTAGGACTATAGTGCGAGCATAGAGAGTATAGCACAGTAAAGTAAAGCAAAGAAGAAGGAAAAGTGTCTATCAAGGGAACATCTACAACCTGTATAAACTCAGACAGCATTGTTGACATAGCTTCATTGGTTCACACGAGTGACCACACATCGCACTATTATAGATTATTGGTCCAACAACTACTGATATGTGAGGTGGTTGATGCAGGTGCACATCCTGCTGTCCCAAGATAACTTTCTGTGTTTATAGCTACCAGTGTCCTGTTTTAGTTACATGCTGCAGGCACAGCAGTATTTTGCTACACTGCTAGCTGGCTCTGCACTTATGCTGAGCATGGCCTACCACCATGTCAACCTCCAGGCCTACACTGCCAGATTGCTCACACTGCTCGTCACTGGCATTGCCACAGTAAGTCAATGATCTCCACCTCTAAAAACAGTGACCCTAAAGCCAGAGCCTTAGAGCTCTCCTGGATCACAGCAGCTGTGTCCAGCATCTCCCCCACTCAGACATCTCTCAGGCACAACCTGCACCAAGGGCCAGCACCAAGTCAGACTGCTCCAGGCTCAGTTCTTGCCTAACAGTGCCAAAGCTTTGTGAGTGTTTGCCCTGAGCTCCAGCAGAAGGAAACTGAATTCCAGGGCACCCTCTTCCAGCCTCCTATCCACCACTCTGTGTCTTTGGACAGACACCTTTGCTATCACCAGGGACAAGGTATCTATCCTGCACTGAACCCATCCAGCTCTGTCCCTGTGTCTGTGTGTTTTGTGCTTCTCTCCAGGCACAGCCATAGAAATAGATTTGAATTCAGGATCCTTTGCAGTCACTCAGGGTCAGCCTTGTCCTTATCCACTCTGTCATTCAGAGGCTCTTGGATCAGAATACATTCTGCTGAATCACCTTGTAAGCCTCAGGTGGGCAGTGACAGCAATGGTGAGGTTGGGGAGGGTGAGGAGCAAAGTTGTCCATTCAATGTCAGACTGAAGGACAGATGTTCCTGCAAGTGCAGATGTCCTGCTGAGACAGCCTGGGTCAGTGTCACTTGGGGAATTATCATCTCTGAGCTAATCTTTGGCATAAAAAAATTGAGCTTTGTGAGGTGCACTTTGAAATCCTGAAGAGGATTGCAGAGACACAAACATCTCCTTAGGGCACTTGGGACTCATTGCAGGAACTTCAGGTACTGAGAGAAGACTGAAGAAACTTCTTCAGAAGTCAGAAGGAAAACACAAAGTACCTTGAAGCACTGATTGGCCCCACTGAGAGCATTACCAACAAAGCCTTCCAAAGGGCTCCTTAGAGAAGCTCAGTGGAGGCCATGATTGCAGTAGACAAAGGCAAAGTGCAGGAGAGCAAACTCTGGGTTTGGTTTATGGAGCAGAAAGGCCAAACCCTGACCACAGTGCCTGGGCAGGCAGATCCTGTCCCTCATGTATGGGTCAGGGCTCCTCAGGTGCGGTGGGTGTGGGGTTTGTGATGCTGAGAGAAGGACAAGGGGATGACAGTCCCCAGCCTTCCTAGAGGTGTTTAAGGAAGCACTGAGGACCCTCTGGTGCCTTAGGAAGCCTCCTCACAGCCCTTGGTGGTGGATGACTGCCATAGCCAAGAAGGCAAAGCCTTGAGTTCTCCTGATGACTTCCAGCCTTGCCAGTGCCTATTGCCATCCCCACCACAGGTTGTCCTACACTGTCCCTCACACTGGGTTTGGTTTCTGCAGCAGAAAGGCCAAGCCTTGACCTCAGAGCCTGGGCAGTCAGATGCAGAGAGGATCAAGCTAAAGTTTCATCTTCCTGGCCCTGGTGGCAAAGGCAATGGCCATAGACAGGAGGAGAAAGACCTCAGCCCTTTGAGCTTTCATCCTTGCAGGTGATGCTACACTGCCCCATGCCTGCAGCTCTTTCCCCTCATGCTCTTGACACCCATCTTGCTTTCCTGGCAGCTCTCACCATGACATTTCTGTACCCTCCCTGCTCTGTCTGTGCTCTCCATGGCCATTTCTTGAAACACAGAGCCAGGGCCTCTTGGATCACAAGGATCCCCTCTGAGTGACTTTTCTTTATCCTCACCTCCTGTACGCTCTCAGGAGCAAGAGAAGAACTGCCTGGCCTCAAACCAGGACACCTCCACACTGAACCCTAATATTTGCACTCTATGGAAGTTTTCTTCCCTTCTCACAATCACCAGAAGCTGCATCATCCCCAGATTTCAAGCATGTGCACACTGCATCTGTAGTGCCCTGAGCTTGGACTTCACCAGGTTACAGAAACCCCAGTCCCTCAGGCTCTCCACTCCAATCCTTCCAGCTATACTCTGAAGCCTCTCATGCTCTTCAAGTCTGTCAGAGCAGAAGTCCCAAAGCCAGACACTAAGAATCCAGATGTGGCCACAGCAGTGCTGAGTGCATGGGAGGACAATTCATCTGTCTGGGTGGCCACAATCCTCCTACCACAGCCCAGCTGCACTTGGCCTTCTTCACTCTGCTCAGCCTCTGCTCCATCCCAGGCCATTGGCAATGGTCCCTGCCAGAGGCCTTTCTGCCTGGGGACCGAGCAGAATCTTCAGCTCCAAAGAAACAACTAAGGCCCCTCCCTGCTGCTGCCTCTCAGCTTGGCAGACACAAGGGATGGCACAGTCCCCAGCCCAGCCCTGGGCCTGCTGCTGTGCAGAAGAACCTGAAGCACAGCTAAGCTGCCCATGGCATTGCCACTCATCTCCTCCCGGTGCCCATGAGATGCTCAGCCACAGCTCAACTCCTGCTCCTCTCCTGATACTGCTCTGGGAGCTCCCAGCCCCTGCCTTGTGCCAAGCAGAGTCACTCAAGGGTAGGCGGGGATATAAAAGAGGGGTCAGAGCACAGGAAGGAGGTTTGGGGATGAAGTGTCCAAGGGAAGGCTGCAGGCTCAGAGATGCCTTTGAGGGCTGGGCTCAGGCCAGGACTGAGGTGCGGTTCTGGTGTCCTGATGAGGCCAGTCTGAACTGGGAGGGCTTCAATCACAGAATCACAGAATATGAGGGGTTGGAAAGGACTTCCAGAGATCCTCCAGTCCAAGCCCACTGCCAGAGCAGGATCACCCAAGGTTGGTCATGCAGGAATACATCCAGACAGGTTGGAAAACCTCCAGACAAGGAGACTCCACAACCTCTCTGGCAGCCTGCTCCAGGGCTCCAGCACCCTCACAACACAGGAGAGTCTCTCCATGCTGAGGTGTAACCGCCTGTGTTCCATCTTGCACCCATTGCTCCTTGTCCTGTCACTGGGCACCACTGCCAAGAGCCTGGCACCTTCATCTGACACCTCCTTCTGATATTGATAGCCACTGATCAGATCCCCTCTCAGGCTTCTCCCCTCCAGACTAAACAGCCCCAGGGCTCTCAGTCCTTCACAGAATCACAGAAACATTCAGGTTGAGGAAGACCCTCAAGATCCCCAAGTCCAGGCAATAACACTACTCTACAAGGGTCACCCCTAAGCCATGTCCCCAAGCACCACATCCAAACCGCCTTGAGACACCTCCAGGGTTGATGACTCCACCACCTCCCTGGGCTGCACATTCCAGACCCTGACCACTATTGTTGGGAACATTTTTTTCCTACTATCCAGTCTAAACCTTCCAAGTCTTAGTTTGAGGCCATTCCCTCTTGTTCTGTCACTAATGACCTGTGAGAAGAGACCAGCAGCAGCCTCTCCACAACCTCCTTTCAGATAGTTGTAGAGAGCCATGAGGTCTCCCCTCAGCCTCCTCTTCTCCAAACTAACCATCCCCAGCTCCTTCCGTTGCTCTTCATCACATTTATTCTTCAGGCCCTTCCCCAGCTCCTTGCCCTCCTCTGCCCTGGCTCCAGCACCTCCACATCTCTCTTGGATGGAGGTGCCCAAAACTGGACAGAGCACTCGAGGTGTGGCCTCACCAGAGCTGAGTACCAGGGGGCAGTCACCTCCCTGCTCCTGCTGGACACAGCATTTCTGATCCCAGCTAGGATGCCTTTGGCTTACTTGGCAACCTGGGCACACTGCTGGCTCCTATTCAGCTGCTTGTCCATCAGAACCCCCAGGTCCCTTTCTGCCAGCAGCTTTCCAGCCACACTGCCTCTGTAGCATTGCTTGGGGTTGTTGTGACTCAGGTGCAGGACCTGGCACTTGGCCTTCTTGAAGCTCCTCCTGGGAACGTTGGCCATGGATCAAATCTACCCAAGTCCCTCTGCAGAGCCTCCCTACCCTCATGCAGATCAACACTGCCACCTAACTTGGTGCCATCTGCTGACTCACTGCTGACTCACTCTGTGTCTTCAGCAAGGTCATCAATAAAGATGTTAAACAGAAGTGGTCCCAACACTGAGCCCTGAGGAACAACATCTGTGACCTGCCACCAGCTGGATTGGACTCCACTGAGCACCACTCTTTGGGCCCTTTCACCCAGCCAGGGCTGTATCCAGCAGAGCATTGCTTATCTAAGCCAGGGATGGGTCCTGGGCTGTCCTGGGATGGAATCAGGGTTCCAGGAGATGCACTTTGTACTGGGATGAGACTCAGACTGTGCTGGGAGATGGCAATGGGATCCCATTTGTACCAGGATCAGGCCACAGCTGCACTGGGATCAGGATATCCACTTTGTACTGTACTGGGTGAGATGGCAAAGAGATACAGTTTGTCCTGGGATAAGACCACATCTGAGCTGGGAGGGGTTCAGGACATGCAGTTTGTACTGAGATGTGACAAGGTCTGTACAGGAAGGTGATGAATGGATCCCAAATTGTACTCTGTGGGGACCAGACTGTACTGGAATGAGATCCAGGCTGTACTGGGAGTGCATAAGGGGATCAAGTTTTCATTGAGACAAGGCCTAATGTGTAGCAGGATGGATTAAAGGGATACTGTTCAGACTGGGACAAGGCCCAGGCTGTACTGGGAGGGCATGAGGGTGTGCAGTTTGTACTGGGATGGGTGCAGTCAGTACTGTGAAAGGAGCCAGGGGACAGATTCTGTACTGGGATGGGACCCAGGTTGCAGTGCTACAGGACAGTATGATCCAGTTTGTACTGGGATGAGGCCACATCTGTACTGGGAGGGGTTACAGGAACCATGTTTGGACTGACTCTATACTGGAATGGGGTCAGGGTATCCACTTTGGACTCTGAGGAGGTGCAGTCTGTAATGGAAGGGGGTTGGGGTATGAAGGCATGAGGAGACCTCCTGTTCTGATGGCAGGGCTGCTCTGGAGCACAGCTCTGTAAAACAAGCAGCCCTGGCCTGACCCTGCCTGCAGTCCCAGCACTGCCACACAGCAGCACAGTGCCCAAGCTGCCAGAGCACTCAGGCCTTGCCCCAGCACAGAGGCTCAGCAGGAGAGGGTGGAAGGGAAGGAAGAACAGCTGAAGACAGCTCAAGCTCTGGGGCTGCCAGGCACTGCTGCTGTGCTGGGACTCTGCCCCTCCACCTCTGCACACAGGCACTGCCTTGCAGCTCCACAGAAGAACTCAAGGAACAAACTCAGAGAAACAACTCCCTGCAGGGTCCTTTATTGTGTTGAACACAGAAGGAGCACAGCTCCTCATGTCTGCAGCCTCTGGGTCACACCAGACAGGACAACACTGAACCAGAAATGGTCTGAAGACAGACATTTTTGTGGGTACAGCATTGTCATAATGGGAACAGCCCCGGGGGCAGCCAGAACTCGAGCAACCAGGCTGGGCCAGCACTGAGCGACATCAGAACTGCTCTGCAGGAGAAGACAAAGAGTTTATTGCTTCTGAAAACATCCCGTGATAAATTGGCTCAGGGCAGCCTTGAGCTCCTGGTTCCTCAGGCTGTAGATGAGAGGATTCATTGCTGGAGGCACCACTGAGTACAGAACTGACACCCCCAGGTCCAGGGATGGGGAGGAGATGGAGGGAGGCTTCAAGTAGGCAAAGAAGGCAGTGCTGATAAACAGGGAGACCACAGCCAGGTGAGGGAGGCAGGTGGCAAAGGCTTTGTGGCGTCCCTGCTGAGAGGGGATCCTCAGCACTGCCCTGCAGATCTGCACATAGGACACCACAATGAACACAAAACAGACAGAGAATAAACAGGCACTGGCCGCAGTAAGCCAAAGTTCCCTGAGGTAGGATGTGGAGCAGGAGAGCTTGAGGATCGGGGGGATTTCACAGAAGAACTGGTCCACAGCATTTCCCTGGCAGAGGGGCAGGGAAAATGTATTGGCTGTGTGCAGCAGAGAATACAGAATCCCACAGGCCCAGACAGCTGCTGCCATGTGGACACAAACTCTGTTGCCCAGGAGGGTCTCATAGTGCAGGGGTCTGCAGATGGCAACATAGCGATCGTAGGACATGGTGGTGAGCAGAAAATACTCTGCATTAATTAGGAGCATGAAAAAGAAGACCTGGAGAACACATCCTGCATAGGAGATGTCCCTGGTGTCCCTCAGAGAATTGGCCATGGACTTGGGCACAGTGGTGGAGATGGCACCCAGGTCAAAGAGGGCAAGGTTGAGGAGGAAGAAGTACATGGGGGTGTGGAGGTGGTGGTTCCAGGCTATGGTGGTGATGATGAGGCCATTGCCCAGCAGGGCAGCCAGGTAGAGGGCCAGGAAGAGGCAGAAGTGCAGGAGCTGCAGCTGCCTTGTGCCTGAGAATGGCAGGAGGAGGAAGTGGGTGATGGAGCTGCTGTTGGCCATCTGCTGCCTGTGGCCATGGAGACCTGTGCAAGGAGGGAAAGGCAGTGACAAGTTAGGGCACATTTCTCTCAGCCTCCCTCCCTGAGCTGCATGAATAGTGGATCAGCTCAGTACCAACACTACCAACCCATGTCAGAGTTCATCACAGCTTCAAATGCAGCAGGGAGACAGAATTTTGCTGTGAAAATTTCCTCTCAGTTAGAAGCAAATGAAGCTGCATTGACAAGCAAGAGCTACACTCAACAATGGAATGCAATGAACAGGTACAAAACATACAGGAGTGACAATATTAGACAGGTATTTACAATTAGCAAATCACATGAAATCCCCCTGGCCAGAGACCAGGGAAGCTGTTCCACTGCCCCTACCCTCTAACCTCCTGTTCCAATAGAGAAAGGAGGAGTGGAAAGAGAAAAAAAGCAGTGGGTTAGACTTAGCCAAGGCCAGCCAAAGCAGGGGATGTCTCCTGAGTGAAGCAAAACAGCTGAGATCAGAAGAGAGAGAGAATTGTTATGGTACAACTATATTTAAAAGACAGAGTCTAAAACCACCACACCCATGGAGAGGTGGAGAAACAGGGAGCAGGCCTGCAGTGCTGCAGAGACAGTGAAGGGAAGAGAGAAAGGCAGAGGGGCTGGGAGTGAAGCCTTCTCCTTACCCAGCTCTGCTCACTGCTGCTCATAGGATGGAACTGAAGGGCTTTGGTCCTCCTTCTGTGTGCACACTCCAGGAGCCTTCAGCTGAGCATCAGCTGCTGAGATGGAGATGCCTCCAGGAGCTACAGCTGCAGTGTCCTGCACCCACAGCCTCACTGTGTCAGTGACTGCAGTGACGTCTCCTCCAGTGAGCTCTCAGCATCCTCCCAGTCCCGGCCACCTTGAAGCTCTCTCTGCCTTCCTCATCTCCCTGAGATTCTCTGGCAGTGTCCTCAGCCCTGCTGTGCTGTGCAGAGGAGCAGCTCCATGCCAGAGCTGTCTCCTGCAGCACTGCCTGCTTGACAGCAGCTTCCTCCAGACCAGGAGCCTGGCCTGGCTCAGCAGCAGTGGACCAGCCCAAGGCATTTAAAGGAGCCCTCTGCTAGGTTTGCTGCTGAGTCCATGAACCTCAGAGACTGAGAAGCTGATGAAACCTCTCCAGAAGTCAGTCAAATACAAACTCTGAAGTTTCTTCTACTCTTAATGGGTCCCAGTGAAGCATGCTGGGAAAGGGTCCCCAGGGTCTGGTTAGAGCAGAAGGAGACAGTGGATGCAAGGGAAGCTTCACTGGAGGCACTGAAGCATCACCAGGCTCTGGTGAGAGCAGAGAACTGAGGCAGTGCTGACAGGTCAGGACAAGCAGCTAAAGGTGGCTCTGCTGCTGAGGAAACCTGGAGGGGTTTCATTGATCCAAAGGGCCAAGCCCTGACCCCAAGCCCCTGGAAAGGCAGATCCTGTCCCTCAACTATGGCTCTGGTTCTGCTGGGGGCAGTGGGGAGTGTGGATGAGCAGTGACCAAGGTAGGACCTTGTCAGGTTTTGCTGTGGTTTGCTTGCAAAGAGACAACTCCTGCTGAAAAGGAATGAAATGTACCTTTAAAAATACTTTTTATCAGATGCTTTGTGCAATAAAAACCTCTCCAATTAGCTGCAGAAACCTTGGCAATAATTAGAGGTTCAGCAGTATTTAATGAGCCCCATGGAGTATTTGGGACTGATGACATCATCCTTAGGTACTGCCAGGAGACTCTGCCAAGGTACTGCCAAGAAGCCTCTCAAGAAGTCCAAGTCAGAAGAAAACTCCAAAGTACCTTGAAGCACTGATTGGCCTCACTGAGGCTTGTTACTGACAAAGGCTCCCCAGGGACTCGTTAGAGCAGCTTGTTAGAGGCCAGGATTGCAGGGAGACAAAAGCAAAGAACAGGGCAGAAAAACTTGCCTTTGGTCTAGGAAGCAGAAAGGCCAAGCCCTGACCACTGCCCTTGGAATAGAAGAACCTCAAAGCCTCAAAGCAAAGTTTCTCCTCACAGGCCTTGGTGGCAGAGGCAAGTGCCAGAGCCAAAGGCACAAAGGTCTTGGTCCTGTTGAGACTCTCAGCCTTGCCAGAGCCCTTGGCCATGCCTACTGCAGCCTCTCCTACACTGTCCCATGCCTGCAGCTCTTTCCCTTCAGGCTGCTGACACCAATCTTGCTTCCCCATCCAGCTCTCCCCCTGCCATTTCCATCCCTTCCTTGATCTGTCTCAGCTCTCTCTGCCATTTCCTGAAACCTCTGGATGGCCTCATGCATAGCAGCTCTGCCCTTTCAGGGACATTTCTCTGGCCACATCTCCACTCTGAACCTTCCAAGCTGCACTTTGTGGAGGTTTTGGTCTCTCTCCACTCCCCAGAAGAGCTCCATCCTCTCTGAAACCACCCTTCAGCCATGTGCACACTGGGCTGGCTGTGCCCTGAGCCTCCATTCAGCAGGCTGAAGCAGCCCAGGTCCCTCAGCCTCTCCACAGAGATGTCAGCCCCCATCCTGGCAGATCTCCTCTGCAGTCTCTGCAGTTCCTCCCTGCTCCATCAGACTGCAGAACTTCGCACCTAGACACCAGGCATCCAGATGTAGCTGCAGCAGAGCTGAGTTTGGGGGCAGGACAACTTCTGTGTCTGGGTGACCCCACTCCTCCTGCCCAGCCCAGCTGCAGTTGTCCTCCCCTGTGTGCAGGGTTTGTTCCATCCCAGGGCATTTGGAATGGTTCCTGCCAGACCCTATAGTGCCTTTCTGACTAGGGATGGGACACACTAGAAACCCCAGCTCCAAACAACAGGCAGAAAGTTTGTACTGGGATGGGGCCCAGTCTGTCAGGGAGTGGGTAAGGGGATATAGGTTGTAGTGGGAGGAGACACAGATAAGTGGTTGGAGGGCTTCAGGTGGTGTAGCCTTTAATGAGAGTGGCCCAAACCTGTCCTGGGAAGGAGTCCTGTTATGGCTGTTATTGATATTTAATAATTGGCTACACCAGGGGAAGTTTAAGCTCGAGGTGAGGAGAAATTTCTTCCCAGAAACAGGAACTGGCCACTGGAATGTGCTGCCCAGGAAGGTGCTGGTGTCACCATCACTGGAGGTGTTCAAAAAAAGATTGGATGTGGCACTTGGAGCCATGGATTAGGTGTCATGGGGTGTTGGGTGGTAGGTTGGACTTGATGATCTCTGAGGTCTTTTCCAACCTGGGTGATTCTCTATTTCTGTGATTAGAAGGTGAAGGGAAAAGTCTGAACACAGCTGGTGACCAAACCAATGTCTGGTGACAAACCCAAGAGATTGCAAAACACATAGTGAAAGGTGAGGAGAACATCTCCTGCCCAGCTGATGGAATGAGGAACACAAGAGTCTCCCAAAAGCAACAGAAAGAAGGGAAAAGAACCTCAGGAAAGTCTTGCTCAGTATTGCTCTATGAACTGCAGACAGGCCTTAGGCCTGGTCCTTGAAATGGGAGCTTAGGAGAAGACAGAGGCTTAGGGCCTGCTCTTGAAAGTGACATTTGCCCCAGCTCTTCCCAGAGAGGTCCTTGCTGTCCCCTGTTCTGCTCCCTCAAGCAGACCAGCACTCACACATGCCCTGCACTCTAACAGCCATGCAAACAAAAGGGAACAAGCTCAGGGTTATTGCTCCAACCAACTGCTTGAGACTGAAGCCCAAGGCAGGAATCCACAACCATAGCCAGGCCCAGAGCTCTGAGAAGCCCCAGGTGGTGTCTTCCTTTTGCACTTCATGCAGAATCTGCTTGGTCCCCATACCTCACTGATCACAGAATGGGCTGGGCTGGAAGGGACCTCCAAAGCTTACCTTGTCCAACCTTCCCAGGGACATCCTCAACTACATCAGGTTGCCCACAGCCCTGTCAAGCCTCACCTTGAAGATCTCCAGGGATGGGACCCCAACTACCTCCCTGGGCAACCTGTTCCAGTGTTCCACTACCCTCATGGTGCAGAACTTGTGCTGGCTCCTCCTTCCTGCACAATCCTGCTTTGTTCCCATCTCTCACCTATGTCTATGGATGTCCTTCCTCTCTGATCCATGGAAACACAACAGCTTGTGTTCAGTGCTGTGCCCACTCCTCCTTCTGAGGCAAAGACCATGCCTGGAGCCATTCCCTCCTGAGCAGCTATTTCTGCAACCTGTTTCCCTCCTCCCAGGGAAGCTGATCCTGCACCTGCAGTCCTATTCCAGAGGACTGGGAGAGCAGAGGTCTTCACCATGGCCTTTTCTGCTTCACTTTCTCCTGAGCAAGGCAGAAAGCATCAGGCCAAGCTGTGCCAAGCAGAGGCCCTTTCCCTTACAACATTGTTTCATTTGTGCCATTTCACATCTCCTTGGACCCAACATTGAGTCTCTCACTGATCAGCCACAGTTGTATTTGGGAGCACTGCCCCAGGGGCACAGATTCCTGACCAGCTGAGGGGTAATCTTTTCCTGCCTTTCCTGCCACATCTCCAAGACTTTCCCTTTCCTCCTAGTGCTGCCACCCTGTTCCTTCTTATGGGATGGTGACAGCCTGGATGGGTGCACACCCTGAGTGTTTTTCCCACAGAGGTTCCTTGACTTCAGGCAGTCAATGTTTGCTAATCAGTTAGGTTGCATCTCTGGACACATTTGGAATCTCTCTTTTTTTGGATCAGGAGCCTCTTCCATCCCCATCCTGTGCTTCTAGTTCTGGATTATCCTTAAGGGAAGTGTTCATCCACAAGCTCAACATGAGCCACCAGTGTGCACTTGCAGCCCAGGATACAATTGGAGCTCTGGGCTGCAACAAGAGAAATGTGGCCAGCAGGGCCAGGGAGTTGATTCTCCTACTCTGCTCCACCCTGGTGAGACCCCCCCTGGAGCTCTGTGTCCAGTTCTGGAGCATCTGTTACAAGAAGGATCTGGAGGTGCTGGAAAGTGTCCAGAGAAGGGCCATGAGGATGAGCAGAGGGCTGGATCTGCTCTGCTATGAGGACAGACTGAGGGAGTTGGGGCTCTTCAGTCTGGAGAAGAGAAGGCTCCAAGGAGACCTTCTTGTGGCCTTCCAGTATCTGAAGGAGGCTACAAAAAAGCTGGGGAGGGACTTCTTAGATTATTGAGTAGGGGTAGGACTGGGGGGAATGGAGCAAAACTAGAAGTGGGGAGACTGAGTTTGGATGTTAGGAAGAAATTCTTCCCCATGAGGGTGGTGAGAGCCTGGCACAGGTTGCCCAGGGAGGTGGTGTAAGACTCCTCCCTGGATGTTTTTAAGGCCAGGCTTGATGTGGCTGTGAGCAACCTGCTCTGGTGTGAGGTGTCCCTGGACATGGCAGGGGGGTTGGAGCTGGATGATCCTTGAGGTCCCTTCCAACCCTGACAATTCTGTGATTCTCAGTATGTCCAAGAAGTATTATCAGGTATTGGAATTCCAGTGAATGCCCTCCCCCCTCCAGCCCTTCCTTAGGGTTCTCAGGGCAGTTGCTGCACCCCCAGCAGTTGCTCTCATCAGCTCTCTGTGTTGTGTTCTGTGTCCATCCAGAATGGACATTTGCTACCAAGGGCTTTCTTTCTAGATTCAGGTGATGAGATTTTCAGTTCCCTTTCTCCTTCTCTTCAGTCTGCTGTTCCTTCCCCTGCACTAGTGCCTGCTGGGATAGGATCCATGTGATTAAGAGGAACCCACTGGCAATTTCTGGGGAGCCTCAGATTCACTGGAGGTGATCTGCACCATGCAATGTCCAGAGCAATGTGAACCCTACAGCACTCAAGGGAACAAATAGTTAGAGAGCAGCCCCATGGAGGGCCTGGGAGTTCTGGTAGACAGCAAGTTCTGCATGGGACAGCAATGTGCCCTGGTGGCCAAGAAGGCCAATGAGATGCTGGGGTGTATTTGGAAGAGTGTGTCCAGCAGATCCAGGGAGGTTCTTCTCCCCCTCTACTCTGCCCTGGGGAGGCCCCACCTGGAATATTGCATCCAGTTCTGGGCTCCCAGTTCAAGAGGGACAAGGATCTGCTGCAGAGGTTGTGAAGATGTTGAAGGGACTGAAGCACTGCCTGATGAGGAGAGGCTGAGAGGCCTGGGGCTGATTAATCTGGAGAGAAGACTGAGAGGGCCTCTGATCAATGTCTATCAATATCTGAGGGCTGGGGGTCAGGAAGCAAGAGACAGGGACAGCCTCTGCTCACTTGTGCCCTGGGACAGCAGTGGATGGAAACTGCAGCACAGGAAGTTCCACTTCAACAGCAGGAAGTACTTTACTGTAAGGGTGACAGAGCCCTGGAACAGGCTGCCCAGTGTGGTTGTGGAGTCTCCTTCTCTGGAGGCTTTCCAGCCCTGTCTGGATGTGTTCCTGTGAGACCTGCACTGGATTCTATGGTCCTCTTTTGGCAGGGGGACTCAGAGATCTCCAGAGGTCCCTTCCAATCCCTAACCCTGTGAGTTGTCACAGGGCTCTGAATCCAAAGGAGATCCCAGTAGGAAATACCAAGGTTCCAGCTACAAATCCTGAAGTCTGTCTGAGCTTCATCTTCAAGGATGCTTCTGAAGTCACCTTCCACTGCCCCCCGGGCTCTTCTGGGCTCTCAGCTAATGCATCCATGTGGCAAGTCCAGCTGCCTTCAAAGCAGTGTAAGTTGTTCACAGAAGCTGAGAGGCTCCTTTCCATTTCACTTGGGAGGGCTCCTGATTGTCATGGGTTGAGTTGACTCTGCTGCTGTTGTCCAGACCATGCTGCAGCCATGCCAGGCTCAGAAATGAAAGTGCTGGCTGGAGCAAAGGATGATGGGGCTTGAAGTTCAGATTGCAGCATGGGAGGCTCCCTGTTCCAGTTGCTGCTTCTGGGTTCTGGGATTTTTTGGGTGTTGGCTGCTCTGCTGGGATGGCAGTGGGACAGGAAGGGATAGGGGACCAGCTCCCTGGTTTGGGCTTTTGCCTTGCTTGCTGCTGCTTGCTGCTGCTTTCCACTGTGCCTTTTCTGCACACAGGCTGAGGTCACTGTACTTTTGTATTCTGATGATCTGATTTGCTCAGGAAACTCTTCTCTCATTTGTTTCTGTATCAACACAAAGAGGTTTTGTGTGGTGTTCTTTTCCCCTCAGTTCTGTGTCGGGGGAGGCAGAAAGCGTAAGCTGCTACTGGTTCAGCTGAACCCAGTACATTCCTATTCTGGAGTGCAGCATGGTGCAGGAAAGCAGCTGCCTTAATGAGGACAGATTTTGGCAGGATTGTGGTAACAAAAAGAGATAAGAAGAGGATTCAATTAAGGCTTGAGGCTTGTCAACAGAGTTTGACAGAAGTTTTCTTTCCTGTGGTGTGTTCAATTTCTTGATGGATTTGCTTTGGGGGATCTGATGAGCTGCAGTCCTGTTTGTACTGCTGATGGTGCTGAGTGTTAGCTTAGGGCAATGGCTCAGAGATGTGCTGTTCACTGCTGGGCAGCTTGCTCTGGTTTCATCCAGAACAATACAGGACACTCCCAAGGAAACCACTGTGAGATCTGCCCAGATGCTGGATACTGAGGAGTGGCAGGGGGTGGGGGAGTGAAGGTGTAAATTCTTAGGCTGGTGGTCACCTCTGGTGCTTTGGAATTTCAGCCCTGAGCAAGTGCAAAATCCTCCCCAGCTGGGGAAAGGTTTGGGAAAAGTCTATTGTCAGCCTGGGAGATCCTGAGAGATAGAAATCACTGCAATGTGTTTGGGCCTGGCCCATGCCTCTCGAGCCCTTCTCATGTCTGTGCAGAGGGCTCAGGGGCAAGAGAAGGTCTCTGGACCTACAGAGAGTGCCACAGGCATGGCAGCTGTGTCAGAGAAGCAGCCTGTGCCAGGATCAGCTGCCCCTCAGAGTGAATGGTGCTTATGACCAGGATTGTGCCCCAAATATTACCAGAACATGCTTCTGTGTGTGTGACTCAAACCCCCTTTGTCCTCCCTCCCTTCTGGAGTTGGGCGGGGGGACCTTGGCACCACTGGGTCCAGGTCAACAATCTGCCTGGGCATGTTTCCACCCCTGTGGCAAACAAGGCCCAGGCTACATGTTTGTTTGCCCTGTTTACAGCGTGTGCTTATGCTCATTTGGCAAAGTATCAGTTGATTGGTTAATTATTGTGTTAGCAGTGGATGCTGACTGGAGCAGTATTCTTTGGGGCAAATGGTAAATAGGAGTTGTTTGGTAAACAAGTGCCCCCCACGCTGGTGTCCGTGCCTATGCCTGCGTGCGTCTCTGTGCGGCTACGCTCCGCCTCGCCCGGGACTTGAAGCAGCTCCAGAAGGCCTCGCTGCACATTGCCACTGTTGCCCGGCTGGGGGCAGTGCCGTGGAGCGTGGGGTCAACTGCCGCATGAGCCATCGCCACGGGAGGAAACCATGGCAGCCCCTGTGCACCACCGGTCCTGAAGCGCTACAGCCCCCAGAGCGGGGAACCTTTGCCAGGTGCTGCGCTTCGTGGAGCCAGCGGCAAAAGCCTCTGAAGCTTCCCCTGGGAGGCTCCAGGACCTTTGTGCTCTGGGAGAAGCAGCAACCCCGCGGCACAGCCACGCGGTCGGCGCCGTTCTCTAGTTCCTCATGAGGGCACAGCCGTGCCGCGCTGTCAGGACTCTAAACACATCACCAAGGAAAGATTTCATGAGGTTCTCAGCTCGTGAGGAAGCCAAACCTTTGCTTTATAGAATTTGGGTTCAGGTAGTGCTGAAACTGTCCTGGGTTGAGGGTTTGCCTGTCACTGACAAACCCCTCCCCCACTGCTTCACCAATCAGTTTCAACTCTAAATTCTAGAACTCATTTGGTTCCTCTGAAGTGCCCAGGCACAAACGTTCTGCAGAGGTGGTTCCACCAACCCAATACTGCTGCCTGTGAATGGAAACTAAATCCCCTGCTGCATAGTTTGTATATCAATAGACTACCAATATATCTATTCATTGATATCCTTGCTGGTCGTTCCCGAGGGCACATCTACAACACTCCTGTAGGGATAAAGAAGCCTACAAGGAAAGCAGCTGATCCTGCAAAGGACCAGGAGGGATCAGGGTCCTCATGGGAACAAGAGAAAGAGCCAAGGCTGCTGGCTTGGTTCTTATCTCTGGTTTTGGAAGATGGCCAAGGACAAACAGTGGATGAAACAAGCAGCAGGCCCCAGCAAGGCAAAGGAAATCTCTGCTCCTCTGTCCAGGCCTGCATTTCAGCTGTGAAGGAACTGTCCCAGGAGTTCCATCTGCTCCAGAAGAAGCTTTTATTCCCCACCTGTACAGTCCGGTGTTTCAGCCATAAGGAGCAGCTGCTCCCCTGTCCAAGGGAGAGAATCTGGGAGGCACACAGCACAGCATATCCTCTGCTTTACTTGTGTGACCATGGGGAGCACGTGAGGAAGTGGAAAGGAAAACCCAATCCAGTCCTGGCTGCAGGAGTCTGTGACTTACAGAGGAATTGTCCCCGCAGAGATGCTGCCTCAGTTTCCAGTGGGAAATGGCCTAAGAAGAGCAGGGAAGCTAAAACTACTTCTGGTCCTCCTGAAGGGACTCCCAAAGCATCTTTGCATGATGCAAGGGACCCCAGGCAGAAGTAGAAGGGCTCTGCCTCCAACCAGATGGAAGGGAGAGACAAACTGGCTTGCTGGACCACACAGAACCAATGGCCTGGCAAGTTGAACCCATGAGAGGATAAAGCTTTAGTAGATACAGGTGCCCAGAGTGCTCTGACACCATCAAACCACAAGGGGTGGAACCCATCTGTGTTTCTGGTGTGACAGGAGGATCCCCACACCTGGATGTGTTGGAAGATGAGTACTGGGATGCAAGCCACAGTTTGCTTTCACTTAGAGGCATGGAAGGAGTCACTGGACTCACACTGCCCCAGAGGTGGAAACACAGCCCCAGCATTTGCAGCATTTGGACTGGGCATGGAGTGACCCAGACAGTGCTAGAACAGAGTGGAGCTGCAGAGCACCTGCAGTGAGCAGCCCTCTGGGTACTGCAAAGCGACCTCCTGTGGAGTGAGAATGGACAGTGCCTGAGGTGTGCTGCTGATTGCTGCTGGGCATGGTGCAGATGGCACAGAATGAGGACTTGGGAATGTCAAAGGTTAAGTTGAAACTTTGCTGCCATTGTTCCACACCATGCTGCCTCATGTCACCTTCACAGGGACAGTGCTGGCTGGAGTAAAGGACTACAGGGCTTGAAGTTCAGATGGCAACATGAAAGGCTTCCTGTTCTAGTTGCTGCTGTTGGATTCTGGCTCTCAGGTGCTGGCTCTTTGCGGGGGGGGGGGGGGGGGGGGGGTGCTGCAGGTGTTTAACTCCTGGCTGCTGCTGCTCACTGCTGTGCTTCTTTCTGCAAACAGTCTCAGGTCAGTGTGCATTATGAGATCTCCTTTGGATTCAACTCTTTTGTTCTTATCTCAAGTCCTTATCTCAACCCAGAAGGTTTTTTGGTTCCTGTGTGTGTTATTTTTCCCTCACTTCTGTTTTAGGGGGGAACAGGCAGCTTACCCTCTTCTCAGCTCTTCAACCTGTTCCAGCCCCAGAGTGGAAAGCCAACAGAAGCTTTCTGAGTTCTTCCAAAGATCTCCATCAGCTTCCCCCTACACCCTCCAAAGTTCCCAAAAGTCAGTCCTAGGACCATCCAAATCCCAAACACCTAAGATCACCTGAAAGCCCCTGAAGAATGCCTCTGAGATGCCCCTCAAGACTCCTCTGAGAACCTCATTTTCCCCTCCTTGAACTGGGCACACAGCTCCACCCCATCCCTTGGGAGCAAATGCCCCCAAAATTTGGGCAGTGAGGCAGGGATAACTGAAATAAAAGCAAACAGACAGGATTTGGGTAACTTTTGGGTTTTATTGAGACAATTGGTCAATGGACAGAGGATTTCTTACCCCAGGGAGACACAAAGCATTGGGGAAGAACCAGACAGACCCTGGCAAAGCCGTGCCCATCTCCACTGGGAGCTCCAGCTGTGCCGACTCAACACTGTAATTGTTCTCATTAGCAATAATTGGTGTTCAGAAGGGCAGGAGGTGTTTGTTGCTGCTGGTGTCCCCAGTCCCTGAGAAATGCAAAGGAAAAAGGGATGATTTTGGTGCTGGGAAGGCCCTCTCAGAAGGGTCACGATTACCCAACAGATTCTAGGTGGATTTATGCCTCCCCTCCAGTGCAGGCTGCTCTCTGGTGTGGATGTAGTGGTGCTTGTTGAGATGGCCCTTCTGGGTGAAGCGCTTACCGCAATCAGCACAAGTGAAAGGCTTCTCACCAGTGTGGGCGCGGCGGTGAGCAATGAGAGTGCTCCTCTGGCTGAAGCTCTTCCCACAGTTAGCACAGGTGAAAGGTTTCTCACCAGTGTGGGTGCGGTGGTGGCGAATGAGATTGTCCCTACAGCTGAAGGCCTGACCGCACGCAGCACAGCTGAACGACTTCTCGCCAGTGTGCACACCACGGTGCCCTGTGAGAGCTCGCTTCTTGGTGAAGCTCTTGCCGCAGTCAGTACAGCTGTAGGGCTTCTCACCATTATGGATGAGTTGGTGCTGGATGTATAGAGTACTCGTGGTGAAGCTCTTCCCGCACTCAGCACAGGGGAACAGATGCTCTCCAGTGTGTATGCGGCGATGGATGGCGAGAGTAGACCTGTGTTTGAAGCTCTTGCCGCAGTCCCTGCAGGTAAAGGCCTTCTCACTGGTGTGGGTGAGGTGGTGTTGCCTAAGATGAGAGAGCTGTCTGAAACGCTTGCCACAGCTGTCACAAGAGAAGGGCTTCTCTCCAGTATGGGTGCGGCGGTGCTGGGTGAGAGTGCTGCGCAGGGTAAAGCGCTGACCGCAGTCAGCACAGGTGAAAGATTTCTCTCCAGTGTGGGTGTGGTGGTGCCGGGTGAGATTGCCGCGCTGGGTGAAGCTCTGGCCACAGTCAGCACAGGTGAACGGTTTCTCTCCAGTGTGGGTGGGGCGGTGCTGGGTGAGATGGCCGCGCCGGGTGAAGCCCTGGCCGCAGTCTACACAGATGAAAGGTTTCTCTCCAGTGTGGGTGTGGTGGTGCCGGGTGAGATTGCCGCGCCGGGTGAAGCCCTGTCCGCAGTCAGCACAGGTGAACGGTTTCTCTCCAGTGTGGGTGCGGCGGTGCCGGAGGAGATGAGCGTTCCAGCGGAACCTCTTGCCACAGTAACCACAAACGAAGGGCCGGGACCCAGGTTGTGGGCAGAGGTGCTTCACTAGCTCTGAGCTACCTGGGAAGCTCTGCCCACACTCAGAGCACTGATTCAGCTCTTTGGGTGACACTGAGGGACCTGCTCTGGCTTCATCCTCCTCCATACATTCCTCCCCCTCATCCGGCTCACCTTCATCATCATTATCCTCCTCTTCATAGTTGTCATTCTCAACATCATCCTCCATCTTCTCCTCTTTTTCCTCCCCATCCTCCTCTACCTTGGCACTGCACATTGGCTTCTCCAACTTGATCTCTGGGTGCTGCTTCTCCACCCAGCTCTTGCCTGGGTCCTTCTGTGAGGCCATACTGTGGCAGGAAGGGGTCACAGCTCTGCAATAGGGAAGATGGAAGCACCTGAGCCCAGGACCTCAAACCCTCAGATCCTGCCTGGGTCATGACAGTCCCTGACTCCCAACACCCAGTTAGAGGAGAGAAAGCAGAGGGGACCTCAAACCTTCAGTTTCTGCCACAGTGTGGGCACAGACCTCTAATACCTGTGCTGAGACCCCAGGTTCCTGTGATCAGTGCCCTGAGGTACCCTGGGACTTACACATGGTCTTGTCCTACACTGCTCGAGCCTGGTGGCATTGGCAGGGTGGTTCCTGGCCCAGGCCCTGTCCTTTGATCTCCCCTGGCTCAGACAATGGAGGCAGCAGCACTGACCAAGGAAGAACAAACCACCTCCAACCTTCTCCCACCACCCTCTAAATCCCAACCCCCAAACATCACCTCCTGCTCACAACACACTCCCAGCAGCCTGGAGCATTCCTCAACTCCCACAACACCTGATGTGCCTCAGAGCTCCTGGAGAGGTGAAATATGCTGGACAGGAGGAGGTGGAGGCTGGGAGCTGCCCTTGGGGCTGGGGTCCTGCTGTTAACCCACTCTGGGTTTCTTACCTCTTGGGCTGCTCCAAGGGGCAGGACTGCAAATTCTGCTCTTCCACAGCACACAGGGGCAGGGATGATTGAGAGACCACTCAGCCCCTGACAGAGAGAAGCAAAGGGCTCAGGGGAGAGCACTGATCTGCAAGGGATGGTTCAGCACTGCCCAGGACCAGGCAGCACAGCTCAGCCTTGCTGGGGGCAGCTCCCAAGCCCAGCAGCACAGCCACAGCACACTCCCAGGGCAGATCAAGATGGGAGACCTCAACAAGGTTGAGTCCGGATGTGAGGAGGAGGTTCTTCACCATGAGAGTGGTGAAGCCCTGAAATGGGTTCTCCAGGGAGGTGGTTGAGGCCCCATTTCTGGAGGTGTTTAAGCCCAGGCTGAATGAGGCTCTGGCCAGGCTGATCTAGTGTGGGGTGTCCCTGCCCATGGCAGGGGGGTTGGAACTAGATGATCCTTGTGGTCCCTTCCAACCCTGACTGATACTATGATACTATGAGACTAAGTGCAGGCTCAGCTCCCAAGCCCAGCACACAGCTGCAGGCCAGCACCACAACACAGCTGCCTCCACACAGCCTCTCCCAGGCCTTGCCTAAAGCTTCCTCCCACTGCCTGCTCAGGCCTCTGCTGCCTACAGCTGCATTTGCCAGCAGATCTTGCTCTGGATCCATCTCTCCTCCCTGGCCCTGCCCCCACCACACCCACTCTGTGCTCACCTCTGCCCTGCACACTTCTCTGCTGCCTGCTCCAACCTCCCAGAAGTTCCTAATAGCACCCAGACAGCCTTTGAAACCTCACTGCTAAGATCCTTGGGGAGGTTTGAAGGAGGTTTTGTGTTCTCAAAACTCTTCAAATATGCCTGAAAAATCATCCAAACATCTTCAGAACTCCTCCAAAACATCTTCAGAAGTCACCAAATCCCTTCAGAACTGCTCAGAAACTCAGCTGGAGTGCACAGAGCCCTGAGGTTGAGGCAGCTCCTGGTATCAGGAACCTCTGGGGCTGGGTTTTGCCCTGGGCTGGGAGTTGGGGTGGGGTCTGTGAGGCTGCCTGTGGGGTTGGGAGGCCAGGAGGATTCCTGGGGTTGGGGGAGGGTTTGTGGGGTTGGGGGTCAGTGGGTCTGGAGGAAGCTCTGGGGGGAGATCTGGGGGAGCCCCTGGGGCTTGGCTTGGGAGCTGCTGGGGTTCTGCTGGGGGTGTCTGTGGGGTACAGCAGCACTCTGTAAGGTTATGGGATGGGGGCTGGGCAGTTATGGGGGGATGTAGGTTTCTGGGGAGATTTGTGGGGTTGGGGGTGGTCAATCTGGGTTGGAAGGGGAAATCTGTGGGGTTCTGATGGGGGCTGTGGGATTGGATCCCTGGGGGTTGAGGGTTGCAATCAGGATCCTTTGGAGCTCATGGGGGGAAAGCTGTGGCTGGGATTAGAATCCACTGGGGCTGGGGGGGGGGGCTGGGGGGCTCTGGGGCTCTGGAATGTTTGGGGGTTTGATGGGGCCTAGCTGACCCTGGCACACTGGGTAGGGCAGGAGCCACCTGGGCACCAGAGGCCCTGATGTGTCCCCAGCTGTGCCCCCACCCAACAGCAGCTGCAGGAGGGGCTGGGGGTGGATCCTCCCCCTCCAGCCAGGACAACAAAAGGCTCAAGGTCAAGGGGGAGAAGCTGAAGCAGAAGCTGGCAGCCAGCAAACACAGTCTGGGAGGGGTGGGAGGAGTGTTCTGTGCAGGGGGGCTGTGGGTTTGGGGTGATTCTGACACCTCCTTAACCTCTCTGCCCAGCTCTGCAGAAGGCCCAGCACCAGGGGCAGGCATTGTGCTGCCAGCCCAAGGACTGTGGCAGGAGCACCCCTGGCTGCTGGCCCAGCACAGCCGGCTCCAGGCATTGGCACTCTGGGGGGGAAAAAAGCCCTGAACCCCCCAAGCAGCCTCCCCCAGCTCCCTGTGCCACCCCAGGCAGCCCATGCTGCACCCTGCCACAAGCAGGAGGAGCCCAAAATGCCCCCAGGGAAACCACAACAGCAGCCTGAGAGCTCAAAATGCCTCCCAGGGACCCTCAGTTACCTCCCTGCACCCCAAAGCTATCCCAAAGGAACCAACAATGGTCCCCAACACCCAGGCAGCAGGAAAGGACTCCCCCACCCCCAAGGGACCCAGCACATTGGGGGGCTGTAGAGGGATTCTGGGGGGCAGGGCCCATGGCAGTGACATTTGGGACCCTGCCTGACCTGGGGGCAAAGACTTGGGGGGCAGCAACATTTGGGGACCCTCCTGTTCTTCCCTCCCCACTCCAGCTGGGCACTCCTCCAGTGCCACCCAAGTTGGGGACCCCATTGCCCTGGGAGTGCCTCCCCCACCTCCTGGCCTCCTCTCACCAGTAGCCTTTCTCTCCAAATGGGGGCTCCTGCCCAGGAGGCCACCCCAGCCCCAAGCCCTGGGCTCACAGACCAGGCCAGGCCAGGCTCTGAGGTGCTCTATGGCCAAGCCAAGCTGAGTCCAGCACCAAGCCACTGCTGGACCCCCCTGGACTCTTCCTTGGACCTCCCCAGTAAGGGCAGCACTCAAGGAGATGTCCTGCAGCTTGTGGAGGGATGAGAGCAGCTGAGGAGAGAGAGGAGAAGGCAAAGAGAGGGCAGAGAATGACCAGCAGAGAGCTCAGCACCACCCCAGGCTCCCAGCCAGGCTGCCAAGGTGCTGCTGGGCACCCACAGGGCTTGGCACCACTGCCAGCTGCAAGTAGCCAAAGGGGCAAGCTGGGCACACTGGGCACAGAGGCTTAG
Organism: Melanerpes formicivorus; assembly: GCF_026170545.1. NCBI lineage: Eukaryota > Metazoa > Chordata > Aves > Piciformes > Picidae > Melanerpes > Melanerpes formicivorus. The sequence continues at coordinate 425,967 of NW_027142530.1, forward strand.
CCTCCTGAGGGCAGGGACAAAAGGCAGAGCCCAGCTGGGGGACACAGAGAGGCCTGCAGAGAGATGGACACAGCCCTGTGCCCGAGGGCAGGCAGAGGCACCCCTGGCACAAGGGCACAGCAGAGCCCCACAGGAAGGGGCTGGGGGGCACAGAGGCCTTGGATGCCACCACCCCCAGCACAGCCAAACCGCCCCACAGCTGACACCAGCCCCAGGCGCTCCCAAGCTCAGGCTCAGCACAGCACCCACGCCTGACACCCCCACGGCACCCAGCACACAGCCTGCCCACAGCTCCCCCCCCGCGCCTGGCCCTCAGCCCAGCCGCTGCCCTTCAGCACAGCAGCCGCCCGGCACCTGCCAGCACAAAGCCTCCAAACCCCCAGGGCTCCCCCACACACCCCCACAGCAGCCTCTGCTGCAAGCCACACCCCACGCTCACCACCACCTCTCCTGCACACAGCAGCCCCCACAGCGCCGCTGCCACCTCAGCTCTGCTGCCAGCCCAGCCCCCAGCACAGGGACACAGGGACACAGGGCCAGGGACAGCCCCTGCAGCCCACCAATGGCTCCGCCTGCAACACAGCAGCAGCCAAAGGGGGCCTGCAGCTGCCCCCACCAGGGGGAGGCAGCAGCACAAGGAACCACACAGACCCCCACCGCAACCCCACCCGCGGCCCCGCAACCGCACAGACCCCTCCCAGAACAGCACAGACGACGCTCACCGACCCTGCACACCTCTGCCCTGGCCCACAGTCCCCCTCCCCCTCCCACCCCGAATACCGCGGACCCCCACAGCCGCACAGAGGTCCCCACAATCACAGCGAGCCGCCCCCCAAATCGCACAGGCCCCAAGCGCCAAGCTTGCAGAGCTCCCCCGGACCTCACAGACCCACCCCCACCCCGTACCCCACTGATCGCCCCCATATCCCACGGACCCCCAACCACATATCCCCAGAATCCCCCAACCAAACCCCACCGATTCCCCCTAGATCCCCGCAGAGGCTACCCCCCGCCCCAGCCCCACCGACCCCTGCCCCACAAACCCTTCCCCAACCCAAGCGACCCTCCCGACCCCTCGCAGCCCCACAGAGAGCATTCCCTGATCCCCACCCCACGAACCCCAACTCAGCCCCACAGACTCCCTCACCCCACCTGGACGGCAGGACAAGGGGGAAGCAGAGAAGGAGAAGGAGGAGGAGGAAGAGCTCAGCGCACAGGGAGCCGCCGGCCCCGGCAGGCTGCTGGCGAGCAGAGAGCGCTGCGAGGGAGACCCCGGCCCGGCCCCTCCGGCTGCTGCGGCCACGTGGGACGGGGAGCGGAAGCAGGGAGCAGCCTGGAACGGAAGCCCCGCCCACGGCCGGGCAGCCGCAGCCAATGAGAGACGGCGGGAGCGCGGCAGCTCCTCCCCCTGGGCGCTGCCGAGGCCCAGCCAGGAGCTGCCCCTGCCGGCCGCGGCCGCCATTGTTGCTGCCCCGTGGGGAGCGGCAGCGGGGCCGGAGCGCGGGAGAAGTGCCGGAGGTGCTGGCGGGCGAGCGGCAGCTGCCGGCTGGTGAGCTGCGGCGGGGCGGGAGGGGCTGAGGGGGCCGGGGAGCGCTGAGGGCGGCGGCAGCGCAGCGGGGAAGGCTCTGGCTGCGTGGGGCTGCACTCTCACATTTTCGACTCAAGGCAGGGGCCAAGCGCACACCCAGCTCAGTAGCTCACACCCAGCTCCTACGCTCAGAGCAGCTTCCCACGCTCAGAGACAGCAACTAAGGTGAGAACAACAGCTGAAGCTCAGGCCCAGCCCCCAAGCTCAGAGTGAGAAACTCAGGTGAGAAGCACTTCCCAAGCTCTGAGCCAGTCCCCAAGCTCCAGAACCCATATCAGAAGTGCAGAACCAGCTCCAAAGCTCAGATGCAGCTCCCAAGCACAAGCAGCAGTTCAAAAGTGCAGACCCAGCCCTCAGGCTCAGACCCAGATCAAAATCCAGACCCAGAAACCAACCTCTCACATTGTAAATTCAAGGCAGGTGAAGAGCTCACACTCAGCTCCTATGCTCACCACCTGCTCCCATGCTCAGAACAGCTTCCCCAGCTCACAGCCAGCCCCCAAGCTCAAGAACGAGATCAAAAGTGAGACCCAGCTCCCAAGCTCACACTCAGCCAAGCTGAGCCAGCCCCCAAGATCAAAAACCAGCAACAAAGGTCAGAATCACCTCCCAAGCTCAAGGACCACCTCTTGAGCCCAGAGCCTGCCCCTAAGATCCAGAACCAAGATCACAAGTGCAGACCCAGCTCCTAAGCTCAGAGCCAGCTCCCAAGCCCAAGAACCAGCTGCAAGCTCAGATCCAGTCCCCAAGCACAAGAACCAGCAGCTAAGGTCAAAAGCAGATCCCAAGCTCAAATTCAAGGATTCAGAGAATCCTTGGGAAAAAAAACACACCTCCTAGCAGGGGGAGTCAGCAGCACAAGGAACCCCACCGACCCCCCAACTCAACCCCACCCGGGGCCCCGCAACCACACACACCCCTCCCAGAACAGCACAGAGGACGCTCACCGACCCTGCACACCTCTGCCCTACCCCACAGCCCCCCCGCACGATTTACCCCCAACACCGCAGACCCCCACAGCCACACAGAGGTCCCCACAATCACAGCGACACCCCCCCCAACCGCACAGGCCCCAAGGGCCAAGCTTGCAGAGCTCCCCCAGACCCCACAGCCCCCCGCCCCGTAGCCCCACCCCCAAACCCCACCGGTTCCCCCTAGATCCCCGCAGAGAATCCCCGCCCCAGCCCCACCGACCCCTACCTCACAAACCCTTCCCCAACTCAAGTGACCCTCCCCACCCCTCGCAGCCCCCCAGAGAGCATTCCCTGATCCCCACCCCACGACCCACAACTCAGCCCCAGAGACGCCCTCATCCCACCTGGACCCCGGGACAACAGCGAAGCAGAGCAGCAGAAGGAGAAGGAGGAAGAGCTCAGCGCACAGGGAGCCGCCGGCCCCGGCAGGCTGCTGGCGAGCAGAGAGCGCTGCGAGGGAGACCCCGGCCCGGCCCCTCCGGCTGCTGCGGCCACGTGGGACGGGGAGCGGAAGCAGGGAGCAGTCTGGAACGGAAGCCCCGCCCACGGCCGGGCAGCCGCAGCCAATGAGAGGCGGCGGGAGCGCGGCAGCTCCTCCCCCTGGGCGCTGCCGAGGCCCAGCCAGGAGCTGCCCCTGCCGGCCGCGGCCGCCATTGTTGCTGCCCACGGCCGGGCAGCCGCAGCCAATCAGAGCCGCCGCAACAGCCCAAGCCATGTCAGTGGCGCTGGCAATGGGGGTGTAGTTTTTCATTCTTTGTGTATGCCTTTTGCAAACTGACAATGGTTGCCCTAGGCTGAACTGAAGCTCTAAGAGCTACAGGACAGACAGTGCTGCTCCTAGTGCAGCGGAGGACACTGCCCTTGAAACCTTGCCAGACACTAAGACAGCTCCTAGCAAAGACACCTTGGTAGTCACAGTCAAAGCTGTGGCATCAATGAAGCCATTCAGCAGTGGCCTGAGGGAGGCACAGGTAGGTTACAAAGCAAAGCAGCTAAGACCTCTGCTCTCTTGGACCACTTGTAGCTGCAGGATTAAGGGAGAGAGGTTTGAGTTCAGGCTCAGAACCACACAGAAGATCCTTTCTGGCTGCAAACAGAGCAGTGGCACTTTCAAGGGGAGAGTCAACTTCTTGGGGGACAACTGCCTGTTAGGTTTGGGCTCAGGTCTCTGTAATGTGGACAGGAGGAACATGGGGTGATGGCACACACATCAGGAAGTCGTTTCGGTCACCCTCATGCAGCTGCTGGGGATACCCAATCAGTAAACCAGGACAGTCTGAAATGGTTTACAGACCAAAACAAAGAGCTAAGCCACTGAGAGAGACTGCTGGGATGATAAAAAGCAGCTTTAGAGAAGAAGAACACAGGACAGGGAGCAAATCTTCCATAATCAAGAGGTGGAGCTGGATGGAGAGAGAAACCTTAGCTGCTGGCTCCCAAAGACTACAAAAGGCACATTTGATGCTGCACAAGAAGAAACCTAGAGAAGCTGGGGAGGACTTGACAGCTGGTGCTCCACAGTCATGGAAATGTAACTGAAATGCATTGGGGTTTCAAACAACATGACCTCCCTCTCCCACAACATCTGGCCCCCAACTGAAGTGCTGTGGATCACTGCTGTCAAGAGTGAAGGAACAGAAGCAAGCTTGCCCAGACCTGAGCTGCTATTTGAATCAGGTTCATGGACCAATGGCTGGAGTTACCTATTAGCAGGGACTGAGACACTGAAACAGGGGAGCAGTGGAAAACCAAATTGCTGCCAACACAACACATGCTGCATGAAAATCCAGCACACAGGGGCAGAGCTGTTAGCCTGAAACCAAACTTCACACAGGAACAAAACCAAATCCATTGGCACAGGTAACAAGAACTAACAGCCCCAAGGGAAAGACAGTAAGAGGAGATGGGAAGTCAATGTTGCTGCAAGAGGCCAGCTCCAGCAAGACATCAAAATGATTGTTAGGCAGCAACAGACTCAATCAGCACTGGTAACAAGCCCAACCCCGGGGACACTGCAAACGGAGCCAGGAAATAGCTCTGCAGAGGTGGGGTCACAGCAATTGCTAGATCCAGACCCGGGACAAAAGGCACAGGAAATGACCTTGCTGCTGCTGCCAAACACCCAACAACCCAACCCAGACTCCTCACCCTCTGGCTCATCAGAACTGAAACCAGAGACTCCCTTTGGATGCGAGGTGCTGGAGGGCGAGCGGCAGCTGCCGGCTGCTGAGCTGCGGCGGGGCGGGAGGGGCTGCGGGGCCGGGGAGCGCTGGGGGCGGCTATGGCTCAGGGACCTATTTGTGTCTCTGCCCTGCACAAGCGCTCTGGGCTCCTCCAAACCCCTCCTCAAGCTTCCTCCTGCGGCCCCAAGTCCTCTCTCTCCAGCCTGCAGTCAGAACTTTCTTCCTGAGCTGCCTTCAGCTCACAGCCTAAGGGAAAAAGCTCAAAGCCAACCTGAGACCAAACCAATCTGAGTGCAACCCGAGAGAGGCTGCTGCGAGGGCTGGAGGCAGCCCCAAGATGTTCCGCAGCAGGCAGTGGGAACCTGGGGACTCCAAGACAAAGGCAGGAAGGAAAACCTCAAGGCTGAGCTCCGCACGCCCCGCGCAGCGCCGGGGCCCAGCAGCTCAACGCTCCCCGGCTCTCAGCATGCCCCGGGGCCCGCCCAGACCCTTCCCCGCTCCGCTGCCGCCGCCCGCAGCGCTCCGGCACCGCTGCCGCTCCCTTGGGCACTGCTGTTGGCTCTCTCGGCTCTGGGGGGAGTTGTACAGCTCAGAGAGAGGTGAAGCTGATCCACAGCCATCGATATCCCCACGGAGCCCTTTGCATCGCCCCAGCACACTCCCACCCCCAGTGCCAGTGCCAGCCCCGCCTGGTGCTGAGTGCGGGCAGCAGGGCTGGGATGAGAGTTGCACTCTGGACCCCGTCCCTCCCGGCCGCTCTCTGACACCTCACCGCCCCCCCCCCATTGCTGTCCCAATGCACATCCTGCACAGCACAGACTGCAAACAGCCAAGAGCTTCAGGAGCCAACCCCGCGGCCCCCAGCCCCGCCGGCACCCCCCTGCCCCTGGCCAAAGCCAAACAGAACAATTCCTCACCCTCCCCAAGCCTGCCCCAGCCCCACGGAGCCCCCTGCCCCCCGCGCCCCTCCCGACCCCCAACTCCACACACGCCCCACGCAGCCAGAGCCTTCCCCGCTGCGCTGCCGCCGCCCTCAGCGCTCCCCGGCCCCCTCAGCCCCTCCCGCCCCGCCGCAGCTCACCAGCCGGCAGCTGCCGCTCGCCCGCCAGCACCTCCGGCACTTCTCCCGCGCTCCGGCCCCGCTGCCGCTCCCCACGGGGCAGCAACAATGGCGGCCGCGGCCGGCAGGGGCAGCTCCTGGCTGGGCCTCGGCAGCGCCCAGGGGGAGGAGCTGCCGCGCTCCCGCCGCCTCTCATTGGCTGCGGCTGCCCGGCCGTGGGCGGGGCTTCCGTTCCAGACTGCTCCCTGCTTCCGCTCCCCGTCCCACGTGGCCGCAGCAGCCAGAGGGGCCGGGCCGGGGTCTCCCTCGCAGCGCTCTCTGCTCGCCAGCAGCCTGCCGGGGCCGGCGGCTCCCTGTGCGCTGAGCTCTTCCTCCTGCTCCTTCTCCGCTTCCCCCTTGTCCTGCCGTCCAAGTGGGGTGAGGGAGTCTGTGGGGCTGAGTTGGGGGTGGTGGGTTGGGGATCAGGGAATGCTCTCTGGGGGGCTGGGAGGGGTCGGGAGAGTCGCTTGGGTTGGGGAGGGGTTTGTGGGGCAGGGGTCGGTGGGGCTGGGGCGGGGGGGAGCCTCTGCGGGGATCTAGGGGGAATCGGTGGGTTTTGGCTGGGGGCTTCTGCTGATATGTGTGGGGGGGGTCCATGGGATCCGGGGGAGATCAGTGGGGTACGGGGTGGGGGTGGGTCTGTGAGGTCCGGGGGAGCTCTGCAAGCTTGGCGCTTGGGGTCCGTGCGGTTTGGGGGGGTGGTCGCTGTGATTGTGGGGACCTCTGTGGGGGTATGGGGTGGTTGGGGCGGGGCTGTGGGGTAGGCCAGATGTGTGCAGGGTCGGTGAGCGTCTTCTGTGCTGTTCTGGGAGGGGTCTGTGCGGTTGCAGGGCCGCGGGTGGGGTTGGGGGGTCTGTGGGGCTCCTTGTGCTGCTGCCTGCCCCTGGTGGGGGCAGCTGCAGGCCCCCTTTGGCTGCTGCTGTGTTGCAGGCGGAGCCATTGGTGGGCTGCAGGGGCTGTCCCTGGCCCTGTGTCCCTGTGTCCCTGTGCTGGGGGCTGGGCTGGCAGCAGAGCTGAGGTGGCAGCGGCGCTGTGGGGGCTGCTGTGTGCAGGAGAGGTGGTGGTGAGCGTGGGGTGTGGCTTGCAGCAGAGGCTGCTGTGGGGGTGTGTGGGGGAGCCCTGGGGGTTTGGAGGCTTTGTGGTGGCAGGTGCCGGGCGGCTGCTGTGCTGAAGGGCAGCGGCTGGGCTGAGGGCCAGGCGCGGGGGGGAGCTGTGGGCAGGCTGTGTGCTGGGTGCCGTGGGGGTGTCAGGCGTGGGTGCTGTGCTGAGCCTGAGCTTGGGAGCGCCTGGGGCTGGTGTCAGCTGTGGGGCGGTTTGGCTGTGCTGGGGGTGGTGGCATCCAAGGCCTCTGTGCTCTGCAAGCTCTTGAGGCACAAAGATTCCCTGGGGGGTTGCAGAGTGATTCTCAGTTTCTCTGCAGGCCTCCTGAGCACAGAAAGGCTCAGGGCAGGAGGAGCTTTTGCTGTGTGGCTGCAGGCTGAGAGCTGTGCAGAGCTTTTGTCAGCTGTGCTGGCAGGAAGCATGGTCAGAAGCAGACTGCTGTGCTGCAGCTGCTCTGCCCCTGGGGAAATGCTTGCTGGCAGGCAGCCAAATGAGGCTGAGCTGTTGAGTGTCTGCTTGTGGCTGAGGAACTGCATTGACTTGGACTGAAAGGTTTGGCTTGGGCTGGGGGCAGCCTGTTGTTGATGGTTTTGGTGGTGAGAAGTCCTGCAGCTTCCTTGGAGGAGCTTCAGCAGAAGCCAAAGCAATTCCCTTGCTGCTGTTTGCTGTGCAATGAGCTGGGAAGGGAAGGAAATGATTGCTGCAAGTGAGCAAAGTAATTGCAGTGCTCTGCAAGTCTCAGCAGTGCTGTGTCCAGCAGGGCCAGGGCAGGGATTGTCCTCCTGTCCTGGGCCCTGGGGAGGCCACCCCTGGAATGCTGGGGTGAGTTTTGGGCCCCTGACTCCAAGAAGGACTTTGAGGGTCTGGAGCAGGTGCAGAGAAGGGCAAGAAAGGTGTGGAAGGGTCTGGACAGCAGGGCTGAGAGGAGCAGGTGAGGGAGCTGTGGGTGTTTAGTGTGGAGAAGAGGAGGCTGAGGGGAGACCTCTTGGCCTCTGGAGCTCCCTGCAAGGAGGTTGCAGTGAGGTGGGGGTTGGGCTCTTGTGCCTAGTCTCAGGTGGCAGAAGGAGAGGAAGTGTCCTGAAATTGTGTCAGGGGAGGCTTAGGTTGGAGAGGAGGAGGAATGAGTTTGGTGGCAGAGTGGTCAGGGCCTGGCAGAGGCTGCCCAGAGAGGCAGTGGAGTGGCCATGGCTGGAGGTGTTGCAGCAAGGTGTGGCCATGGGGCCATGGTTTGGTGTCCCTGGTGGTGTTGGGGCTGGCAGTTGGCCTCAGTGCTGAGAGAGGTCTTTTGCAGGCCAGGCAATTGTGTGGCTGTGTGAGGAAGCTGCCCCAGAGCAAATGCATCTTAGGTGCTGGAGGTGCTGGGAAGAATGGGAAATGGGAGAGAGTCCTGTGGAGAGGGGAAAGGTTTGGGTTTTGCCTCTGGGCTCCTAGTCTGCCCTTGGAAGTGCCTGGGATTCTTGCAAGCAGTGCTGTCAGCTGGAGCCCTTTGGGGTCAGTTGGTGGTGTGCTGAGAGGGCCAAAGGGAGGTGAGGCTTGGGAAGAGAAGTGGTGAGCAGGAAGCTTGTTGGGTTGTGGGTGGCCAAGGGGTGTGGGTGTGGCTGAGAGGTGTGGAGTGCAGGAGAGCCTTCAAGGCCTTGTGGTGTTGCTGGAGCTGTGGGCTGAGGAAGTGCTGCTGGCAGGCAAGGGCTTGAAGGAGGTTGAAAGTCAAGTGGTGTGGATGGCTTGGTGTGGGGAAGTGTTTGGCTTCTTGTGGGCAAGTGAAGCTTTCCTTGTGCAGGAGGAGAGTGAGAGCCTGGGCTTTGCAATCCCTGGGGCCCTGGAGCCCTTCTGGAGTGGTTTTCTTCTGCAGAGCTTTACAGCCCAGCTGCAGGTCTGCTGTTGCTGGAAGCTGTTGCTGGTTGTTTTGTGCAGCCTTGGGTGTTGGATCAGTGTCTTGGCTAAGTTTGGTCCTTCCTCTTGTGGCTAAGTTCAGCTCCCCTTGGTTTTGGCAGCTGAGCACAGCTTGAGGCTTTTGCTGCAATGGTTTTTGTGCTGGCAGCATTGTGTGCTGCCAGCTGGAGTGCTGTGTGCAGCTGTGGTGCCCCCTAGAGGGGCAGGAAGTTGAGCTTGGGAGCTGGGTCTTGAACTTGGGTGTGGGTCTGGGTTTGGGGGCTGGGTGTGATGTTGGCTGATGATTCTGAGCTTGGGAGCTGATTCTGAGCTTGGGAGCTGAGTCTGCACTTTTTATTTGAGTGTGAGCTCGGGGTCTGGTTGTTAAGCTTACGAAGTGGTTCTGGTCTTAGTTGCTGGTTCTTGGGCTTGGGGGCTGGCTCTGGGCTAGGGAAGTGGTTCTGGGCTCGGCTGCTGCATTTTAATCTTGGGGGCAGGCTCTGACCTTGGGAATGGATTCTGACCTTAGTTGCTGGTTCTCAAGCTCAGGGCCTGGGGCTGGGCTCGGGATGTTGTTCTTGAGCTCTAGGCTCGGGGGCTGGCTCTGGGCTTGGGATGTGGTTCTGACCTTAGTTGCTGGCACTGAGCTGGGGGCTGGTGTTTGCACACAGGGACTGGCTGTGACCTTGGGAAGTGGTTCTGGCCTTAGTGGCAGGCTCTCGGGCTCGGGGGCTGGGTGTGGGCTTGGTGGCTTATTCTTGAGCTAGGGGGCAGCTTCTGAGCATGGGAGCTGGTTCTTGAGCTTGGGAAGTGGTTCTGACCTTAGTTGCTGGCTGTGAGCCTGGGTGCTGAGTCTGCACTTTTGATTGGAGCGTGAGTTTGGGGTTTCTGACCTTAGTTGCTGGTTCTTGAGCTAGGGGTACTGGCGCTGGGCTTGGGAAGTGCTTCTGGGCTTGTGGTCTGGGTCTGATCTTGGGTACTGGTTCCTGAGCTTGGGAAGTGGTTCTGACCTTAGCTGCTGGCTCTGAGCCCAGGAGCTGAGTCTGCATGTTAGATTTGAGTGTGAGCTTGGGGGCTGGTGGGCTGGTTCTTGATCTGGAGAAGTTGTTCTGACCTTAGTTGCTGGTTCTAGAGCTTAGGAGCTGGCTCTGAGCTTGGGGGCTGTTTCTTGAGCTCAGGGATCAGGCTCTTGGCTCAGGGGCTGGCTCCTGAGCTCAGGGCCTGGCACTGAGCTCAGGGGCTGGTTCTCAAGCTGGGAAGTGCTTCTGACCTTAGTTGCTGGCTCTTGAGCTCACAGGCTGGTTCTGGGCTTGAGGGCTGGCTCTGGGCTTGGGAAGTGGTTCTTGAGCTAAGGAAATTGGTTCTGAACTTGGGGGTTGGTTCTGACCTTAGTTACTGGCTCTTGAGCTTGGGGGTCAGGCGCTGGGCTTGGGAACTGCATCTGAGCTCAGGAAGTGGTTCTGGGCTTGGGGGTTGGTTCTTGAGCTCAGGAAGTAGTTCTGACCTTGGTTGCTGGTTTTAGAGCTCAGGGGCTGGCTCTGAGCTCAGGAAGTAGTTCTGGGCTTGGGGTCTGGGTCTGAGCTCAGGAGATTGTTCCCTAAGCTCAGGGCTGCTTCTTGGGCTTGGGGACTGGCTCTGGGCTCGGGGGCTCGTTCTCAAGCTTGGGAAGTGCTTCTGCCCTTAGTGGCTGGCTCTAGAGCTCAGGGGCTAGTTCTGAGCTTGGGAAGTAGTTCTGACCTTAGGTGCTGGTTCTTAAGCTTGGGGGCTGGCACTGAGCTCAGGGGCTGGCTGTTGAGCTTGGGAAGTGGATCTGAGCTTAGTTGCTGGCTCTGAGCCCAGGAGCTGAATCTGCATGTTAGATTTGAGTGTGAGCTTGGGGGCTGGTGGGCTGGTTCTTGATCTTGAGAAGTTGTTCTGACCTTAGTTGCTGGCTCTTGAGCTGGGAAGTGGTTCTGACCTTAGTTGCTGGCTCTTGAGGTTGCAGGCTGGTGCTGGGCTTGGGAAGTGGTTCTTGAGCTAAGGAAATTGGTTCTGACCTTACTTGCTGGTTTTGGGTTCAGGGGTCAGGCTCTGGGCTTGGGGGTTGGTTCTTGAGCTTGGGAAGTGGTTCTAACTTTGCTTGCTGGTTCGACAGCTTGGGGTCTGGGTCTGAGCTCAGGAATTTGTTCCCTGAGCTCAGGGCTGCTTCTTGGGCTTGGGGGCTGGCTCTGGGCTCAGGGGATGGTTTTTAATCTCTGGGGCTGCCACTGAGCTTGGAGATTGGTTCTGGAGCTTGGGAAGTGGTTGTGACCTTAGTTGCTGGCGCTGAGCTTGGGAGCTGGCTTTGAACTTGGGAAGGGTTTCTGACCTTAATTGCTGGTTCTCAAGCTCAGGGGCTGGTGCTGAGCTTGGGGTCTGGTTGTTGAGCTTGGGAAGTGGTTCTGAGCTTAGTTCCTCACTCTGAGCCCAGGAGCTGAGTCTGCACGTTAGATTTGAGTGTGAGTTTGGGGGCTGGCACTGAGCTTTGGGCTTGGTACTTGAGCTTGGGAAGTGGTTCTGATGTTCGCTGCTGGTTCTTGAGCTCAGGGGCTGGTGCTGGGCTCAGGGGCTGGCTCTGGGCTCGGGGGCTGCTTCTTGAGCTCGGGGGTCAGGCTCTGGGCTTGGGAACTGGTTCTAGAGCTTAGGGGATGGCTCTGAGGTGCAAGAGTTGAGCTGAAGTGGAACAGTGCCCTGCAGAGGCAAAAGCTTTTCCCTACCAGTCAGCCATTGGAATCATCTCCCCAGGGCAGTGGTGGATTGCCCTGCAGGGCAGAGTTGGAAGGCTCAGCTTGGCAGGGGGCTGGGCCAGCTCCTTTCCAGTCCAGTGTCAGCTGGCAAGGTTGGAGCAGCTGAGCCTTGGGGTCCCTTGCAGCCTGGCATTGTGTGGCAGCAGAGCTGTGCTGCTGGTTTTGAGGGCACTTGGAAAGCTTCTGGAGCATTTGTGCAGAGTGTGCAAGACATCCCTGAGCCTAGCAACTCCCTCAGCTCTCTTCAGAATGAACTCTGCAGAGCTGGAAGAGCTTTCCAGGAATTTGGCAGAGGTTTGGAGAAGTTTGGAAGGGATTTTGGTTCTCCTTCTCCTTGTCCTCTTCCTTGTCCTCCTCTGCCTCATCTTTTTCCTCCTCTCCCTGGAGGCTGCACTTAGACTCCTAGAATCCTAGAGTGGTTTGGGTTGTCAGGGAGCTGCAAAGGTGCTGCAGTCAAAGCCCCTCTGCAGTCAGCAGGGACATCCTGCACTAGCTCAGGTTGCCCAGAGCCCTGTCCAGCCTGACCTTGAACCTCTCCAGGGCTGGGACCTCAAGCCCCTCCCTGGGCAACCTGTTGCAGTGTTCCAGCAGCCTCCTGGTGCAGAACTTGTTCCTCACCTCCAATCTCAATCTGCTCTGCTCTAGTTTGAAGCCATTGCCTCTGGTGCTGTCCCTGCAGGCTTTGCAAAGAGTCCCTCTGCAGCCTTCTTGTAGTCCCCTTCAGGTACCAGAAGGTCACTCTTATCTCTCCCCAGAGCCTTCTCTTCTCCTCTCCAGGCTGAACACCCCCAGCTCCCTCAGCCTGTCCTGGTAGCAGAGCTGCTCCAAGCCCCTGATCATTTTTGTGTCCCTCCTCTGGGCCCTCTCCATCAGGTCTCTGTCCTTCCTGTGTTGATGGCTCCAGAGCTGGCTGCAGTGCTGCAGGTGAAGTCTCAGCAGAGCCAAGTGCCAGGATGGCCTCTGTCCATCTCTGGCTATGCTGCTTTTGGTGCTGCCCTTGGCCTTGTGGGCTGCAGGCTCCCCCTGTCTGTTCCTGTCCAGCTTCTATTGTGCCTGGCCAGGGGCAGGACCCTGCCCTTGCTCTTGTTGAAGCTCAGGAGGTTGCCCTGGGCCCCCTCTGCAGCTTGTCCCCTTGAGCTCCTCCAACTTGTTCTGCAGGGTATTGCCTTAGGTTTCAGGAGGCAGAGAGGCTCTCTTTGAGCCTTGTGAAAGGAGTTGATGCCAAGCTGTGCCCAGAGGGTTGGATAGAATTGGGCAGTTTCCATGGCTGTGCTGTTCAGAGCTGCATCCTACAGTGCAAAGCATCAAATCCCCAACAATCCATAGTGTGCCTGGGCCACGGGAGCCAAGCAACCTCCCTAGGCCAAAGCTTCCTCCAGAGCTCCACCAAAGCAGGCCAGAACCCCAGGCCCCAAATGCCTTCCCCCTCCCCCATGCCTCTCTGCCCCTCCTCCCCCCATCCCCAAGAGATGCAGTTACAGATTCTGGTAGGCAGTTCCCAGGTGAGCCAGGCTGCTGCAGACTGCAGTTGGCAGCACTGCCAAGGCCTGAAAGCTCCTCTGCAGAGAGAGATCCCAGAAGCTGTTGCTGGGAGCAGAGAGGAAGGGCAAAGGAGGTTGGAGAGCCTGTACTGTTCCTTTGTAGAGAGTGGGTGCAGGCCTTGTGGGAATGAACTAAGCTAGATGACACTTTGTGGTGTCCCTCTGGACTCTGCTGTCTGTTCTGGAGGTCTCTACTCTCTTGTGTAAGACATCCCAGTGCCTTCCACCCACCACAGGGATTCTCCTCCACGCTCTCTTCCAGGGGTTTCCTTAGGGCCCTACTGGCTGTGAAGATCAGCCCTGGGGACTTGGTGGGGTCGTGGGGATTTTGAGAGGGCAGCAAGTGAGTGGAGATGGAGCAATGGATGGAGAGATGGAGGGTGAAGGCTGCAGGGGGTGGGAGAGCTTAGTTCAGCAGCTGTGTGGCTCTGCCTGGCTCCTGCCTCCAATGGTGCTGGCAGCAGCTGACCCCAGAAGCTCAAAGCCCCAAACCCTGCCTGGCTCAGGACAGTCCCCTGACCTCTAGTACTGCCCAAGCAGGCACTCAGGGCTCCTAGCCACACAGCCCAGCCATCCCCCATGGCAGGAGTCACCTGAGGTCTCACTCCCTCTCTGTCTCCCTTCCTCTCATCAATTGCTGCCTGAGGTGTCTGCAGGGTCCCTCCCCAGCCCTCATCTGTAACCCCCCCTTGGCTTGGTGCTGTTCTTTCAGGCCTCCAGCTGATCCCAGCCTTTAGTCTCAGGCCCCTTCCTTCCTTGTGCTGCTGCTTTCAGCCCAGTTCCTTAGATGCTTCCTCAGCCACAGCATTTCCCACTCCACCCTTCCAGCTGCAGTGGCAGTGGAGGTGGGGGACACAGGGCCATGGGACAGCCAAGGCAGTAGGGACATGGATGAGCTGGGAATGAGGGAAAGGCCTGAGAATGGTCAGGCAGGAATTAGGCCTTGTCCCCCAAAAAAGGGGAGAGGATGCAGGGCCCAGGTGGCAAATGAGTGTGCAGGAAATGGCAGAATCTGGCAGCATTTGAGGAGGTGAAAGGAGTGAATTGTGCTGCAGCTCCGCCTGTGTCATCTGGGAGATGAACAGCAGCCCATGGGCACTGTGCCCTCCCATCAAACCTCCTTTTCTCTTGGGGATGTGGAGTGGCAGCTCCAGGGAACTGCAAAGAGCAAGCTGAGAGAAATGGTCAGGGAGAGAAGGAAGGCAAACCCTTTCCACTGAGTCTCTTTGGGCTGCAGGTGTGTGAAGGGTGCTGGAGGTGTTTGGTTTGGGCAGGAGCCAGAGACTCCTCCAGCATCCCAGTGAGGGCTGAAGAGGTTTAGCAAGAAGCTGCCCAAGTCCCTTCCCCCTTTGCTGCATCTGCAGAGATCATGAAGCTTCCTTTGTGTGTGTCCTGAGGGCTGATGTGATCTTCTCTTGGACAGTGGGCAGCAGAGAGGTGTGTGCAGGGCAGAGCTGAGCACAGAGTGTGTGGGGTGGGGGCAGAGCCAGGGAGGAGAGCTGGGTCCAGAGCAAGATCTGCTGTCAAAGGCAGTTGCAGGCAGCAGAGCCCTGGGCAGGCAGTGGGAGAAAGCTTTAGGCAAGGCCTGGGAGAGGCTGTGTGGAGGCAGCTGTGTTGTGGTGCTGGCCTGCAGCTGTGTGCTGGGGGCTGTGTGCTGGGCAAGGAGCTGAGTCTGCACTTGTTGAGGCCTCCCATCTTGATCAGCCCTGGCTGTGTGCTGTGGCTGTGCTGCTGGGCTTGGGAGCTGCCCCCAGGAAGGCTGAGCTGTGCTGTCTGGTCCTGGGCAGTGCTGAGCCATCTCTTGCAGGTCAGTGCTCTCTGAGCCCTTTGCTTCTCTGTGGCAGGAGTTGTGTCCCTCTCTCTCCATCATCCCTGCCCCTGTGTGCTGTGGAAGAGCAGAGTTTGCAGATCTGTCCCTTGGAGCAGCCCTGCAGATAAGAAACCCAGAGTGGGGCTGTAGTGGTTTGAGCCTTAACTGAGAGTTAAAAGCTCAAATGGGGAAAAGGCTGAGAATCTCTTCCCCACTTCCCCCCCCCCCCACCTCCTCCCTCCAAACAGGGAGAGGAGGGAAAAAAAAGGTAAGGAGCAAATCCACTAATCAACAATCTGGAGTCAGCTTGGAAGTAGAGAGGCAAATAATTTTTTTTCTTCAAATATATATATATATAGCAATAACAGGGAATAAGGTTCACAAGGGCAAGGAACAAGAATGGATGGGAGGGGAATAGAAAAAAAATAATAGAAAACCAGTCTGTCTCTGAAGAGGCGCAGAGGCAGCAGGGAGAAGGATCAGGTCCGGCCACGTGGCTGAGGATCAGGAGAGCAGCTGCAGTAGCTCTCATCCAGCAGAGGCAGGAGCCAAAAAGGAGATCCAACAGCTATGAGGTCCTGCTTTTTATACCCTTGCTGGGCAGGGAGGGGGGGAGTGGAACAGACTCAGCTTTCCCAGGGGGGAGACGCCCTTCAGGGAGTGTAAAGTACCCACAAGCCCTCCACCCTGCTTTCTTCTTTTGTTTTCAGAAAAAGGTGTTAACCCACCACAGGGGCAACAGCAGGACCCCAGCTCCCAGCATCCCAGAGTCCCAGGGCACCTCCCAGCCTCTTCCGCCTCCTCCTGCCCACTACATTTCACCACTCCAGGGGCTGAGGCACATCAGGTGTTGGAATATGGAAACTCCCCAGGCTTGTGGGGGTCAGTTGTGTGCAGGAGATGATGTTTGGGGTTGGGATTTGGAGGGTGGTGGGAGAAGGTTGGAGGTGGTTTGGTCTTTGTGGGTCAGTGCTGCTGTCTCCATTGCCTGAGCCAGGAGAGATCAAAGGACAGGGCCTGGGCCAGGAACCATGCTGCCAATGCCACCAGGCTTGAGGAGAGCAGGACAAGACCACTTGTAAGCCCCAGGGTACTTCAGGGCACTGATCACAGGAACCTGGGTTCTCAGCACAGGTATTAGAGGTCTGTGCCCACACTGTGGCAGAAACTGAAGGTTTGAGGTCCCCTCTGCATTCTCTCCTCCAGCTGGGTGTTGGGAGTCAGGGACTGTCATGATCCAGGTAAGATCTGAAGGTTTGAGATCCTGGGCTCAGGTGCTTCCATCTTCCCTATTGCAGAGCTGTGACTCCTCCCTCCCACAGTATGGCCTCACAGAAGGATCCAGACAAGAGTTGGGAGGAGAAGCAGCACCCAGAGATCAAGTTGGAGAAGCCAATATGCAGTCCCAAGGGAGAGGAGGATGAGGAGGAAAAAGAGGACAAGATGGAGGATGATGCTGAGAATGACAACTATGAAGAGGAGGATAATGATGATGGTGAAGGTGACCAGAATGAGGGGGAGGAATGTGTGGAGGAGGATGAAGCCAGAGCAGGTCCCTCAGTGTCACCCAAAGAGCTGAATCAGTGCCTTGAGTGTGGGCAGAGCTTCCCAGGTGGCTCAGAGCTAGCGAAGCACCACTGCCCGCAGCCTGGCTCCCGGCCCTTCGTTTGTGGTGACTGCGGCAAGAGGTTCCGCTGCAACTCGGATCTCATGCAGCACCTCCGCACCCACACTGGAGAGAAACCTTTCACCTGCGCTGACTGCGGACAGCGCTTCACCCGGCGCTGCAGCCTCACCCGGCACCGCCGCACCCACACTGGAGAGAAGCCCTTCTCTTGTGACCGCTGTGGCAAGCGCTTCAGGCATATCTTTACTCTTTGGCAACACCACCTCACCCACACCAGGGATAAGGCTTTCACCTGCAGGGACTGCGGCAAAAGCTTCAAACAGAGCGCCACTCTCACCATCCATCGCCGCATCCACACTGGAGAGCATCTGTTCCCCTGTGCTGAGTGCGGCAAGAACTTCACCACGAGTACCACATTAATCCAGCACCGACTCATCCATAATGGTGAGAAACCTTACAGCTGTACGGACTGCGGCAAGAGCTTCACCCAGAGGGGACACCTCACAGAGCACCGTCGTGTGCACGCTGGCGAAAAGTCTTTCAGCTGTGCTGAGTGCGGCAAGGCATTCCGACATTGGGGGACTCTCATTCAGCACCACCGCACCCACACTGGAGAGAAGCCGTTCACCTGTCCTGACTGTGGCAAGAGCTTTAGAAGCAGGAGCAATCTCATTGTTCACCGCCGCACCCACACTGGTGAGAAGCCCTACACCTGTGCAGATTGTGGCAAGAGGTTCCGCCACCAGGGCACGCTCGTTTGTCACTGCTGCACCCATATTGGTGAGAAGCCGTTCACCTGTGGTCACTGTGGGAAGAGCTTCAGCAAGAGGAGCTCTCTCATTTGCCACTGCCGCACCCACACCTGTGAGAAACCTTTCAGTTGTGCGGAGTGAGGTATGAGCTTCACCCAGAAGGGGTACCTCAACAAGCACCGCTGCACCCACAACTGAGAGCAGCCTGCACTGGAGGGGAGGCATAAATCCACCTAGAATCTGTTGGGTAATCGTGACCCTTCTGAGAGGGCCTTTCCAGCACCAAAATCATCCCTTTTTCCTTTGCAATTCTCAGGGACTGGGGATACCAGCAGCAACCAACACCTTCTGTCCTTCTGAACACCAATTATTGCTAATGAGAACAATTACAGTGTTGAGTCAGCACAGCTGGAGCTCCCAGTGGAGATGGGCAGGGCTTTGCCATGGTCTGTCTGGTTCTTCTCTTATGCTTTGTGTCTCCCTGGGGTAAGAAATCCTCTGTCCGTTGACCAATTGTCTCAATAAAACCCAAAAGTTACCCAAATCCTGTCTGTTTGCTTTTATTTCAGATATCCCTGCCTCAATGCCTGAATTTTGGGGGCATTTGCTCCCAAGAGATGGGGTGGAGCTGTGTGCCCAGTTCAGGGAGGGGGAAATGAGGTTCTCAGAGGAGTCTTGAGGGGCATCTCAGAGGCATTCCTCAGGGGCTTTCAGGTGATCTTAGGTGTTTGGGATTTGGATGGTCCTGGGACTGACTCTTGGGATCTTTGGAGGGTGTAGGGGGAAGCTGATGGAGATCTTTGGAAGAACTCAGAAAGCTTCTGTTAGCTTTCCACTCTGGGGCTGGAACAGGTTGAAGAGCTGAGAAGAGATTAAGCTGCCTGTTCCCCCCAAAACAGAAGTGAGGGAAAAATAACACACACAGGAACCAAAAAACCCTCTGGGTTGAGATAAGGACTTGAGATAAGATCAAAAGAGTTGAATCCAAATGAGATCCCATAATGCACACTGACCTGAGACTGTTTGCAGAAAGAAGCACAGCAGTGAGCAGCAGCAGCCAGGAGTTAAATCCCTTCAGCCCTCCCCCTCAGCAAAGAGCCAGCACCTGAGAGCCAGAACCCAACAGCAGCAAACAGAACAGGAAGCCTCTCATGTTGCCATCTGAACTTCAAGCCCTGTAGTACTTTGCTCCAGCCAGCACTGTCCCTGTGAAGGTGGCATGAGGCAGGATGGAGTAATGGCAGCAAATTTTCAACTTAACCTTTGATATTCCCAAGCCCTCATTCTGTGCCATCTGCACCATGCCCAGCAGCGATCAGCAGCACACCCCAGGCACTGTCCATTCTCACTCCACAGGAGGTTGCTTTGCAGTACCCAGAGGGCTGCTCACTGCAGGTGCTCTGCAGCTCCACTCTGTTTCAGCACAGTCTGGATCAGTCCATGCCCAGTCCAAATGTTGCAAATGTTGGAGCTGTGTTTCCAGCTCTGGGGCAATGGAGTCCAGTGACTCCTTCCATGCCTCCAAGTGAAAGCAAACTGTGGCTTGCATCCCAGTACTCAGCTTCCAACACATCCAGGTGTGGGGATCCTCCTGTCACACCAGAAACACAGATGGGTTCCACCCCTCATAGTTTGATGGTGTCAGAGCACTCTGGGCACCTGTATCTACTAAAGCTTTGTCTTCTCATGGCTTCAACTTGCCAGGCCATTGGTTCTGTGTGGTCCAACAAACCAATTTGTCTCTCCCTTCCATCTGGTTGGAGGCAGAGCCCCTCTAATTCTGCCTTGGGTCCCTTGTATCTTGTGAAGATGCTTTGGGAGTCCCTTCAGGAGGACCAGAAGCAGTTTCAGCTTCCCTGCTCTTCTTAGGTCATTTCCCACTGGAAACTGAGGCAGTATCTCTGCGGGGACAATTCCCCTGTAAGTCACAGACTCCTGCAGCCAGGACTGGATTGGGTTTTCCCTTCCACTTCCTCACATCCTCCCCATGGTCACACAAGTAAAGCAGAGGGTGTGCTGTGCTGTGTGCCTCCCAGATTCTCTCCCTTGGACAAGGGAGCAGCTGCTCCTCATGGCTGAAACACAGGACTGTACAGGTGGGGAATAAAAGCTTCTTCTGGAGCTGATGGAACTCCTGGGACAGTTCCTTCACAGCTGAAACACAGCCCTGGACAGAGGAGCAGAGATTTCCTTTGCCTTGCTGGGGCCTGCTGCTTGTTTCATCCACTGTTTGTCCTTGGTTATCTTCCAAAGCCAGAGATAAGAACCAAGCCAGTAGCCCTGGTTCTTTCTCTTGTTCCCATGGGGACCCTGATCCCTCCTGGTCCTTTGCAGGATCAGCTGCTTTCCCTGTAGGCTTCTTTATCCCTACAGGAGTGTTGTAGATGTGCACTCGGGAGTGAGCAGCAAGGATATCAATGAATAGATATATTGGTAGTCTATTGATATACAAACTATGCAACAGGGGATTTAGTTTCTATTCACAGGCAGCATTATTGGGTTGGTGGAACCACCTCTGCAGAACGTTTGTGCCTGGGCACTTCAGAGGAACCAAATGAGTTCTAGAATTTAGAGTTGAAACTGATTGGAGAAGCAGTGGGGGAGGGGTTTGTCGGTGACCGGCAAACCCTCAACCCAGGACAGTTTCAGCACTACCTGAACCCAAATTCTATAAAGCAAAGGTTTGGCTTCCTCACGAGCTGAGAACCTCATGAAATCTTTCCTTGGTGATGTGTTTAGAATCCTGACAGCGCGGCACAGCTGTGCCCTCATGAGGAACTAGAGAACGGCGCCGACCGTGTGGCTGTGCCGCAGGGTTGCTGCTTCTCCCAGAGCACAAAGGTCCTGGAGCCTCCCAGGGGAAGCTTCAGAGGCTTTTGCCGCTGGCTCCACGAAGCGCAGCACCTGGCAAAGGTTCCCCGCTCTGGGGGCTGTAGCGCTTCAGGACTGGTGGTGCACAGGGGCTGCCATGGTTTCCTCCTGTGGTGATGGCTCATGTGGCAGTTGACCCCACGCTCCACGGCACTGCCCCCAGCCAGGCAACAGTGGCAATGTGCAGTGAGGCCTTCTGGAGCTGCTTCAAGTCCCGGGCGAGGCGGACCGTAGCGGCACAGAGACGCACGCAGGCATAGGCACGGACACCAGTGTGGGGGTCAATTGTTTACCAAACAACTCCTATTTACCATTTGCCCCAAAGAATACTGCTCCAGTCAGCATCCACTGCTAACACAATAATTAACCAATCAACTGATACTTTGCCAAATGAGCATAAGCACACGCCACAAACAGGGCAAACAAACATGTAGCCTGGGCCTTGTTTGGCACAGGGGTGAGAACATGCCCAGGCAGATTGTTGACCTGGACTCAGTGGTGCCATGGTCCCCCCCCCACTGACTCCAGAAGAGAGGGGGATCAAAGGGGGTTTGAGTCACACACACAGAAGCATGTTCTGGTAATATTTGGGCCACAATCCTGGTCATTAGCACCATTCACTATGAGGGGCAGCTGATCCTGGCACAGGCTGGCTCTCTGACGCAGCTGCCGTGCCTGTGGCACTGTCTGTAGGACCAGAGACCTCTTGCCCTTGAGCCCTCTGCACAGAGATGAGAAGGGCTCGAGAGGCATGGGCCAGGCCCAAGCTCACTGCAGTGATTTCTGTCTCTCAGGAACTCCCAGGCTGACAACAGACTTTTCCCAAACCTTTCCCCAGCTGGAGAGGATTTTGCACGTGCTCAGGGCTGAAATTCCAAAGCACCAGAGGTGACCACCAGCCTAAGAATTTGCCCCTTCCCTCCCCCACTCCCTGCCACTCCTCAGTATCTAGCATCTGGGCAGATCTCACAGTGGTTTCCTTGGGAGTGTCCGGTATTGCTCTGGATGAAACCAGAGCAAGTTGCCCAGCAGTGGACAGCACAGCTCTGAACCATTGCCCTAATCTAATACTCAGCACCGCCAGCAGCACAAACAGGACTATAGCTCATCAGGCCCCCAAAAGCAAATCCATCAACAAAGTGAACACACCACAGGAAGGAAAACTTCTGTCAAACTCTGTTGACAAGCCTCAAGCCTTAATTGAGTCCTCTTCTAGCTCTTTTTTTTACCACAATCCTTTTGTCTCCTGCCAAAATTTGTCCTCATTAAGGCAGCTGCATTCCTGCCCCACACTGGGCTCCAGAAAAGGAATGTACTGGGTTCAGCTGAACCAGCAGCTTAACCTCTCTGCCTCCCCCAACACAGAACTGAGGGGAAAAGGACACCACACAAAACCAATTTGTGTTAATACAGAAAAAAATGAGGGAAGAGTTTCCTGAGCAAATCAGATAATCAGAATACAAAAGTACAGTGACCTCAGCCTGTGTGCAGAAAAGGCACAGTGAAAAGCAGCAGCAAGCAGCAGCAAGCAAAGCAAATGCCCAAACTAGGGAACTGCTCCCCTATCCCTCCCTGTCCCACTGCCATTCGAGCAGAGCAGCCAACACCAAAAAAAACCCAGAACCCAGAAGCAGCAACTGGAACAGGGAGCCTCCCATGTTGCAACCTGAACTTCAAGCCCCATCATCCTTTGCTCCAGCCAGCACTTTAATTTCTGAGGCTGGCATGGCTGCAGCATGGTCTGGATAACAGCAGCAGAGTCAACTCAACCCATGACAATCAGGAACTCCTCCAAGTGAAATGGAAAGAGCCTCTCAGCTTTTGTGAACAACTTACACTGCTTTGAAGGCAGCTGGACTTGCCACATGGATGCATTAGCTGAGAGCCCAGAAGAGCCCAAGGGGGCAGTGGAAGGTGACTTCAGAAGGATCCTTGAAGATGAAGCTCAGACTTCATGATTTGTAGCTGGAACCTTGGTATTTCCTACTGGGGTCTCCTTTGGATTCAGAGCCCTGTGACAATTCATAGGGTCACAGGATATTAGGGGTTGGAAGGGACCTCTGGAGATCTCTGAGTCCCCCTGCCTGAACAGGACCATTGCAGGTCTCACAGGAACACATCCAGACAGGACTGGCAAGTCTCCAGAGAAGGAGACTCCACAACCACTCTGGGCAGCCTGTTCCAGGGCGCTGTCACCCTTACAGTAAAGAAGTTCTTCCTGCTGTTGAAGTGGAACTTCCTGTGCTGCAGTTTCCATCCATTGCCCCTTGTCCTATCCCAGGGCACAAGTGAGCAGAGGCTGTCCCTGTCCCTTCCTTTCTGACCCCCAGCCCTTGGATATTTATTGACATTGATCAGATGCCCTCTCAGCCTTTTCCTTTCCAGACTAAACAGCCCCAGGCCTCTCAGCCTCTCCTCATCAGGCAGTGCTGCAGTCCCTTCAGCATCCTCACAGCCTCTGCAGCAGATCTCTGTCCCTCTTGAACTGGGGAGCCCAGAGCTGGATGCAATATTCCAGGTGGGGCCTCCCCAGGGCAGAGTAGAGCGGGAGGAGAATCTCCCTGGATCTGCTGGCCACACTCTCCCAAATGCACCCCAGCATCCCATTGGCCTTCTTGGCCACTAGGGCACATTGCTGTCCCATGCAGAACTTGCTGCCCACCAGACCTCCCAGGTCCTCCATGGGGCTGCTCTCTAACTATTTTTTCCCTTGAGTGCTGTAGGGTTTACACTGCTCTGGACATTGCATGGTGCAGAGGGGTGCACCAACTGCCCTGAGAACCCTAAGGAAGGGCTGGAGGGGGGAGGGCATTCATTGCAATTCCAAGACCTGATAATACCTCTTGGACACACTGAGAATCACAGAATTGTCAGGGCTGGAAGGGACCTCAAGGATCATCCAGCTCCAACCACCTGTGCCAAGGGCAGGGACACCTCACACCAGAGCAGGTTGGTCACAGCAATATCCAGCCTGGCCTTAAAAACCTGCAGGGATGAGACTTCCACCAGCTCCCTGGGCAATCTCTGACAGTGTCCCTCCACCCTCATGGGGAAGAACTTCTTCCTCACATCCTATCAGAATCTTCCCACTTCAAGTTTTACTCCATTCCCCCCAATCCTATCCCTACTCAACACGCTAAGAAGTCCCTCCCCAGCTTTCTTGTAGCCTCCTTCAGATATTGGAAGGCCACAAGAAGGACTCCATGGAGCCTTCTCTTCTCCAGACTGAACAGCCCCAATTCCCTCAGTCTGTCCTCATAGCAGAGCAGTTCCAGCTCTCTGCTCATCCTCATGGCCCTTCTCTGGACACCTTCCAGCACCCCCAGATCCTCCTTGTAATGGGTGTTCCAGAACAGCACACAGAGCTCCAGGTGGGGTCTCACCAGGGTGGAGCAGAGTGGGAGAATCACCTCCCTGGCCCTGCTGGCCACATTTCCCTTGCTCCAGCCCAGGATACAATTGGCTCTCTGGACTGCAAGTGCACACTGGTGGCTCCTGTTGAGCTTGTGGATGAACACTTCCCTTAAGGATAATCCAGAATTAGAAGCACAGGATGGGGGTGGAGTAGGCTCCTGATCAAAAAAAAAGAGCTATTCCAAATGTGTCCAGAGATGCAACCTAACTGATTAGCAAACATTGACTGCCTGAAGCCAAGGAATCCCTGTGGGAAAAACACTCAGGGTGTGCATCCATCCAGGTTGTCACCATCCCATAATAAGGAACAAACACACAGGGTGGGCAGCACCAGGAGGAAAGGGAAAGTATTGGAGATGTGGCAGTAAAGGCAGGAAAAGATTACCCCTCAGCTGGTCAGGAATCTGTGCCCCTGGGGCAGTGCTCCCAAATACAACTGTGGCTGATCTGTGAGAGACTCCAAGTTGGGTCCAAGGAGATGTGAAATGGCACAAATGAAACAATGCTGCAAAGGAAAGGGCCTCTGCTTGGCACAGCTTGGCCTGATGGTTTCTGCCTTGCTCAAGAGAAAGTGAAGCAGAAAAGGCCATGATGAAGATCTCTGCTTTCCCAGTCCTCTGGAATAGGACTGCAGGTGCAGGATCAGCTTCCCAGGGAGGAGTGAAACAGGTTGCAGAAATAGCTGCTCAGGAGGGAATGGCTCCAGGCGTGGTCTTTGCCTCAGAAGGAGGCACTGAACACAAGCTGTTGTGTTTCCATGGATCAGAGAGGAAGGACATCCATAGACATGGGTGAGAGATAGGAACAAAGCAGGATTGTGCAGGAAGGAGGAGCCAGCACAAGTTCTGAACCATGAGGGTAGTGGAACACTGGAACAGGTTGCCCAGGGAGGGGGTTGGGATGCCATCCCTGGAGATATTAAAGGTGAAGCTTGACAGGGCTCTGGGCAACCTGATCTAGTTGAGGCTGTCCCTGGGAAGGTTGGACAAGATAACCTTTGGAGGTCCCTTCCAACCCAGCCCATTCTATGATCAGTGAGATATGGGAAGCAAGCAGATTCTGCATGAAGTGCAAAAGGAAGACACCACCTGGGGCTTCTCAGAGCTCTGGGCCTGGCTATGGTTGTGGATTCCTGCCTTGGGCTTCAGTCTCAAGAAGTTGGTTGGAGCAATAACCCTGAGCTTGTTCAGCTTTGTTTGCATGGCTGTTAGAGTGCAGGGCATGTGTGAGTGCTGGTCTGCTTGAGGGAGCAGAACAGGGGACAGCAAGGACCTCTCTGGGAAGAGCTGGGGCAAAGGTCACCTTAAAGAGCAGGCCCTAAGCCTCTGTCTTCTCCTAAGCTCCCATTTCAAGTACCAGGCCTAAGGCCTGTCTGCATTTCATAGAGCAATACTGAGCAAGACTTTCCTGAGGTTCTTTTCCCTTCTTTCTGTTGCTTTTGGGAGACTCTTGAGTTTCTCATTCCATCAGCTGGGCAGGAGATGTTGTCCTCACCTTACACTACATGTTTTGGAATCTCTTGGGTTTGTCACCAGACATTGGTTTGGTCACCAGCTGTGTTCAGACTTTTCCCTTCACCTTCTAATCCCAGAAACACAGAATCACCCAGGTTGGAAAAGATCTCAGAGATCATCAAGTCCAACCTACCACCAAACACCCCCTGACACCTAATCCATGGCTCCAAGTGCCACATCCAATCTCGTTTTGAACACCTCCATGGATGGTGACTCCACCACCTCCCTGGGCAGCACATTGCATTGGTCAGTTCCTCTTTTTGGGAAGAACTTTCTCCTCATCCTGAGCCTAAACTTCCCCTGGTGTGGCCAATTATTAAATATTAATAACAACCATAACAGGACTCCTTCCCAGTACAGATTGTGTCCACACCCACGAAAGGCTACACGACTTCTCTGGGACTCCTCCCATTACCACCTATATCCCCTTTCCCACTTCATGACAGATTGGGCCCCATCCTACTACAAACTGTCTGCCTGTTGTTTGGAGCTGGATGTTCTGGTGTGTCCCATTCCCAGGCAGAAAGGCACTACAGGGTTTGAGAGGAACTATTCAAAATAACTGGGATGGACAAACGCTGCACACAGTGAAGAAGGCCAGCTGCAGCTGGGCTATGGCAGGAGGAGTGTGGCCACCCAGACATAGGAGTTGTCCTCCCCGAGGACTCAGAGCTGCTGTGGCCACATCTGGATGCTTGGTGACTGGGTGTGGGAATGTCCAGTCTGAAGAAATGGAGAGGAACTGCAGGGACTGCAGAGGAGATCTGCCAGGATGGGAGCTGACATCTCTGTGGGGAGGCTGAGGGACCTGGGCTGCTTCAGCCTGTGGAATGGAGGCTCAGGGCACTGCCAGCGCAGTGTGCACATCACTGAAGGGTGGTTTCAGAGAGGATGGAGCTCTTCTGGGGAGTGGGGAGAGAACAAAACCACTACACACTGCATCTTGGAAGGTTCATTGTGGAGATGAGGCCAAAGAAATAGACCTCAAAGGGCAGAGCTGCTATGCATGAGGCCATCCAGAGGTGTCAGGAAATGGCAGGGAGAGCACAGACAGCTCAGGGAAGGGGTGGAAATGGCAGGGGGAGAGCTGGCTGGGGAAGCAAGATTGGTGTCAGCAGCCTGAAAGAGCTGCAGGCATGGGACAGTATAGGAGAGGCTGCAGTAGGGATGGCCAAGGGCTCTGGCAAGGCTGAGAGGCCCAACAGGACCAAGGCCTTTGTCCCCTTGGCTCTGGCAGTTGCCTCTGCCACCAAGGCCTGTGAGGAAAAACTTGGCTTTGAGGCTTTGAGGTTCTTCTAGTCCAAGGGTAGTGGTCAGGGTTTGGCTTTATGCTTCCTAGAACAAAGGCATACTTTTCTGCCCTGTACTTTGCCTTTGTCTCCGTGCAATCCTGGCCTCTAACAAGCTGCTCTAACGAGTCCCTGGGGAGCCTTTGTCAGTAACAAGCCTCAGTGAGGCCAATCAGTGCTTCAAGGTACTTTGGAGTTTTCTTCTGACTTGGACTTGTTGAGAGGCTTCTTAGCAGTACCTTGGCAGAGTCTCCTGGCAGTACCTGAGGATGATGTAATCAGCCCCAAATACTCCATGGGGCTCATTAAATACTGCTGAACCTCTAATTATTGCCAAGGTTTCTGTAGATAATTGGAGAGGATTTTATTGCACAAAGCATCTGATAAAAATGATTTCACAGGGTGAATCATAGCCCTGAACCACAGGTGAGGGACAGGATCTGCCTTGCCAGGGGCTTGGGGTCAGGGCTTGGTCCCTTGGATCAATGAAACCCCTCCAGGTCTCCTCAGCAGCAGAGCCACCTTTAGCTGCTTGTCCTGACCTGTCAGCACTGCCTCAGTTCTCTGCTCTTACCAGAGCCTGGAGATGCTTCAGTGCCTCCAGTGATGCTTCCCTTGCATCCACTGTCTCCTTCTGTCCTAACCAGACCCTGGGGACCCTTTCCCAGTATGCTTCACTGGGACCCATTAAGAGTAGAAGAAACTTCAGAGTTTGAATCTGACTTTGACTTCTGGAGAGGTTTCATCAGCTTCTTCTCAATCCCTAAGGGTTACAGGGCACCAAAAGCCACAAGACGAGTCATTAAAACACCTTGGGCTGGTCCTCTGCTGCCCTATTGGGCTGGACGGAACTGCTGGCATGCAGGCAGCACTGCAGGAGACAGGTCTGGCCAGGAGCAGAACTGCACAGCAGGGCTGAGGACACTGCCAGAGGATCTCAGGGAGATGAGGAAGGCAGAGAGAGCTTCAAGGTGGCCAGGACTGGGAGGGTGACTGAGAGCTCACTGGAGGAGAAGACACTGCAGTCACTGACACAGTGAGGCTGTGGGTGCAGGACACTGCAGCTGTAGCTCCTGGAGGCATCTCCATCTTGACTGCTGATGCTCAGCTGAAGGCTCCTGGAGTGTGCACACAGAAGGAGAACCAAAGCCCTTCAGTTCTACCATGTGAGCAGCAGTGATCTGAGCTGGGTAAGGAGAAGGCTTCACCCCCAGCCCCTCTGCCTTCCTCTCTTCCCTTCACTGTCTCTGCAGCACTGCAGGCCTGCTCCCTGTTTCTCCACTTCTCCATGGGTGTAGTGGTTTTAGGCTATGCCTTTAAAACGTAGTTACAGATTTTGAGCAGAAAAGTAGAAACAAAATAAATAGATCACTCTTGGGTGTGAAAAGGAAAAGAAAAGATTATTCTAAACAAATTCATTGGATAAATATCTGGAATCAGAGGAGCTGTACCATAACAATTCTCTCTCTTCTCTTATCATCTCAGCTGTTGTGCTTTGCTCTGGAGAGATCACCTGCTTTGGCTGGCCTTGGCTAAGTCTAACCCACTGCTTTCTTTCTCTCTCCAATCCTCCTTTATCTCTTGGAACTTGGGGCAGGGGTTAGGGACAGTGGAACAGCTTCGCTGGTCTCTGACCAGGAGGTATTTGTGTCATTTGCTAATTGTACCTAATATTGTCACTCCTGTATGTTTTGTACCTGTTCATTGCATTCCATTGTAGAGTGTAGCTCTTGCTTGTCAATACAGCTTCATTTGCTTCTAACTGAGCTGCTCTGGCAAAGCTAATAATGGGGGGAAATTTCAACCCACCAGAATGGGACTCTTGTTCTCTGGGCTTGGGCTGTTGGTCACTTTCTGTTCTGACACCAGAGGAATCTTCATGGCAATTAATGGGAAGGTCGTGAGTTCAAGCCTGCAGTGGGCAGTAGTGTCCTCCCTACTCTAATCATGAGGTCTGTGGTGACAGGTTGAACTCGATGATCTTTGAGGTCTCTTCCAAACTTAGTGATACTGAATACTGAATACTGAACACTGAATTCTGTGTCCCTGCTGCATTTGAAGCTATGATGAACTCTGCCATGGGTTGGTAGTGATGAGGACTGAGCTGATCCATTCCTCCTGCAGCTCAGGGACAGGGCTTACAATGAGGCTGAAAGAAGTGTGCCCTAACTTGTCTCTGCCTTTCCCTCCTTGCACAGGTCTCCATGGCGAGAGACAGCAGATGGCCAACAGCAGCTCCATCACCCACTTCCTCCTCCTGCCATTCCCAGGCACAAGGCAGCTGCAGCTCCTGCACTTCTGCCTCTTCCTGGCCATCTACCTGGTTGCCCTGCTGGGCAATGGCCTCATCATCACCACCATAGCCTGGGACCACCACCTCCACACCCCCATGTACTTCTTCCTCCTCAACCTTGCCCTCTTTGACCTGGGTGCCATCTCCACCACTGTGCCCAAGTCCATGTCCAATTCCCTGAGGGACACCAGGGACATCTCCTATGCAGGATGTGCTGCTCAGGTCTTTTTCTTTCTCTTTTTCATTTCAGCAGAGTTTTTTCTCCTCACCTCCATGTCCTACGATCGCTACATTGCCATCTGCAGACCCCTGCACTATGAGACCCTCCTGGGCAGCAGAGTTTCTGTCCACCTAGCATCAGCTATCTGGGGCTGTGTCTTTATCTATGCTCTGCTGCACACAGCCAATACATTTTCCCTGCCCCTCTGCCAGGGCAATGCTGTGCACCAGTTCTTCTGTGAAGTGCCCCAGATCCTCAAGCTCTCCTGCTCCACATCCTACCTCAGGGAACTTTGGCTTATTGTGGTTGGTGCCTGTTTAGCATTTGTCTGTTTTGTGTTGATTGTGGTGTCCTATGTGCAGATCTTCAGGGCAGTGCTGAGGATCCCCTCTCAGCAGGGACGCCACAAAACCTTTGCCACCTGCCTCCCTCACCTGGCTGTTGTCTCCCTGTTTATCAGCACTGGCTCCATTGCCTACCTGAAGCCCTCCTCCATCTCTTCCCCATCCCTGGACCTGGTGTTGTCAGTTCTGTACTCAGTGGTGCCTCCAGCTGTGAACCCTCTCATCTACAGCCTGAGGAACCTGGAGCTCAAGACTGCCCTGAGCCAACTGATCCCTGGATGCTTTCAGAAGCAATAAACTCTTTGTCTTCCCCTGCAGAGCAGTTCTGATGTCACTCAGTGCAGGCCCAGCCTGGCTTGCTGGAGTTCTGGCTGCTGCTGGTGCTGTTCCCCTTGTGAGAATGTTGTTCGCACACCAATATCTTTCTTCAGAGCATTTCTGGTTCAGTGTTGTCCTGTCTGCTGTGACCCAGAGGCTGCAGACATGAGAAGCAGTGCTCCTTCTGTGTTCAATAATAAAGGACCCTGTAGGGAGTTGTTTCTCTGATTTGCTTCTTCCAAGGCTTCTGTGGAGCTGCAGGGCAGTGCCTGCATGCAGAGGTGGAGGGGCAGAGTCCCAGCACAGCAGCAGTGCCAGGGAGCCTCAGAGCTTGGGCTGTCCTCAGCTGCTCTTTCTTCCTTTCCACCCTCTCCTGCTGAGCCTCTGTGCTGGGGCAAGTCCTGAGTGCTCTGGCAGCTTGGGCACTGTGCTGTTGTGTGGCAGTGCTGGGACTGCAGGCAGGGACAGTTCATGGCAGCTTCTGGAGAGAGCTGTGCTCCAGAGCAGCTGTGTCATCAGAACAGGAGATCTCCTCATGCCTTCATATCCCAACTCACGCCAATTACAGACTGCACCTACTTAGAATCCATGCTGGATACCCTGACCCTCTTCCAGTACAGACTCAGTCCAAATATGGTTCTTTTAACCCCTCCCAGTACAGATGTGACCTCATCCCATTACTAACTGGATCCTACTGTCCTCTAGCACTGCAGCTGGGGTCCCTTCTCAGCACAGAATGTATCCCTTGGCTCCCTTCCCAGTACCATCTGCCTCCACCCCAGTAGAAACTGCACACCCTCATGCCCTCCCAGTATAGTCTGGGCCCTGTCCCAGTCCAAACAGGATCCCTTTAATCCCTCCAAGTACACGTTAAGATTTGTCCCAATAAAAACTGTATCTCCTTATACGCTCCCAGTACAGCCTGGACCCTGTTCCAGTACAAGCTGCATTCCCTGACCATATTCTAGGTAATTCTGGGCCCTGCACAGCACAGTTTGGAATCCTTTTAACACTTCCCGGTACAGACCTGCCCACTTCTCAGTACAAACTACATCTCCTGAACCCCTCCCAGCTCAGATGTGCTCTTATCCCAGGACAAAGTGCATCACTTTGCCATCTCCCATTCAGTTTCCTCTGCCAGTACAAAGTGCATCACTTGGACCCCTTTCCAGTCCCAGCTGCACCCAGCACAGCACAAAGTGGATATCCTGATCCCAGAGCAGCTGTGGCCTGATCCTGGTACAAATGGGATCCCATTGCCATCTCCCAGCACAGTCTGAGTCTCATCCCAGTACAGATTGCATCTCCTGAAACCCTGATTCCATCCCAGCACAGACCAGGAGCCATCCCTGCAAACTGATCCCCTGATGCCATCCCAGTTCAGACTGGGGCCCCCTCCAGCTACAAACTGAACCTCTCTGAGCTCTCCCAGTACAGACTGGGCCTTGTTCCAAAACAAGCTGAATCCCCTGGTCCCCTCCCAGAGCAGACATGGCCTCATCCCAGCACAAACTGCATCATCTTGCTCCATCCCTGTGTACTCTGGGTCCCATCCCAGTACAAAGTGGATTCCCTGGTGCCTTCCCAGTACCTGCTGCATCCCTCCACATGTTAACTGTGTACTCTGGTTCCAACCCAGTGCAGTCTGGGCTCCCTCCCTGTACATAATATCATCTTCTGACTTCCTCCCAGTACAGACTGAGCCCTGTCCAAGTACAAATTGATTCCCTGATCCCATCCCAGAAACTGAAGAGAGAGTATCCTTCTACTTTATTCTTGGAATGCTGGTGGGGGTGAATCTGGACAGGGGCAGCACAGAAGGCCAAAGGCTGCATCCAAAGCAGCATGGCCAGAGATGGCGAGAGAGGATCCTGCCACTTTTTGATGTTCTGGTGAGACCTCCCCTGGAGTACTGCATCCAGCTCTGAAGTCTCAACACAGAAAGGAGATGGAGCTGATGAAGCAACATATCTAGCCACAGCCATAGAAGCAGTCATGAAACCACCAGTACGACCACCACACAAGGGAAACAACCTGGGTGGAAAACATTGTGGTTCTGGGAAACCTGGGCACCTTAAATCAAATTGCCTGACTGCTGGACAGACTTGAAAGTGCTGTGCTCACTGTCACAGACCTAATTATTTTACTAAAGGTGCTCGTAAGCAGGGAAACTGCTCCCGCAGCACGAGTACACCCCGCGTGACGACACCAAACCAGGGTGCTTGGACCACCCCCCCACCCCTCTCAGCCACCTCTGGCAGCACGGAGTGGACCTGGCAACAGCAGTGGATGTCACTCTTGAGTCCACAAATGTTGTTGAGTCCAGTCAGCACAGTCCTCTGGGTCGCAGACCCTGTGCTCTGTTAATTGGCGGATCATCTACCTCTAGACAGGGCATCCTTATAATTCCTGGTTCAATACATTCTGATTATGACTGGGCTGTGAAAATTGTGCTCTATACCATTACCCCTCCTGTTAGCACTCCCATTGGGACCAAAATTGCTCAGCTAATACCATTTGAGTCCTGAGTGCCTAAAACTTGTAACAGGATTCGAGGGCAAGAAGGCTTTGGTTCCACCAGTATGCCTAATATCTCATTGGCCCTAGAAATCCAAAAGGGAAAACTAGAAAAGATTGTAACTGTCAGACACCCTTGTGGACAAACTATACAATTTTCAATGATTTGGGACACTGAAGACGATGTCGCTGTTATACCTCGTCATAAATGGGATGGTCACTAGCCATTGTTAATGGCAAATTCTGGAGTCATGGGTTTAAAAGGTATCCAAACAACCTGGGTTAGCAAAGAGCCAGTGCAATTAGCTTCTAACAATGGCAAATCAATCACTGTAAGACCGTACGTATTAACCCTTCCAGTTGCTCTGTCGGGCTGAGATGCCTCAAGGTAGCTAGGAGCAAAACTCGTTACTGTTCCTTTTCTGTAGCGGCTACTGGTCAGCAACCAACCCTCAAATTAAAATGGAAAGCAGCTAATCCAGTATGGGTGGAACAGTGGTCGCTTAGACACGATAGGCTGCAAGTTGTTAAAACCCTAATATGGAAACAATTGCAACTAGAGCACACCTTGCTAACCACCCTCAACCCACCCCTACCCCCACCCCCAGAAAAGGGAGGATTTTCTGGTACGACTCTTGTCGACCAAAGCTCTGCTCTGATTTAAAGTTACAGTGCTAATGTCATCATATCTGATTGTAATGTTTTTCAGAGATTTGTTATTTAGAGTTTTGCTAAGTTTTCCTGGTAAGCATAATGAATGGTAAGCATTTGGTATTTACAGGTACTTAGTACATAGTAATTGTAGCAAGCTATACCTACTTAGTAATGAGTTCACACGGTAAGATTTTCTTTTGGTTCGAACCTTCTTAGTTGTGTGCCATGGCATTCCAAAGGAGTTCCATGTAATATAGTTAAGATTTGTAGTAAATAGGTAGTAATTTTTAAAAGTATTCTTTAGCAAATGTAATGTCTTTCTATTTCCTTCTTAGACATGGACTAGAAAACATACAAATAATACAAAAAATATTAAAAAAAGAAAACACATACAAAATAAAATTTAAAATACAAATATATATAACAAAACAAAACAGAAATATTAGATACAAAAAGTACAATAAAAATAACAAAATAACAAAAAATTTAGATAAAAATATAGAGTACAAAATAACAAAATAATAACAAATGATAGAGAACAAATTAAAAACTAATAACAAAAAATTTAAAATAAAAGCAAATTAACAAAATAATAATAAAACAGATGGGCAACAATGAAAAAAAAAAACCAAAACATAATAAACTAAAAAATCATAAGGACTGCTAACAAAAATTAGCTATTAACAAAAAACATAAGGATTATTGGCAAAAAATAAAGATTATCAAAACTACTAGATTAAACCAAACAAAAAAAACTATAAAAAAATGAAGAAAATTCTAATGAAAAATTATAATGAAAAAGAATTAATAGAAAAGAAGGTTAAAAAATAATAAAAAAGCAAAAATCAAAATTAAAATAGAAAATAGATTAAATAAAACAAACGTGCAAAAAATGAAAAAATAATTAAAATTTAAAAATAAGGTAAAAAATAAAAAATATAAAAATAATTAATTAAAATAAAATACAGAATAAGAAAAAAAAATAAAAATTAGATTAAATTTGTTAAAAAATAACAAAAAAGTACAGATTTCAAAAATTGAAAAATACATTAAAACAGTATAAAAATAATTTAAAACAAGAATTAAAAATTAAACAAAATAAAATAAAAAACTAGATTAAAAATAAAAAATAAAAAATATTAAACATATAAAAATAATTAAAAATACTTTCCAAATGAAATAAAAAACAACCAAAGTTAGAAAAAAATTATGAAAAAAGTAAGAAATATGAAAATATGAAAAATAATTTACCAGAAAATCAAAATAAAAAGAAATAAAAAATTGAAAGAAATTTTTTTTAAAGTAATAATAAAAAAATTAAAATTAATCTTAAAAAAAACCATAATAATAAACTGAACATAAAATTAAACAAAAAATTAATTAAAAATTTTAAAACAGATCATGTTAAAAACAAACAAACCAAAAAAAAAATTACAAAATATATGGAATCATAGACTCATAGAATCAGTCAGGGCTGGAAGGGACCACAAGGATCATCTAGTTCCAACCCCGCTGCCGTGGGCAGGGACACCCCACACTAGATCAGGCTGCCCAGAGCCTCATCCAGCCTGGGCTTAAACACCTCCAGGGATGGGGCCTCAACCACCTCCCTGGAGAACCCATTCCAGGGCTTCACCAGTTTCACGGTGAAGAATTTCTTCCTCACATCCAGCCTGAATCTTCCCATCCCCAGCCTTGTTCCATTCTCCCTAGTCCTGTCATTCCCTGACATGCTAGGATGTCCCTCCCCAGCATTCTTGTAGGCTCTCTTCAGATACTGGATGGCCATCATCAGGTCACCTCGAGCCTTCTTTCCTGCTAACTGCAATCATCGCAATAAACAACGGTGGAAGAATCAAGACCATGAGCACACAGCATTTCCCATGCAGTCGAACATCGATCACTAACTGCTATGATAATCTGGGATCAAACAGCATCAATCAGAAGAATGTACCACAGCATCATGTGAATTAGGACTGAATATTGTGGTTGCTTGATAACTTTGTATTCTCTCTTGTTAACTAAGTGTGCCTCTGAATGTAAACATCCTAGAGGATACAGTTTCATCTTTACATTTTGCTCAGTAGAGATTATTAACAAAAAAAAAAAGGGGGGGAAAGAGAGAATACCCCATAGCAAAAAATTAGCTCATGGCAACCCTAGAAATGCTGTAACCCTAGGAACATCAACCCTAGAAAGTGCTGTAACCCTAGAAACATCAACTTTGCAATGTGCTGTAACCCTCTCACCACAAGACAGCACGAACACGGCACAACTCCCAGCTCAGATGTGCTCTTATCCCAGGACAAACTGCATCACTTTGCCATCTCCCATTCAGTTTCCTCTGCCAGTACAAAGTGCATCCCTTGGACCCCCTCCCAGGCCCAGATGCACCCAGCACAGCACAAAGTGGATATCCTGATCCCAGGGCAGCTGTGGCCTGATCCTGGTCCAAATAGGATCCCATTGCCATCTCCCAGCACAGTCTGAGTCTCACCCCAGTACAAAGTTCATCTCCTGAAACCCTGATTCCATCCCAGCACAGACCAAGACCCATCCCTGCAAACTGATCCCCTGATGCCCTCCCATTTCAGACTAGGGCCCCCTCCAGGTACAAACTGAACCTCTCTGAGCTCTCCCAGTACAGACTGGGCCCTGTCCAATTACAGACTTGTGCCCTGATCCCATCCCAGAAATTGGAGAGAGAGGATCCTTCTACTTTATTCTTGGGGGTGCTGGCTGGGTGAAAGGGCCCAAAGAGTGGTGCTCAGTGGAGTTACATCCAGCTGGTGGCAGACAGTCACAAGTGGTGCTCCTCAGGGCTCAGTGTTGGGACCACTTCTGTTTAACATCTTTATTGATGACTTTGATGAAGACACAGAGTGTGTCAGCAGTGAGTCAGCAGATGACACCAAGTCAGGTGGCAGAGTCGATCTGAATGAGGGTAGGGAGGCTCTGCAGAGGGACTTGGATAGATTGGATCCATGGCCAACATTACCAGGAGGAGCTTCAAGAAGGCCAAGTGCCAGGTCCTGCACTTAGGGTACAAAAACCACAAGCAATGCTCCAGGGGCAGTGTGGCTGCAGAGCTGCTGTCTGGCAGAAAGGGACCTGGAGGTTCTGATGGACAAGAAGCAGAATAGGAGCCAGCAGTGTGCCCAGGTGGCCAAGAAAGCCAAGGGCATCCTGGCTGGGATCAGCAATGCTGTGTCCAGCAGGAGCAGGGAGGTGACTGTCCCCTGGGACTCAGCTCTGGGGAGGCCACACCTTGAGTGTTGTGTCCAGTTTTGGGCACCTCCATCCAAGAGAGATGTGGAGGTGCTGGAGCCAGGGCAGAGGAGGGCAAGGAGCTGGGGAAGGGCCTGAAGAATAAATGTGATGAAGAGCAACTGAAGGAGCTGGGGATGGTTAGTTTGGAGAAGAGGAGGCTGAGGGGAGACCTCATGGCTCTCTACAACTCTCTGAAAGGAGTTTGTGGAGAGGCTGCTGCTGGTCTCCTCTCACAGGTCATTAGTGACAGAACAAGAGGGAATGGCCTCAAGCTAGGACTGAGGACAGTAGGAAATAAATTTTCCCATCCAGAGTGGTCAGGGAGTAGAATGTGCTGCCCAGGGAGGTGGCGGAGTTACCAAGCCTGGAGGTGTTTCAAGGTGGTTTGGATGTGGTGCTTGGGGATATGGCTTAGGGGTGACCCTTGTAGAGCAGGGTTATTGGTTTGACTTGGTGATCCTGAGAGTCTTCTCCAACCTGAATGTTTCTGTTATTCTGTGACAGACTGAGAGCCCTGGGGCTGTTTAGTGTGGAGAGGAGAAAACTGAGAGGGGATCTGATCAGTGGCTATGAGTATCAGAAGGGGGTGTCAGATGAAGGTGCCAGGCTCTTGGCAGTGTTGCCCAGTGACAGGACAAGTGGAAATAGGTGCAAGAAGGAACACAGCAAGTTCAACCTCACCATGAAGAGACTCTCCTGTGCTATGAGGGTGCTGGAGCCCTGGAGCAGGCTGCCAGAGAGGTTGTGGAGCTTCTTTCTATGGAGACTTTCAAACCTGCCTCGATATGTTCCTGTGTGACCTGCTCTGGGTGATCCTGCTCTGGCAGTGGGCTTGGACTGGATGATCTCTGGAGTTCCCTTCCAACCCCTCATATTCTCTGATTCTGTGATTTAAGCCCTCCGAGTTCATACTGGACTCCTCAGGACACCAAAGCCTCTCCTCAGTGCTGTCATGAGCCCCAGCCCTCAATGGCATCTCTGAGCCCTCAGCCTTCCTCTCGACACTACAGCCCCCAAACCTACTTCCTGTGCTCTGACCCCTCTTTTATATCCCCTCCTACCCTTGAGTGACTCTGCTTCACCCCTGGCACAGGAGAGGACTGTCTATCTAGAACCTGAAGCTGCTGAGCGTCTTTATCCTGGTGAAGTGAAGGCTCAGGGGTGATGTGCACCTGCTTGAAGTCAGGTGATGGAGCTTTTCTTGGTTGTGGACACAGAAGGAAGCCTTCAGAAAGTGCAACATGAAGTTTCAGACTGGAAGTGAGGACAAATTCTTGAACTGTGGTGCAAGAAGTGACCCAGAAGGAGTCTGGACAGCCCATGTCTGCTTTTTTGTGTCAAGGAACAGGCAGCAAGAGTGGAGAGCCCCGAGCGAAGGTGTGGAAATGTCAGGGGGAGAGCTGGCTGGGGAAGACAGATGGATGTCAACAGCCTGAAGGGGAAGAGCTGCAGGCATGGGACAGTGTAGCACAGCCTGCAGGAGGGATGGCCAAGGGCTCTGGCAGGGCTGAAAGGCTCAACAGGGACAAGGTCTTGATCCTCTTCCTTCTGGAAGCAGCTTCTGCCACCATGGCTGCTGAGAGGAAGTTTTAGTTGGAGGCTCTCAGGATCTACCTCTCCAAGGCCTGAGGGTCAGAGCTTGGCCTTTCTCTTTCCTAAACCAAGGTCAGGGTTTGTTCAGCTGCACTTTGCCTTTGTCTGCCTTCAATCATAGCCTCCATGGAGCTTCTCTAACCACCCCTGGGAGGCTTTGTTGATAATGGTCCTCAGTGAGGCCAATTAATACTTGATAGAATTTCTGTTACGCTTCTGACTTCTTGAGCAGATTCCTTCAGTCTCCTCTCAGTGTGTGAGGCTCAGGCAATGATCCCCAAGTGCCCTAAGAGCTATTTATGTCTTTGTAGTTTTCTTCAAGGTTTCAAAGTGCAGCTCACAAAGCTCCTTTATTATTTATTTAATATCAAAGGTAGAATATTCTGTTAGCTTTCAGTTTCGAGCAGAGATGATAATTCACCAAGTGACACTGACCCAGGCTGTCCCACCAGGACATCTGCACTTGCAGGAGGGTGCAGCACACCAAGGACACCTCTCAGGGCTCTGCTTCTCTCGGTCCTGATCCATACCTGGCTTACCTGGGGCTAGTTCATGGCCTAGGAAAGGGGGGAGGGGGAGTCACATCAGGTCTTGAGTAGGTTCCCAGTGACAGGGGCACTGTGCCCCCACAATCTGCTCTGTGGCTTGAATCCATTTCTCTCAGCCAGAGAGTGGCTCTGTGGCTGCCTCTTGTCTCTGTGCCTCTCAACAGAGGATTTCATCATCCAATCAAAATGGGAAGGAAATTTGGTGGTTCCTTAGCCTCCAAAGTCTTCTTCAATGTCATTCAGTGACACAAAGCACACAGGAAACACTGATGATGGGAAATGTCTGCAGCAGTGTGACTTGCTTGGCCATCCTCCTAACTCTAACTGCAAACCAATGTGGAACAGCAAGCACAGAGCAGAGCAGGTAGGAAAATCACAGTGGCTGTGACACCAGGGGCAGTGTCCCAGCTGCTGCTGGACACCATCCACACAGGAGTTCCCACCAGCAGTGTTCTCCACTCCTCTTGATTACTTTTAGCACTCAAAGGATTTCTTCAGTGTCATGGTGGAATCTGGGCAGTCTTTTGCCCTGCTTTTCCTCGTTGTTGTATCAGGCTGATGAAATCAGGGTGCTGGAGGAGTTGTTGGATTGCAGTGAAATTCTTTCCAATGGGTGTAGGTTGTAGCTAACCATACAACATGTGAGCAAAGACATCCTGGTGAGGAGTTATTGGTCCAGAGAATTTCCAATCACAGCCAATGATTACAGAGACATCACACAGACAGAAACTGAACTGATTGCTGTGGTGGTGTTCAAGAACTGTGACAAATATTGTGGTTCAGGCCCAGCTGGTTCCAGCGCCATGAGCTGAGATACAAACTAACAGAGCAGTTGAGAGCAGGACCAGGGCTGCAAGGGGAGCCAAGGGGCCCAGACCTGCAGAGCCTGTGGCTCCATCTTCAGGCATAGGTGAATGTTACAACTCCTCTTTCCCACAGCCTATCCCCACTCAGCTCCCTGTTGCATCTTGATTTGTACAGGGGCTCTTCTCCCCACTTGCCTTTCCCATCTGCTTCAGGGATGCAGCAGTTGGTTCTTTTTCCCTCCCATCCTTTCTCACATGGCACATCTCATCACCTCCAGGGCCTCACACAGACCTGAAGGCCATCTCAGCATTTCATTACCACTCCATTTTTGGGTTCCTACTGATTGGTTCTATTGCAAACTAAGTTGTTGAGGAATGGCTTGAATCTAAGGGACATGGTTCTGTGGAACAACTAATTGAACAGAATGTGTAGGCCGTACTCCATCTTGTTGTTTACTGCTCACAGTTAGCTGAAATGGAATGAAGCTGGAGGTGGGAAGATTCAGGCTAGATGTGAGGAGGAGGTTCTTCACCATGAGAGTGGTGAAGCCCTGGAATGGGTTGTCCAAGGAGGTGGTTGAGGTCCCATCCCTGGAGGTGTTTAAGCCCAGGCTGGATGAGGCTCTGGCCAGGCTGATGTAGTGTGGGGTGTCCCTGCCCGTGGCAGGGGGGTTGGAACTAGATGATCCTTGTGGTCCCTTCCAACCCTGAATGATACTATGATACTATGAAATGCCTTGTCACTATGACTTGTGAGATGCCTTGTCACTATGACTTGTAACTATGCAAGCTGTGCTGCACGATAACAGGATGTGAAACAAGGAACCAGCTAGAAAGGAGTTATTGAAATAGCACAGAGACCTAACCACAACTATAATGTAACCCTGCACAACTATTTGTAACCCTGGCTGCGATGCTATAAAAGCCGTGTTCTTGAACAATAAAGTTGAAGCTTGCTTATCAATCATATTGATTGTCGTGAGTCTTCCCTCGCCATTTCACTGACATGTGACACCCAAACAGGGACCTAAAGGGTCAACAGGGACAGAAGGCTGAAGACTGTCAGAGACCCTACAGCAGCTGAGGTGATTCGGCAAGCCCGGAGAAGCATCGCTTGGATATTTCACTAGGTTGTGCAGCTGTCTACGGGCAAAGTGCGAATCGACGCAGGTGTAAGGAGTTCGTACCGTGCCCATCTGCTTGCCGTCCAGGTAAGTGTTGCCAGCTCTAGGTTTAAGGCTGCACTAGGAAATCCCCGGGGTATGGAGAGTGAAGTAGCCCTTAATTTACTTAGAAGTTTCCTTGAGAAACATAAAATAGAGGATGTGGATTTAAAGAAGGATCCTGAACGCTTACTACAGTTTGGTAAAGAGCATGGTTTCTTTAAATTGTCAGAGGATGTGCTTAGTGTTGATGTGTGGAGAGAAGTGGGTAATATTTTGTGGACAGTGCAAGACCACACCGGTGGGTCAAAACGGCAGCCGGTGATCATGGAAAAAGAGGTAGCCTTCTCATTACTTCATTGGTTTTTAGAAAAACGAAAGGCAGATGTATCATCTAAGATAATTCCTGGGCTTTTGCCCCCTGGATCCGCTTTAGGGTATTTCCCTAGTGGAGATAGTTATTTTAATGAAACTTGTTGGAGAGACTTTGGAAACAAACTGTGGGACTGGGTCACTACCAAGCTGCAAAGGCCGTGGCGAGAATGCATAAACTGTATTCAAAACTATAAGCTAAACCAGCAGATGGCTGCTGCAGTTACAGCAATTTTGCCAAAACGAGATGCAGCCCCAGTCCTATCCGAGTTGCAGCCAAATGATGTGGTTGAAAAGTATCGACTGGTGGACTGTGGCCGCCCCCAGTACATCTTGCGGCGACCACACCGCGTTTACCAGCCGCCACCACTGCCGTTAGCTCCGAGCGGAAAAGCTGAAAAAGGGCAGCAAAACCTGTGCCTCAGTGTGTTCGATCCCGTTCATCAACATCTTCCTTCAGTATCACCAGCGACGGCTCAGATTCGGAAGGCGACAACACCAGCAGTGAGGAATTCAAACAGCGCTGACTTTGCTTTACAGCCCCTCTTAGAAACAATGGAGCGCTTGGAGGCTCACGGTTATGGCATTTTTACGACTGCACCCCGCCCGCGAGCCCTGACAGTCCCCATGAGCCCCGGTGGCTCTGACCACAGCGGTACCGACTGACGCACCACCGACACCTGCAGCACTGTCCATAGCGGGGGCACCAGCCTGGCAGCAACCCCCATCCCAGCAGTGCTTCTGCTATGCTACACCCCCCCTCCTCCCGCCCCACAGTGGCTCACACCAGTGGCCCCCCCCTCAGCGGTTTCTGGTATGACCTTTGTCGACCAAAAAGCTCTGTTCTGATTTAAAGCAACAGTGTTAATGTTGTCATTTCTGATTGCAATGTCTTTCAGAGATTTTTTTATTTAGAGTTTTGTTGTTTTTTTTTAATAAGAAAAATTACTAGTAAGCATTTGGTATTTATAGGTACTCAGTATATAGTAATTGCAGCAAGCTATACCTACTTAGTAATGAGTTCAAATTTTAAGTCTGTTTTTTTTGGTTTGAACCTTTTTAGTTTTGTTTTTTGTGTGTGCCTAGACATTTCAAAGGAACTTTGTGTAATACAGTTAAGGTTTGTAGTAAATAGGTATTTAAAAAAAATATCAAGACTGTGAGCAGTAAATCTTTAACTATTTGACGTAAAGACTCTGATGGGAATGTGTTGTTACCAGGGTGGATGCAGTCTCTTATTAATATTGGGTTGTTGATTTTATTGATTGCTTTTGTTATATTGTTAATTTTACTTTATTTGCTTTTTATGTGTGCAAAGGATGTTAGGTTAGAATGATATTGTTTTGTTGCCTTTTGATTCTGTTTGTTATAGAGTTAAACTTTGTAGAAAAAGATGAGCTTTATTGTAACGTGTCAACAATTAACAATAACTAGTAGTTAACAGAAACTGTGAAAACAACTTACTTACAACAGTTATTAAAATAGCAGAGAATGGCAGTAACAAAAATAAGGACAACAGCACAGATTGAGACACTGAACAGCAAATAAACTAACACTCTAAGCCACCTTCGACCAACCACCTCAACATCTGGATGCAGCGTGGTGCGATGGGTGGTGCCAGCTCTCCTCCTGAGGAGAAAAAAAAAATTAAATCCTTGATTTTTTTTTAATCAACTGCCATGATTAAGAGACAGGATGCAGCCTGATGCAGGCCAGGTGTCCACTTTATTATACAAAATTCTTCTTTATAAAACTAATACAACGCAAAAGCAGTTTACGACGGACCAGGGACTCTGTTACATCAATCTTCTATATGCCTGAAGTCTTACACTCTCAGGTCATTAACAACCACTCTTAATCAAATATCTGCCCTCCTCCAACAGCACTGCTGCGCCGTGTTTCACAAGCCATCAAGGCCAACACTGTCTCCTTTTATCAGTCCAGCAGTGCTTGGAGCTCGGGTATCCAAGATTTAACCCTTCATTTCCCCCTTCTGTTATATAACAAGAATCCCCTTAACAAAGAAATTAATCAAACTCTGTAAGCATTACAATAAACAAGGTAAAAAAGGATAGCAAAAAGAATAAAGCAGTAAAAGCATGCATAATTGCTCTAAGAAAACTACAAAGCCAGAGAAAAAGTCCCCAATTAGCAAGCAATTTAAAAGATGAAGGAATATCATGAAGTGTTTTCACATGTACCTTGATCTGTAAAGACTGTGGAACAATTGTTTGGGTCCAAATTCTCCACCCTAAATATTTCCAAGGTGGTACATTCTGAATTTTCTCAGATGCTACACAAAACCCCACTTGAGTCACAGTGAATACAGCAAGGTCTACGGCTTTCTCCATGAGCTTGGGGCTTTGTGCTGCCACTAGAATGTCATCCATATAATGATAAATCAGAGCTTCAGGAAATGCCTCTCGAACAGGACTAAGAATTTTTGCTACATACCACTGACAAATCATAGAGTTATTTTCCATTCCTTGTGGAAGCACAACCCAATGATATCTCTGCAAAGATTGTTGCATGTTGATGTCTGGAACTGAAAAAGCAAATTTAGGAGCATCATTTGGATGTAAAGGAATGCTAAAGAAGCAATCTTTCAGATCAATAACAGTTAAATGGCAATATCGTGGTATCATTGTGGGTGAGGGTAGCCCTGGTTGAAGGCTCCCCATATCTTCCATAACGTCATTCATCTTTCTGAGATCATGGATTAAGTGCCACTTGCCTGTTTGTTTTTTGATGACAAAAATAGGAGAGTTCCATGGACTCGTGGAGGGTACAATATGCCCTTTCCCCAGTTGCTCTGTGACTAGTTCTTGGAGTGTGCAAAGCTTTTCCAATGGTAGGGGCCATTGATCCACCCAGACAGGGGGATTTGTTTTCCACGT
Source organism: Melanerpes formicivorus (assembly GCF_026170545.1). Lineage (NCBI taxonomy): Eukaryota > Metazoa > Chordata > Aves > Piciformes > Picidae > Melanerpes > Melanerpes formicivorus. The sequence goes on from NW_027142530.1 coordinate 469,359, forward strand.
TAACTGGAGGGTGTCGTGCACCACAATGCCCCCCTCTAAAAATGGGTGTTCATGGTCACCCCCCATTGTGAAAGCACATCACAACCCCATAGCACCATAGGCACAGATAAAACAAAAGGTTTCACAGAAGCTATATGTCCCTCTGGTCCCTGAATCTGAATGAAATTCAGGCTCTGATGACTTTCTCCAGCTCCCCCTATGCCTGCCAGCACCTGAGATGCACTAGCTACAGGCCAGCGGGGGGGGGCATTTAGCTTTAGAAATCACTGTGACGTCTGCTCCAGTATCAATAATACCACTAAGCACTATTTTCTTCTGACCATACATCAGGACACATTGACAAATAGGACGTTTTTGAGAGATAGTCTGTACCCACAGAATCTGTGGATCCCCAGTAGACCCAAATCCTCTTTTATTTCTTAAAAGTCCCTTTACAGGGGGATCCCAAGGGAAGAAACAATAGCTCTGCAATACTTCCCTTTGGTACCATGCAGGGAGGAAACGGAGTCCTTGCCATGATCTGAATTTTATCTGTGCTGTCAGAACCGACAACCCCAGGAAGCACAAAAAGTCCTGATATTGTTGTTGATGATCTACCTAATATTAATGCCTGAGTTTTAACTGAAAGAGGACCTGACACACCTGTTGGCAATAAATGTACCGTGATATCAAGTAAAGTTTCTGTGTCAGAGATTGCCAGGTCCAGTCCTGCACTGCCTGCTGTTGCTGGGCGGAGGTCAGAGACATGCATGCTGCGGCATCTGGCTGGCTGATGATGGCTGGATGATTTGTGTCTGCGCGTGGCGCTGTCCCAAGCTCTGCATCCAGTTTCCCTGCACAGGCTGCCCTTGAGAATTATACTTAGATTGACACTGGTTAGCATAATGCTTCCCCTTCTGGCACTTAGGGCAGATCCCAGGTGCCTTAGGTTTGGCTCCAGTATTAGCTACCAAACAATTCTTTCTGAGATGACCTGGTTTCCCACAGCCATAACAAACTCCTGTATTCATTGGACCATTCATAGCTGCAAAAGCTGCAGCCATAGCTTCATACTGATGTTCCATCATACCTACCTTATTACATGCTTCAATCATTTCTAGCAAGGTGGGGTTTTGATTAGGCAAAGATTTTAACAGCTTCTTACAATCTGCATTTGCATTTTCCACAGCTAATTTCAACAGGAATAGAATAGAATAGAATAGAATAGAATAGAATAGAATAGAATAGAATAGAATAGAATAGAATAGAATAGAATAGACCAGACCAGGTTGGAAGAGATATTCAAGATCATCGCATCCAACCTATCATCCAACACCACCTAGTCAACTAAACCATGGCACCAAGTACTCCATCAAGCCTCCTCCTAAATATCTCCAATGATGGTGACTCCACCACCTCCCTGGGCAGCCCACTCTAATGGACAGTCACTCTCTCTATGAAGGATTTCTTCCTAACATCCAGTCTAAACCTCCCCTGGCACAGCTTGAGACTGTGTCCTCTTGTTCTGGTGCTGGTTGCCTGGGAGAAGAGACCAGCCCCCACCTGTCTACAATCACCCTTTAGGTAGTTGTAGAGAGCAAGAAGGTCTCCCCTGAGCCTCCTTCAGGATAAGCAACCCAGTCTCCCTCAGCCTCTCCACACAGGGCTGTGTTCCAAATCTCTCACCAACTTTGTTGCCCTTCTCTGGACATGTTCCAGCAACTCAACATCTTTCCTAAACTGAGGGGCCCAGAAGTAGACACAGGACTCAAGGTGTAACCAGTGCAGTGTACAGGGTCAGAATGACCTCCCTGCTCCTGCTGGCCACATTGTTCCTGATACAGGCCAGGATGCCATTGGCCCTCTTGGCTGCCTGGGCACACTGCAGGCTCAGTACTATTTCCCTTGCCTCCCCATTGCCAATTTGGCCTTCTAAAACCACTTTAAGCCTGTCTATGAATTGCATATAAGGTTCCCGTGGTTAGCAACTGTTGTGCTAGAGATTTTAAGTCATACAGTGTCATTACATGATTGTTGAATGTAGATGTTAAAAGATTAGCGAAATAAGGAGAAGAGAGCCCATGCTCAGTGGCAGTACAATGGAGTTCTTTAATCACTGGGAAGGACAAAGCCTCCCATTGAGGGTTACCCCTTCATCCCGCATACAGTACAGGAGCCATGATTCTTGCAGCAACCTCAGTGTCTCCGTCCCGCAAAGCTTGGTGCTTAATAGAAGCCCACACATTGTGAGGATCCCAGAGATAAAGGTCTGGTTCCCATTCAGGATAGACAGGACCTGGATCTAGGAGGTCATCGTTGCGGGGGGATATTCTGCTGTGTATGTACCCAAAGTCTCAGTCCGCAACTTTGGCTTTGGTGGCAGCTTAGAGGGTAACGGAGGAGGAGTCTGAGCTCCCTCAATACTCTGTTCTGAGTTCCCTTCTTGCACTTTAAGCATATCGAATATAATCCGCCACCATGGGAGCATACGCTGCGCCTCAGCATTCCCTGTAGTAGCAGCATTCGATAACTTCACCCTCACTTGATCTCAGGTTGTCCTACACTGTCCCCCACACTGGGTTTGGTTTCTGCAGAAGAAAGGCCAAGCCCTGACCACAGAGCCTGGGCAGTCAGATGCAGAGTGGCTCAAGCTAAAGTTTCATCTCCCTGTCCTTGGTGGCAGAGGCAACTGCCATAGAAAGGAGGAGAAAGACTTCAGTCCTGTCAAGCTTTCAGCCTTGCAGGTGGTGCTACACTGCCCCATGCCTGCAGCTCTTTCCCTTCATGCTCTTGACACCCATCTTGCTTTCCTAGCAGCTCTCACTATGACATTTCTGTACCCTCCCTGCTCTGTCTCTACTCTCCATGGCCATTTCTTGAGACACACAGCCAGGACCTCTTGGACCACAAGGTTCCTCTTTGGGTGACTTTTCTTTCTTCTCACCTCCAGTCAGAACATTACAAGTTGCACATTATGGAGGTTTTCTTCTCTTCCCTTTCCACCAACACCAAAAGCTTCAGCAGCAGCAGCCTTCAAGCAGGTACACACTGATCTAAATCTGCTGTGCTCTAGTTTGAAGCCATTGCCTCTTGTCCTGTCACTGCAGGCCTTTGCAAACAGTCTGTCCTCATCCAGTATACTTCAGATACAGGAAAGCTGTTATAAGGTCTCTCCAGAGCCCTCTGCAGGCTGAACACCCCCAGCTCCCTCAGCCTGTTCTCATAGCAGAGCTGCTCCAACCCCCTGATCATTCTGTAGCCCTCCTGTGGATCTGCTCCATCAGCTCCATGTCCTTCATGTGTTGAGACTTCAGAGCTGGATGCAGTACTCCAGGGGAGGTCTCACCAGAGCAGAGTAATGCCAGGATCCTCTCTCTCAATCTCTGGCCATGTTGTTTTGGACGCACTCCAGGCTGCCCTTGGCCTTCTGTGCTGCAAGCTCACACTGCCTGCTCCTGGCCAGCTTCTCTCCCACCAGTACGTCCAAGCCCTTTTCCTCAGGGCTGCTTTCTATCACCTCCTCCCCTAGCCTGTATTGATAGTGAGGATTGTTCCAGCCCCGCTGCAGGACCCTGCTCTTGCTCTTGTTGAACTTCATGAGGGTCACCTGGGCAGCATCCCTCCAAGTTGTCCAGGGCCCGCTCACTGCTGTCCCTTCCCTGTGCCATATAAACAGCACCACTCAGGTTGGTGCCATCTGTACACTTGCTGATGGTGCCTCCATCCCTCTGTCTACAGTAGTGATAAAAGTGTTAAACAGTACAGGATGGGAGGAGTGCAATCAGTTTTTCCTGGGACAAGGCCTGGGCTGTACCTGGAGATGTTAATGGGAGCCAGTTTGAAATAGGAGATGGCCCAGACTGGACTCTGGTGTGATTAGGGTATGGAGTTGTGAGTGTGACAGGGTCCAGTCTGTGGTGGGAGTGTTTAAAGCAACCCAGTATGTACTGGGATGAGTCCCAGACTGTACTGGGATGTGGCCAGGGGACTCAGGTTGTACTGGGCTGGGAGAGTGTAAAGGGATGCAGTTTGTACTGAGAGGGGTCCCAGTCTGGTCCTGGGAGGGGTTCAGGTGGTGCAGCTTTTCCTGGGAACAGCCACAGTCTGTACTGGGAAGGAGTCCTGATATCTGATTTCAGCTTCAGCTTTGCTGTGGGATGAGACCCTGTCTGTACTGGGAGGAGATCAGGAGATGCAGTTTGCACTGGGATGGTCCCCAGTCTGTACTGGGTGATGCCATTGGATCCAGATTTTGGGACAGGTCTTGGACTATACAGGAATGGGATCAGGACACCAGTTTGGACAGGGCCCTGCCTGTACTGGGAGGGATTCAAGAGATGCAGTTTGTACTGGGAGGGGGCACAGTCCATACTGGGTTGGAATCAGAGTACACAGCTAACTTGCGGAGAGATGCAGTAGGTACAGGGAGGGGACCAAGTTGATCCAATTTGTGCTGGGATGAGGCCAGGTCTGTACTGGGATGTATTAAAATGATCAACTTTGTACTATGTGAAGACAATAACACAGCTTATACTGGAAATGGGACTGGACCCAGGCTGCAGTGCTAGAGGACAGTATGATCCAGTTTGGACTGGGATGAGGCCACATCTGTACTGGGAGGGGTTAAAAGAACCATGTTTGGACTGAGAAGGGGGTCAGGGTATCCAGTTTGGACTCTGAGTAGTTGCAGTCTGTAATGGGGGGGGTTGGGGGATGAAGGATTGAGGAGACTTCCTGTTCTGATGGCAGTGCTGCTCTGGAGCCCAGCTCTGTCTCACAAGCAGCCCTGGACTGTCCCTGCCTGCAGTCCCAGCACTGCCACCCAGCAGCACAGTGCCTAAGCTGCCAGAGCACTCAGGCCTTGCCCCACCACAGAGGCTCAGCAGGAGAGGGTGGAAGGGCAGAAAGAGCAGCTGAGGACAGCCCAAGCTCTGGGGCTCCCTGGCACTGCTGCTGTGCTGGGACTCTGCCCCTCCACTTCTGTACACAGGCACTGCCCTGCAGCTCCACAGAAGCCTTGAAGGAAGGAAACAAGAGAAACAACTCCCTGCAGGGTTCTTTATTGTGTTGAACACAGAGGGAGCACAGCTGCTCATGCCTGCAGCCTCTGGGTCACAGCAGACAGGACAACACTGAACCAGAAATGGTCTGAAGAAAGACATTTGTGTGGGAACAACATTCTCACAAGGGGAACAGCACCAGCAGCAGCCACAACATGGGCAGCCAGGCTGGGACTGCACTGAATAACATCAGAACTGCTCTGCAAGAGAAGACAGAGTTTATTGCTTCTGAAATTATCCAGGGATCAGTTGGCTCAGGGCAGCCTTGAGCTCCTGGTTCCTCAGGCTGTAGATGAGAGGGTTCACTGCTGGAGGCACTACTGAGTACAGAACTGACACCACTAGATCCAGGGATGGGGAGGAGATGGAAGATGGCTTCAGATAGACAATGAAGGCAGTGCTGAGAAAGAGGGAGACCACAGCCAGGTGAGGGAGGCAGGTGGCAAAGGCTTTGTGGCGTCCCTGCTGAGAGGGGATCCTCAGCACTGCCCTGAAGATCTGCACATAGGACACCACAATCAACACAAAACAGACAAAGAATAAACAGGCACTGGCTGCAATAAGCCAAATTTCCCTGAGGTAGGATGTGGAGCAGGAGAGCTTGAGGATCTGGGGGACTTCACAAAAGAACTGTTTGAGAACATTGGCCTGGCAGAGGGGCAGGGAAAATGTATTGGCTGTGTGCAGCAGAGCAAAGAGAAAGCCACAGGCCCAGGCAGCTGCTGCCAGGTGGAGACAAACTCTGCTGCCCAGGAGGGTCTCATAGTGCAGGGGTCTGCAGATGGCAATGTAGCGATCGTAGGACATGGAGGTGAGGAGATAAAACTCTGCACCAAGCAAAAATAGGATAAAAAAGACTTGTGCAGCACATCCTGCATAGGAGATGTCCCTGGTATCCCTCAGGGAATTGGACATGGATTTGGGCACAGTGGTCATTGTGCCCCTGTACTCTGCTTTGATTAGGCCGCACCTTGAGTCCTGTGTCCAGTTCTGGGCCCCTCAGTTTAAGAAGGACATCAAAACACTTGAACGTGTCCAGAGAAGGGCAACAAGGCTAGGGAGAGGCCTTGAACACAAGCCCCATGAGGAGAGGCTGAGGGAGCTGGGATTGTTTAGCCTGGAGAAGAGGAGGCTCAGGGGTGACCTCATTGCTCTCTACAACTACCTGAAGGGTGGTTGTAGCCAGGAAGGGGTTGATCTCTTCTCCCAGGCAACCAGCACCAGAACAAGGGGACACAGTCTCAAGCTGCGCCAGGGGAGGTTTAGACTCGAGGTGAGGAGGAAGCTCTTCACTGAGCGAGTCATTCGTCATTGGAATGTGCTGCCCAGGGAGGTGGTTGAGTCACCGTCCCTGGAGGCATTCAAGAGGAGATTGGACGTGGCGCTTGGTGCCATGGTCTAGTCATGAGGTCTGTGTTGATAGGTTGGACTTGATGATCCTCGAGGTCCTTTCCAACCTAAGTTATACTGTGATACTGTGATACTGTCAGTGAAGTAGAAAAATTAGCGTGTTGGTCAGTAAAAAACACAAATGTTACCACTCAGGTGTTGGAAGGGTTATTGTTAGATCAAGAATCATTGAAGCACGCATTACTGCAAAATCGTGCTGCAATTGATTTTTTGTTGTTGGCTCAAGGGCATGGCTGCGAAGACTTTGAAGGAATGTGTTGTTTGAACTTGTTGGATCATGGAGTGTCGATGCATGCTGAGATTAGGTGGCTAAAGAATCATACACGCGCTGTTACAATTGTACAAAGTCCCTTAGATGATTGGTTAAGATCAATGCTTGGGAATGTGTCACAGTGGGTTATACAATTGATAAAAGAAGCTTTAAGGTTTTTAGGTATTATTGTACTAATTTTGATTATTGTTAAACTTGTTTATAATTGTATTATGCAAAGTGTTCAAAGGATAACCTCCAAGGCCTTACTTGCACAAAAGTAAAACGGGGGAATTGTTGGGGTTTGGTTTAAGCAAGAGGGGACATGGGTCCCAGGAACACCTGCGCAATTCAGGCCTTGAAGGATTCTCTGTTGATAATATAGCAATGGAGTAGGAGCTGTGGGAAAATGCTGATTGCTTGGTATGCTGAAGTCCAGCTGCCCCTGAGAAAGGAGACAAGCAAGATAAGGGGGAGGCGAGATCTGGGAAAAAGAGCAATTAGACTGAGTAGAAAAATTCCACAGAGTAGTGAAGACAATGATGTAACCTTTTAGAGAGAAACCAATAGTATGTGTTAAATTAGAATAAACTATGCATAAGATAAGACTATAAATAATGAAGTGTGGAACAATAAAGTTGGATGATTACTATCACTGATGTTGAGTGCTGTCGTCCCTGTCTCCGTTCTCGTCATCAGGGCATGCGGTTTTTACTGGGATGAGACACAGTGTGTACTGTGAGGGTGGTCATGTTCCTGGCTCTGCAGCTGAAGGGATTCATTTGTTACTGGGACCTATCCAGGGCTTCCAGTTTGTCCTGTGGATCTCAGACTGTACTGGGATGGGATCAGGAGAATCAGTTTATACTGGAAAAAGGCCAAGTCTGTATATGAAGGGCTTGAAGGGACCCTGTTTGGAATGCAATGGAGCCTGGAATATAGTGGGAAGGGAACTGTCTATAGTGGGATGGCACTGTGATGTGGCCACTCTCTACTAGGATGGGTCAGGGTATGAAATTTGTATTGGGACAGATGGAGTTGGTAGGGAGAGAGTCAGAAGATCAGTTTGTACTGGGGTGAGGAACCGTTTGTACTAGGAGAGGTTCAGGAGGTACTATTGGTGCTGAATGCAGCCAGCATTCAACAAGTCCAAGTGCCGAGTGCTGCACTTTGGCTACGGCAATCCCATGCAGAGCTACAGGCTGGGGTCGGAGTGGCTGGAGAGCTCCCAAACAGAGAGGGACCTGGGGGTGCTGATTGACAGCTGCCTAAACATGAGCCAGCAGTGTGCCCAGGTGGCCAAGAGGGCCAATGGCATCCTGGCCTGCATTAGGAATAGTGTGGCCAGCAGGAACAGGGAAGTCATTGTGCCCCTGTACTCTGCATTGGTTAGGCCACACCTTGAGTACTCTGTCCAGTTCTGGGCCCCTCAGTTTAAGAAGGACATCGAAACACTTGAACGTGTCCAGAGAAGGGCAACAAGGCTGGGGAGAGGCCTTGAACACAAGCCCTATGAGGAGAGGCTGAGGGAGCTGGGATTGTTTAGCTTGGAGAAGAGGAGGCTCAGGGGTGACCTCATTGCCCTCTACAACTACCTGAAGGGTGGTTGTAGCCAGGAAGGGGTTGGTCTCTTCTCCCAGGCAACCCACACCAGAACAAGGGGACACAGTCTCAAGCTGCGCCAGGGGAGGTTTAGACTCGAGGTGAGGAGGAAGTTTTTCATGGAGTGAGTCGTTCGTCATTGGAATGTGCTGCCCAGGGAGGTGGTTGAGTCGCCGTCCCTGGAGGTGTTCAAGAGGAGATTGGACGTGGCGCTTGGTGCCATGGTCTAGTCATGAGGTCTGTGTTGATAGGTTGGACTTGATGATCCTCGAGGTCCTTTCCAACCTAAGTTATAATGTGACACTGTGATACAGTCTGTATTAGGAGGGGGCTGGGGGTCCAGGGAGAGCTGGTGCTCCCTGGCAGTGCTGCTGTGCTGGGACTCTTATCTCTGACAACTCTGCACACAGGAATTGCCCCTAAAGGTCCTGAAAATAAATGAAGGAAGAACCTCAGGAAAAAAACAAAAATTCAAAAAACCTGAAAGGTTCTTTATTTTCCTTAAAGAACAAAGGAGCACAGCTCCTCTAACATAAATAGTCAGAGAAGAGAAGCAGAGAGTGAATTAGAAGGGCAAAACCAAAAAGAGTAAAAATCCACCACAAACAGCAAATACTGGAGAAGCAAGGTTTCTCCACTGGGCCTGCACTGAGTGACATCAGAACTGCTCTGCAGAAGAGTTTATTCCTTCTGAAAGCATCCAGGGATCAGTTTGCTCAGGGCAGACTTCAGCTCCTGGTTCCTAAGGCTGTAGATGAGAGGGTTCACTGCTGGAGGCACCACTGAGTACAGAACTGACACTACCAGGTCCAGGGATGGGAAGGAGATGGAGGAGGGCTTCAGGTAGACAATGGAGCCAGTGCTGAGAAAGAGGGAGACCACAGCCAGGTGAGGGAGGCAGGTGACAAAGGCTTTGTGGCGTCCCTGCTGAGAGGGGATCCTCAGCACTGCCCTGAAGATCTGCACATAGGACACCACAATCAACACAAAACAGACAAAGAATAAACAGGCACTGGCTGCAATAAGCCAAATTTCCCTGAGGTAGGATGTGGAGCAGGAGAGCTTGAGGATCTGGGGGACTTCACAAAAGAACTGTTTGAGAACATTGGCCTGGCAGAGGGGCAGGGAAAATGTATTGGCTGTGTGCAGCAGAGCATAGAGAAAGCCACAGGCCCAGGCAGCTGCTGCCAGGTGGAGACAAACTCTGTTGCCTAGGAGGGTGTCATAGTGCAGGGGTCTGCAGATGGCAACATAGTGATCGAAGGACATGGTGGTGAGGAGAAAATACTCTGCTGAAAGCAAAAAGAAAAGCAGAAACAATTGTGCAGCACATCCTGCATAGGAGATGTCCCTGGTGTCTCTCAGGGAATTGACCATGGATTTTGGCACAGTGGTGGAGATGGTACCCAGGTCAAGCACAGCAAGGTTGAGGAGGAAGAAGTACATGGGGGTATGGAGTTGGTGGTCCCAGGCTATGGTGGTGATGATGAGGCCATTGCCCAGCAGGGCAGCCAGGTAGATGGCCAGGAAGAGGCAGAAGTGCAGGAGCTGCAGCTGCCTTGTGCCTGGGAATGGCAGGAGGAGGAAGTGGGTGATGGAGCTGCTGTTGGCCATCTGCTGCCTCTAGACATGGAGACCGGTCCAAGGAGGGAAAGGCAGTGACAAGTTAGGGCACACTTCTCTCAGCCTCATTGTAACCCCTGTCTCTGAGCTGCATGAGGAATGGATCAGCTCAGTCCCATCACTACCCACCCATGGCAGAGTTCATCACCGCTTCATATGCAGCAAGGACCCAGAATTGCCATGAAGATTCCTCTGGAGTCAGAACAGAAAGTGACCCACAGCCCAATCCTAGGGAACAAGAGTCCCATTGTGGTGGGTTGATTTTCCTCCCCATCATTAGCTTTTCTAGAGCAGCTCAGTTAAAAGCAAATGAAGCTGTATTGACAAGCAAGAGCTATACTCCACGATGGAATGCAATGAACAGGTAGAAAACATACAGAAGTGACAATATTAGACAGGTATTTACAATTAGCAAATGACATTACACCCCTCTGGTCATAGACCAGGGCAGCTGTTCCACTGCCCCTATCCCCTATCCCCCTGTTCCAAGAGAGAAAAGAGGAGTGAAGAGAGAAAAAAAGCAGTGGGTTAGACTTAGCCAAGGTCAGCCAAAGCAGGTGATCTCTCCTGAGTGAAGCAAAAGAGCTGAGATCAGAAGAGAAGAGAGAGAATTGTTATGGTACAGCTCCTCTGGTTCCAGATATTCATCCAATGAATTTGTTTAGAATAATCTTTTCTTTTCCTTTTTACACCCAAGAGTGATCTATTTATTTTGTTTCTACTTTTCTGCTCAAATCTGTAACTAAATTTTAAAGGCATTGCCTAAAACCACCACACCCATGGAGAGATGGAGAAACAGGGAGCAGGCCTGCAGTGCTGCAGAGACAGTGAAGGGAAGAGAGAAAAGCAGAGGGGCTGGGGGTGAAGCCTTCTCCTTACCCAGCTCTGCTCACTGCTGCTCACATGGTGGAACTGAAGGGCTTTCATTCTCCTTCTGTGTGCACACTCCAGGAGCCTTCAGCTGAGCATCAGCTGCTGAGATGGAGATGCCTCTAGGAGCTACAGCTGCAGTGTCCTGCACCCACAGCCTCACTGTGTCAGTGACTGCAGTGACTTCTCCTCCAGTGAGCTCTCAGCATCCTCCCAGTCTTGGCCACCTTGAAGCTCTCTCTGCCTTCCTCATCTCCCTGAGATCCTCTGGCAGTGTCCTCAGCCCTGCTGTGCTGTGCAGAGGAGCTGCACCTGGCCAGTGCTATCTCCTGCAGCACTGCCTGCTTGCCAGAAGCTCCCTCCAGCCCAGGAGTCTGGCCCAGCTCAGCAGCAGAGGACCAGCCCAAGGCATTTAAAGAACATCTCTGATGGCTTTGCTGCCAAGTCCATGAACTTCAGAGACTGAGAAGCTGATGAAATCTTTCCAGAAGTCAAAGTCAGATTCAAACTCTGAAGTTTCTTCTACTCTTAATGGGTCCCAATGAAGCATACTGGGGGCAGTGGGGAGTGAGGATGAGCAGTGAGCAGGGTAGGACCCTGTCAGGTTTTGCAGTGGTTTGCTTGCAAAGAGACAACTCCTGCTGAAAAGGAATTAAATGTACCTTTAAATATAATTTTTATCAGATGCTTTGTGCAATAAAAACCTCTCCAATTAGCTGCAGAAACCTTGGCAATAATTAGAGGTCCAGCAGTATTTAATGAGCCCCATGGAGTATTTGGGGCTGATTACATCATCCTTAGGTACTGCCAGGAGACTCTGCCAAGGTACTGCCAAGAAGCCTCTCAACAAGTCCAAGGCAGAAGGAAACTCCAAAGTACCTTGAAGCACTGATTGGCCTCACTGAGGCTTGTTACTGACAAAGGCTCCCCAGGGACTCGTTAGAGCAGCTTGTTAGAGGCCAGGATTGCAGGGAGACAAAGGCAAAGTACAGGGGAGAAAAACTTGCCTTTGGTCTGTGAAGCAGAAAGGCCAAGCCCTGACCACTGCCCTTGGACTAGAAGAACCTCAAAGCCTCAAAGCAAAGTTTCTCCTCACAGGCCTTGGTGGCAGAGGCAACTGCCGGAGCCAAGGGGACAAAGGCCTTGGTCCTGTTGGGCCTCTCAGCCTTGCCAGAGCCCTTGGCCGTCCCTACTGCAGCCTCTCCTGCACTGTCCCATGCCTGCAGCTCTTTCCCTTCAATAGCTGGGATGAATGCACAAACCGATTTTAGAAGACAAATTAAGTCTACACAGCCTCTGAAGTGCAAACCCCTCCAAGAACAACCCTAGCAGAGTGAACAGAAGATGAAGTTTCAGCAAGTGAGGCATATGTAAGATGCCATCTACCAGCACAGGGACAATAAACTACTGGCTAAAAACAACAAATAGAATCACTAACAGTCTTAGAAATTGGTAGAAGTGTCACAGACTCACAGAAACATTCAGGTTGCAAAAGACTCTCAGGATCACCAAGTCCAACCCAGAACCCTACTCTACAAGGATCACCCATGAGTCATATCTCCAAGCACCACATCCAAACCAGCTTTAAATACATCCAGGGTTGGGGACTCCACCACCTCCCTGGGCAGCACATTCCAGTCCCTGGCCACTCTTAAAGCGACAAAAAATGTTTCATACTGTCCAGTCCAAGCCTCCCCTGTTGCAGCTTGAGGCTGTTCCCTCTTGTTCTGTTGCTGATTGCCTGTGAGAAGAGACCAACATCAGCGTCTCTCCACAATGTCCTTTCAGGCACCTGTAGAGAGCCACGAGGTCTTCCCTCAGCCTCCATCAGTCACTCTTCATCAGAATTTATTCTCCAGGATCTTTCCCAGCTTCCCTGCCCTCCTCTGCACTGGCTCCAGCATCTCCACATCTCTCTTGTATTGTGGTGCCCAAAACTGGACACAACACTTGAGCTGTGGCCTCACCAGAGTGGAGTACCTGGGGACAATCAGAATACAGTAAATCACATTACTCCTGAGATTCCAGTCACAGCCTTAGACTACTATCCTGCAAGGGTGTTTTAAACCAGGATGACACAGGGGCATCAGGCAATACCTAACAGCCAATATATATCTGCACATTGGCCACAGCAACCCCATGCAGTGCCAGAGGCTGGGGTCTGAGTGGCTGGAGAGCAGCCAGGCAGAGAGGGACCTGGGGGTACTCGGGTACTGCTTCTCAGTCTCTGAGGTTCATGGACTTGGCACCAAAGCCACCAGAGGGCTCCTTTAAATGCCTTGGGCTGGTCCTCTGTTGCTGAGCCAGGCCAGGCTCCTGGGTTGGAGGGAGCTGCTGGCAGGCAGGCAGCGCTGCAGGAGACAGTTCTGGCCAGGAGCAGCTCCTCTGCACAGCACAGCAGGGCTGAGGACACTGCCAGAGTATCTCACGGAGAGAAGGAAGGCAGAGAGAGCTCCAAGTCTGCCAGGACTACAACTACAACTACCTGAGGGGTGGTTGTGGCCGGGAAGGGGGTTGGTCTCTTCTCCCAGGCAACCAGCACCAGAACAAGGGGACACAGTCTCAAGCTGCGCCAGGGGAGGTTTAGACTCGAGGTGAGGAGGAAGTTCTTCACTGAGCGAGTCATTTGTCATTGGAACGGGCTGCCCAGGGAGGTGGTTGAGTCACCGTCCCTGGAGGTGTTCAAGAGGAGATTGGACGTGGCACTTGGTGCCATGGTCTAGTCATGGGTCTGTGTTGATAGGTTGGACTCGATGATCCTCGAGGTCCTTTCCAACCTAAGTTATACTGTGATACTGTGATACTGTGACTGGGAGGGTGTCTGAGAGCTCACTGGAGGAGAAGTCACTGCAGTCACTGATACAGTGAGGCCAATCAGTCTTAGACTACTATCCAGCAAGGATGTTTTAAAACAGGATGACACAGGGGTATCAGGCAATGCCTCAGTCTGTTTTTCTCAGCCAGTCTGTCTGCTTCAGTCTGCCTGGACAACTGCTTCTCTCTCTGTGCTTGGCTGACCTTCAACTAATGAGATAAGAAGCTAATTCTTTTTTTTCTTCCCTTAGCATAGGCTTTGAACTAACAGATTTTCCCCAATAATGGGGAATGGAATGGGCTGCCCGAGGAGGTGGTGGGGTCACCATCACTGGAGGTGCTCAGGAGGAGAATTGATGGGGTGCTTGGTGCCATGGTTTAGTTGATTAGGTGGTGTTGGATAATAGGTTGGACTCGATGATCTTGAAGTTCTCCTCCACCCTCTATTCTATTCTATTCTATTCTATTCTATTCTATTCTATTCTATTCTATTCTATTCTATTCTATTCTATTCTATTCTATTCTACTCTATTCTATGAGAGCAATGTCTGCAATTATCCTCCCTCTTATACCCTGTGACCGTTTGAGGCTGTGCCTTTAAGAAAAGGACAGTACTGGGGCACTGTGGCTGAATGTTTTGTAAACAAAAGAGAGGTCTAAATGAATTTCATTGCTAGATTGGTAGAATGCAACTTTAAGTTTTGAGTGTAGCTGAGATTTTCTTCAGTTCGCTCTTCCCTCCTCCCTCTGCAGCTCGTCCGCCTCTAGGCTCTCTGCCAGCCTGACCTTGGACAGATAAGCGTGCGGCCTACTAACACTTTGCTTTAATTTATAACTGCTTTAATTAACAACTGCTCTTTTTCTCTCTTTCTAACCCTCTTTGGGGAAAAAGGGGAGAGAAAGGGGTACAGGGGGGGAACCCTCCTCCAGAGGGGGGAGGAATTTCATTCCTGTATTATTGTTTTTTTACTTTGCTGTATATCTCTGTGTATATATTGTAAATACTGTAAATTGTGTATATGCATCCTGCATTCCCTAAAAATTGCTTGTAAATATAGCATTTCCCTTTTTGCTTCTCTGGCTGTGGCTAACTGTGAGCCCTCCCCCTCTGTTTTTTTCCAGGATGGGCATAGCCCACCACAGGCAGACAGTAGGTCAAAACAACAAAACAATGTTTTAACACATCCCACCAAAGGCTGCCCAGCTTCTCTCAGAGTCAAAGACAAAACACAGCTCGCTCTAATTCGAGCAAAGGCAAATCTTCCCTATAGTCTTCTCAAGCTACCCAAAACCAGCCCTCTTCCCACAATCAACCCTTTTTTCCCTCTGCACTTCTTTTTTCTTGGGCACCAACCCATTTTTCCTATGTGCTTTTGTCTCTTGGGCATCAACCATCCCTTTTTCCTGCGAGTCTTTTTCCTCAGGCACCAACCCTTTTATTCTCTGCTCTTGTTTTCTTTCAGCACCAACACATTTTTCTCTGTAATTCTTTATTCTCAGGCACCAACCATTTTGCTCTCTGCTCTTGCTATCTTTCGAGCACCAACACATTTTTCTGCGTACTTCTTTTTTCTTGGGCACCAACCATTTTTCCCTCTGCACTTCTTTTCTCTCAGGCACCAGCCCTTTTACTCTCTGCTCTCCCTTTTTCTTGTTCACCAACCCTTTTATTCCCTGTGCTTCTATTTTCTCGGGCACCAACCGTTTTGCTCTCTGTGCTTCTTTTTTCTCACGCACCAAACATTTTTTCCTCTGCTATCTTTTTTCTCAGGCAGCAACCCTTTTTCCTCTGTGCCTCCTTTCTCTCCAGCACCAACCCCTTTATTCCCTGCACTTCTTTTTTTCTCAGGCACCCATTGTTTTTATTCTTTCTTTTTGCTCAGCCACCAACCCTTTTTCCCTCTGCACTTCTTTTTTCTCAGGCACCAACACTTTTTTCTCTATGCTTCTTTTTCTTGGGCACCAGCCCTTCTTTCTTCTGGCCTTCTTTTTCCTCAGACACCAACCCTTTGTCTCTCTGATCTTGGTTTTTTTTTTGGAACCACCCTGGTTTTACTCTGTGCTTCTTTTCTTCTGGGTACCAACCTTTATCTTCTGTGCGGCTTTGTTCTCAGGCACCAACCCTTTGTTCCTCTGATCTTCTTTTTGCTCCAGCACCAACCTTTTTTCCCTCTGCACTTCTTTTCCCTTGGGCACCAGCCTTTTCTCCTCTGTGCTTCTTTTTTCTTGGCCACCAATCATTTTTATCTCTATGCTTCTTTTCTCTCGGTCACCAACCCTTTTCTTCTCTGCACTTCTTTTTTCTTGGGCACAGACCCTTTTCTACTCTGCTCCTCTTTCCTCTCAGACACCAACACTTTTTTTCTCTGAGCTTTTTTTTCCTTTGTGTACCAACCATTTTTCTTCTCTGGGCTTCTTTTCTCTCAGGCAGCAACCCTTTTATTCCCTGCACTTCTTTCTTCTCAGGCAGCAACACTTTTCTCTGCCCTTCTTTTTTCTTGGGCACCAAACCTTTTGTCCTCTGCCCTTCTTTTCCCTCGGGCACCAACCGTTTCTTCCTCTGTACTTCTGTTTCCTCAGGCACCAACCCTTTTTTCCTCTGCACTTCTCACTCGGGCACCAACCCTTTGTTTCTCTTCACTTTTTATCTCTTGGGCACAAACAATTTTTTTCTCCGCACTTCTTTTTCCTTGGGCACCAACACTTTTATTCCCTGCGCTTCTTATTTCTTGGGCACCAACAATATTGTTCTCTGCCCTTGGTTTCTTTCAGGTACCATCACATTTTTCTCTGCACTTCTTTTTCCTTGGGCACCAACCCTATTTTTCCCTGTGCTTCTTTTTTCTCGGCCACCAGCTCTTTTTTTCTCTGTGCTTCTTATTTGTCAGGCACAAACTATTTTATTCTCTGCTCCTTTTTTCTCAGGCACCAATCATTTTTTTCCTCTGTACTTCTTTTTTCTCATGCAGCAATGCTTTTTTTCTCTGCACTTCTTTTTTCTTGGACACCAAGCCTTTTTTCCCCTGCACTTCTCTTTTCTTGGGCACTGACCCTATAATTCTCTGCACTTCTTTTTTCTTGGACACCAGCCCAGTTTTTTCTTTATGCTTCTTTTTTATCAGGCACTAACCCTTTTTTCCCTGTGCTGCTTTTTCTTGGGCACCAACCCTTTTTATCTCTGAGAGTCTTATTTTTGTGCACAGACCCTTTTTTTGCTCTGTGCTTCTTATTTCTTGGGCACAAACAATTTCATTCTCTGCTCTTATTTTCTTTCAGCACCAACACATTTTTCTCTGTACTTCTTATTTCTTGGGCACCAACAATTTTATTCTCTGTCCTTTTTTCTCAGTCACTCACAATTTTATTCCCTGCACTTCTCTTTTCTCGGTCACCAACACTTTTATTCTCTGTGCTTCTTTCTTCTTGGGCACTGAACATTTATTTTCTTAATTTCTTTTTTCTCAGGCATCAACCTTTTGTTCTCTTCACTTTCTATCTCTTGGGCACCAAGACATTTTTCTTCTGCTCCTCTTTATTCTCAGACACCAACCCTATTTTTCCCTGCACTTCTTATTTTTTGGGCACCAACCCAATTATTCCCTGTGCTTACTTTTTCTCAGGCACCAACTCTGTTATTCTGTGCACTCCTTTCTTCTCTGCCACAGACCCATTTTTTCTCTGCTCCCCTTTTCTCTCGGGCACCATCCCTTTTTTCCTCTGGGCTTCTTTTATCTCAGGCACCACCACTTTTATTCTCTGGGCTTTATTCTTGGGCACCAAATCTTTTTTTTCTAGTGCTTCCTGTGCTTCTTTATTCTCAGGCACCAACTCTTTTTTCCTCTGCCCTTCTTTTTGCTCAGGCACAAACCCTTTTATTCCCTGCACTTCTTTTTTCTCAGAAACCATCCCCTTTGTTCTGTCCACTTAGAATGGAATAGAATAGAATAAACCAGGTTGGAAGAGACCTTCAAGATCATCACATCCAACCCATCATCCAACACCATCAAATTAACTAAACCATGGCACCAAGCACCCCATCAAGTCCCCTCCTAAACACCCCCAATGATGGCAACTCCACCACCTCCCCAGGCATCCCATTCCAATGGGCAATCACTCTCTCTATGAAGAACTTCTTCCTAACATCCAGTCTAAAGCTCCCCTGGTGCAGCTTGAGACTGTGCCCTCTTGTTCTGGTGCTGGTTACCTGAGAGAAGAAACCAACCTCCTCCTGTTTACAACCTCCCTTCAGGTAGTTGTAGACAGCAATAAGGTCTCCCCTGAGCCTCCTCTTCTCCGGGCTAAGCAACCTCAGAACCCCCAGCCTCTCCTAATAGGACTTGTACTCCAAACCCCTCACCAGCTTTGTTGCCCTTCTCTGGACACCTTCCAGCAAGTCAACATTCTTCCTAAACTGAGGGGCCCAGGACTGGACACAGTACTCAAGGTGTGTCCTAACCAGTGCAGTGTACATGGGCAGAATGACCTCCCTGCTCCTGCTGGCCACACTGTTCCTGATGCAGGCCAGGATGCCATTCACCTTCTTGGCCACCTGGGTGCACTGCTGGCTCATGTTCAACCTACTATCAACCAGTACCACGAAGGTTGCTTTCTGTCTGGCTACTCTCCAGCCACTCTGACCCCAGCCTGTAGAACTGCATGGGGTTGTTGTGGCCAATGAGCAGCACCTGGCACTTAGAGGGGCTCTGCCTCCAACCAGATGGAAGGGAGAGACAAATTGGTTTGTTGGACCACACAGAACCAATGTCCTGGCAAGTTGAACCCATGAGAGGATAAAGCTTTAGTGGATACAGGTACCCAGAGTGTTCTGACACCACCAAACCACAAGTGGTGGAACCCCTCTGTGTTTCTGGTGTGAAGAGGAGGATCCCCACACCTGGATGTGTTGGAAGATGACTACTGGGATGCAAGCCACAGTTTGCTTTCACTTGGAGGCATGGAAGGAGTCACTGGACTCAGTCTGCCCCAGAGGTGGAAACACAGCCCCAGAATTTGCAGCATTTGGACTGGGCATGGACTGATCCAGACTGTGCTGGAACAGAGTGGAGCTGCAGAGCACCTGCAGTGAGCAGCCCTCTGGGTACTGCAAAGTGACCTCCTGTGGAGTGAGAATGGACAGTGCCTGAGGTGTGCTGCTGATTGCTGCTGGGCATGGTGCAGGTGGCACAGTATGAGGGCTTGGGAATATCAAAGGTTAAGTTGAAAATTTGCTGCCACTACTCCATCCTGCCTCATGCCACCTTCACAGGGACAGTGCTGGCTGGAGCAAAGTACTACAGGGCTTGAAGTTCAGATTGCAATATGAGAGGCTTCCTGTCCTGGTTGCTGCTGTTGGGTTCTGGCTCTCAGGTGCTGACTCTTTGCTGAGCAGGAGGGCTGTAGGGGTTTAACTCCTGGCTGCTGCTGCTCACTGCTGTGCTTCTTTCTGCAAACAGCCTCAGGTCAGTGTGCATTATGGGATCTCCTTTGGATTCAACTCTTTTGATCTTATCTCAAGTCCTTATCCCAGCACAAAGGGGTTTTTGATTCATGTGTGTGTTATTTTTCCCTCCCTTCTGTTTTGGGGAGGAAGAGGCAGCTTAACCTCTTCTCAGCTCTTCAACCTGTTACAGCCCCAGAGTGGAAAGCCAACAGAAGCTTTCTGAGTTCTTCCAAAGATCTCCATGAGCTTCCCCCTACACCCTCCAAAGATCCCAAAAGTCAGTCCCAGGACCATCCAAATCCCAAACACCTAAGATCACCTGAAAGCCCCTGAAGAATGCCTCTGAGATGCCCCTCAAGACACCTCTGAGAACCTCATTGTCCCCTCCCTGAACCGGGCACACAGCTCCACCCCATCCCTTGGGAGCAAATGCCCCCAAAATTTGGGCATTGTGGCAGGAATATCTGAAATAAAAGCAAACAGACAGGATTTGGGTAACTTTTGGGTTTTATTGAGACAATTGGTCAATGGACAGAGGATTTCTTCCCCCAGAGAGACACAAAGCATTGGGGAAGAACCAGACAGACCCTGGCAAAGCCCTGCCCAGCTGGGAGCTCCAGGTGTGCCGACTCAGCACTGTAATTGTTCTCATTAGCAATAATTGGTGTTCAGATGGGCAGGAGGTGTTTGTTGCTGCTGGTGTCCTCAGTCCCTGAGAAGTGCAAAGGAAAAAGGGATGATTTTGGTTCCGGAAAGGCCCTCTCAGAGCGGTCACGATTACTCAAGAGATTCTAGGTAGATTTATGCCTCCCCTGCAATGCAGGCTGCTCTCTGGTGTGGATGTAGCGGTGCTTGTTGAGATAGCCCTTCCGGGTGAAGCTCTTACTGCAGTCAGCACAAGTGAATGCCTTCTCACTGGTGTGGGTGCGGCGGTGGCGACTAAGATTTTGCCCCTGGCTGAAGCTCTTCCCACATTCAGCACAGGTGTAAGGCTTCTCATCGGTGTGGGTGCGGTGGTGGTAGATGAGAGTGCTCCTATGTTTGAAGGCCTGACCACACAGCACAGCTGAAAGACTTCTCGCCAGTGTGCACACCACGGTGCTCTATGAGGTGTACGTTCTGGGTGAAGTTCTTGCCGCAGTCGGTACAGCTGTAAGGTTTCTCACCATTATGGATGAGTCGGTGCTGGATTAATGTGGTACTCGTGGTGAAGTTCTTGCCACACTCAGCACAGGGGAACAGATGCTCTCCAGTGTGGATGCGGCGATGGATGGTGAAAGTAGAGCTGTGTTTGAAGCTCTTGCCGCAGTCCCTGCAGGTGAAAGCCTTCTCCCTGGTGTGGGTGAGGTGGTGTTGCCTAAGAGTAAAGATCTGCCTGAACCGCTTGCCACAGCTGTCACGAGAGAAGGGCTTCTCTCCATTGTGGGTGCGGCGGTGCCGGGTGAGACAAGTGCGCTGGGTGAAGCTCTGTTTGCAGTCAGCACAGGTGAAAGGTTTCTCTCCAGTGTGGGTGCGGATGTGCTGGATGAGCTCGGAATTCCAGCGGAACCTCTTGCCACAGTCACCACAGACGAAGGGCCGGGAGCCAGGCTGCGGGCAGTGGTGCTTCACTAGCTCTGAGCTACCTGGGAAGCTCTGCCCACACTCAAGGCACTCATTCAGATCTTTGGGTGACACTGAGGGACCTGCTCTGGCTTCATCCTCCTCCACACATTCTTCCCCCTCATCCTGATCACCTTCATCATCATCATTATCCTCCTCTTCATAGCTGTCATTCTCAGCATCATCCTCCATCCTGTCCTCTTTTTCCTCCCCATCCTCCTCTACCTTGGCACTGCACATTGGCTTCTCCAACTTGATCTCTGGGTGCTGCTTCTCCTCCCAGCTCTTGTCTGGGTCCTTCTGTGAGGCCATGCTGTGGCAGGAAGGGATCACAGCTGTGCAATAGGGAAGATGGAAGCACCTCAGCCCAGGACCTCAAACCCTCAGATCCTGACTGGGTCATGACACTCCCTGACTCCCAACACCCAGCTAGAGGAGAGAATGCAGAGGGGACCTCAAACCTTCAGTTTCTGCCACAGTGTGGGCACAGACCTCCATCACCTATGCTGAGACCCCAGGTTCCTGTGATCAGTGCCCTGAGGTACCCTGGGACTTACAAGTGGTCTTGTCCTACTCTGCTCGACCCTGGTGGCATTGGCAGGGTGGTTCCTGGTCCAGGCCCTGTCCTTTGATCTCCCCTGGCTCAGACAATGGAGGCAGCAGCACTGAACAAGAAACACCAAATCACCTCCAAGCTTCTCCCACCACCCTCCAAATCCCAACCCCCAAACATCACCTCCTGCTCACAATTCACCCCCAGCAGACTGGAGCATTCCTCAACTCCCACACCACCTGATGTGCCTCAGAGCTCCTGGAGAGGTGAAATATGCTGGACAGGAGGAGGTGGTGGAGGCTAAGAGCTGCCCTGGGGGCCGGGGTCCTGCTGTTGCCCCATTCTGGATTTCTTACCTGTTGGGCTGCTCCAAGGGACAGATCTGCAAACTCTGCTCTTCCTCACGAACAGAAAGGGGCAGGGATGATGTAGAGAGAGGACTCAGCCCATGCCAGAGAGAAGCAAAGGGCTCAGAGAAAAGCATTGATCTGCAAGGGATGGCTCAGCACTGCCCAGGACCAGGCAGCACAGCTCAGCCTTCCTGGGGGCAGCTCCCAAGCCCAGCAGCACAGCCACAGCACACAGCCAGGGCTGCTCAAGATGGGAAGCCTCAGCAACTACAGACTCAGCTCCTTGCCCAGCACACAGTCCCCAGCACATAGCTGCAGGCCAGCACCACAACACAGCTGCCTCCACACAGCCTCTCCCAGCCCTTGCCTAAAGCTTCCTCCCACTGCCTGCCCAGGGCTCTGCTGCCTGCAGCTGCATTTGACAGCAGATCTTGCTCTGGCCACAGCTCTCCTCCCTAGCCCTACCACCACCACACTCACTGTGTGCTCACCTGTGCCCTGAACACACCTCTCTGCTGCTCACTGCCCTAGAGAAGACCACAGCAGCCCTCAGGACACACACAAAGGGAGCTTCATGCTTTCTGGAGGTGCATCAAAGGGGGAAGTGACTTGCTCATCTTCTTGCTAAACCTCTTCAGCCCTCACTGGGATGCTGGAGGAGTCTCTGGCTCCTGCCCAAACCTCACACCTCCAGCACGCTTCACACACCTGCAGCCCAAAGAGACTCACTGGAAAGAGTTTGGCTTCTTCACTCCCTGACCATTTCTCTCAGCTTGCTCTTTGCAGTTCTCCTGGAGCTGCCACTCCACATCCCCAAGAGAAAAATGAGGTTTCGTGGGAGGGCACAGTGCCCATGGGCTGTTGTTCATCTCCCAGCTGACACAGGCAGAGCTGCAGCACAATTCACTCCTTTCACCTCCTCAAATGCTGCCAGATTCTGCCATTTCCTGCACACACATTTGCCACCTGGGCCCTGCATCCTCTCCCCTTTTTGGGGGGACAAGGCCTCATTCCTGCCTGAGCACACCCAGGCCCCTCTCTCAGTCCCAGCCTATCCATGTCCCTGCTGCCTTGGCTCTCCCATGGCCCTGTGTCCCCCACTTCCACTGCCACTGCAGCTGGAAGGGTGGAGTGGGAAATGCTGTGGCTGAGGAAGCATCTAAGGAACTGGGCCGGAAGCAGCAGCACAAGGATGGAAGGGGCCTGAGACTAAAGGCTGGGATCAGCTGGAGGCCTGAAAGAACAGCACCAAGCCAAGGGGGGGTTACAGATGAGGGCTGGGGAGGGACCCTGCAGACACCTCATGCAGCAACTGATGAGAGCAAGGGGGACAGAGAGGGAGTGAGACCTCAGGTGACTCCTGCCATGGGGAATGGCTGGGCTGTGTGGCTAGGAGCCCTGAGTGCCTGCTTGGGCTGTGCTGCATGTCAGGAGGGGTCAGGGGACTGTCCTCAGCCAGCCAGGGTTTGGGACTTTGAGCTTCTGGGGTCAGCTGCTGCCAGTGCCATTGGAGGTAGGAGCCAGGCAGAGCCACACAGCTGCTGAACTAAACCCTCCCACCCCTTGCAGCCTTCACCCTCCATCTCTCCATCCATTGCTCCATCTCCATTCACTTGCTGCCCTCTCAGAGTCCCCAGGGCCCCACCAAGTCTCCAGGGCCGATCTACACATCCATCAGGGCCCAACAGAAGCCCCTGGATGAGAGCATGGATGAGGATCCTTGTTGTCGGAGTAAGGCACTGGGATGTCTTACACCAGAGATCAGAGACTGCCAGCAGGGACAGCAGAGACCAGAGGGACACCACAAAGTGCCATCTAGTTTAGTTCATCCCCACAAGGCCTGCACTCACTCTTTACAAAGGAACAGCACAGGATCTCCAACCTCCTTTGCCCTTCCCCTCTGCTCCCAGCAACATCTTCTGGGATCTCTCTCTGCAGAGGAGCTTTGAGGCCTTGGCAATGCTGCCAACTGTGGGCTGCAGTGCCTGGCTCACCTGGGAGCTGCCTACCAGAATCTGTAACTGCAGCTCTTGCGTATGGGGGAGGAGGGGCAGAGAGGCATGGGGGAGGGGGAAGGCATTTGGGGCCTGGGGTTCTGGCCTGCTTTGGTGGAGCTCTGGAGGAAGCTTTGGCCTAGGGAGGTTGCTTGGGTCCCGTGGCCCAGGCGCACTATGGATTGTTGTGGATTTGATGCTTTGCACTGTAGGATGCAGCTCTGAACAGCACAGCCATGGAAACTGACCAATTCTATCCAACCCTCTGGCCACAGCTTGGCATCAGCTCCTTTCACAAGGCTCAAAGAGAGCTTCTCTGGCTCCTGAAACCTAAGGCAATACCCTGCAGAACAAGTTGGAGGAGCTCAAGGGGACAAGCTGCAGAGGGGGCCCAGGGCAACCTCCTGAGCTTCAACAAGAGCAAGGGCAGGGTCCTGCCCCTGGCCTGGCACAATCCTCACAGTCAGACCAGCCTGGGGGAGGAGGGGATAGGAAGCAGCCCTGCAGAAAAGCACTGGGGGGTGCTGCTGGACAAGAAGCTGGACAGGAACAGACAGGGGGAGCCTGCAGCCCACAAGGCCAAGGCCAGCCTGGGCTGCACCAAAAGCAGCATGGCCAGAGATGGACAGAGGCCATCCTGGCACTTGGCTCTGCTCTGCTGAGATTTCACCTGCAGCACTGCAGCCAGCTCTGGAACCATCAACACAGGAAGGACATGGACCTGACAGAGAAGGCCCAGAGGAGGGACAAAAAAATGATCAGGGGCTTGGAGCAGCTCTGTTACCAGGACAGGCTGAGGGAGCTGGGGGTGATCAGCCTGGAGAGGAGAATGCTCTGTGGAGACCTAAGAGTGACCTTCTGGTACTTGAAGGGGGCTACAAGAAGGCTGCAGAGGGACTCTTTGAAGCCATTGCCTCTGGTCCTGTCTCTGCAGGCTTTGCAAACTAGAGCAGAGCAGATTGAGATTGGAGGTGAGGAACAAGTTCTGCACCAGGAGGCTGCTGGAACACTGCAACAGGTTGCCCAGGGAGGGGCTTGAGGTCCCAGCCCTGGAGAGGTTCAAGGTCAGGCTGGACAGGGCTCTGGGCAACCTGAGCTAGTGCAGGATGTCCCTGCTGACTGCAGAGGGGCTTGGACTGCAGCACCTTTGCAGCTCCCTGACAACCCAAACCACTCCAGGATTCTAGGAGGCTAAGGGCAGCTTCCAGGGAGAGCAGGAAAAAGATGAGGCAGAGGAGGACAAGGAAGAGGACAAGGAGGAGGAGAACCAAAATCCCTTCCTAACTCCTCCAAACCTCTGCCAAATTCCTGGAAAGCTCTTCCAGCTCTGCAGAGTTCATTCTGAAGAGAGCTGAGGGAGTTGCTAGGCTCAGGGATGTCTTGCACACTCTGCACAAATGCTCCAGAAGCTTTCCAAGTGCCCTCAAAACCAGCAGCACAGCTCTGCTGCCACACAATGCCAGGCTGCAAGGGACCCCAAGGCTCAGCTGCTCCAACCTTGCCAGCTGACACTGGACTGGAAAGGAGCTGGCCCAGCCCCCTGCCAAGCTGAGCCTTCCAACTCTGCCCTGCAGGGCAATCCACCACTGCCCTGGGGAGAGGATTCCAATGGCTGACTGGCAGGGAAAAGCTTTTGCCTCTGCAGGGCACTGTGCCACTTCAGCTCAACTCTTGCAGCAGCTCTTTGAGATCTGCCTTTGGAGCACCACAAACACTGAAGCACTGCAGTGCAAAGCAGCTCAGCTTCAACTTCCAACTGCCTGAACTCTCACATTTTAAATTCAAGGCAGGGATCAAGCTCAGAGCCAGCCCCCAAGCTCAAGAACCAGCAACTAAGGTCAGAGTCAGCTTCCAAGCCCAAGAATCCAGATCAGAAATGCAGAGCCAGCCCCCAGGCTCAGAGCCAGCTCCTAAGTTTACATCCAGGCCCCAAGCTCAAGAAGCAGCAGCTAAGATCAGAACCACTTCCCCAGCTCAGAGCCAGCCCCTGAGCTCAAGAACCAGCAATTAAGGTCAGAACACTTCCCAAGCTGATAGCCCCCTCCAGAGCTCATACCCAGGCCCCAAGCTCACAAGCCACCAAACCAAACCAGGTTGGAAGAGACCTTCAAGATCATCATGTCCAACCCATCAACCAATCCAATCCACCCAAACAACTAACCCATGGCACCAAGTACCTCATCAAGTCTCCAAATAAGGTCAGAACCACAATAATAACCACAATAATAAGCAAATAAGGACAGAACCACATTCCAAGCTCAAGAGCCAGCCCCCAAGCTCAAGAGACAGCCACTAAGGTCCAGAACCTAGATCAAAAGTGCAGACTCAGCTCCCAAGCCAGCAACTAAGGTCAGAATCACTTCCCAAGCTGAAGAACCAGCCCCTGACCTCAGAGACAGGCCCTGAGGTCAAGAACCACACCCCAAGCCCAGAGCCAGCAACTAAGCTCAAAACCCCTTTCCAAGCTCACACCCAGACCCCAAGCTCAAGAGCCAGAAAATAAAATCAGAACCACTTCCCAAGCTCAAGAACCAGCCCCTGAGCTCAGAGCCAGCAACTAAGGTCAGAACAACATTCCAAGCTCACAGCCAGACCCCAAGTTCAAGAGCCAGCCCCTAAGCTCCAGAACCAGCAACAAAGGCCAGAACCAAGCTCAAGAGCCAGCAAGTAAGATCAGAACCACTTCCCAAGTTCAGGAACCAGGCCCTGACCTCAGAGACAGGCCCTGAGGTCAGGAACCACACCCCAAGCCCAGAGCCAGCAGCTAAGGTCAGAACCACTTCCCAAGCTCACACCCAGCCCCCAGGCTCAGAGCCAGTTTCATAACTTTGCTTATTTCAAATTCCTTTCATTGCACTTCTGCTAAGTGTCCAAATTGAAGCATTCAGAGAATGCTTTGGGCTGGAAGGGACCCCATAGATCAGACAGCTCCAACCCCCTGCCATGCCCACAGACACCTTCCACCACACCACGCTGCTCAAGCCCTCATCCAACCTCACCCTCAGCACCTCCAGGGAGGGGGCAGCCAGCACCTCCCTGGCCAACCTGCTCCAGGCTCTCACCACCCCCACTCCAAACTATTGCCTCCCAAGCTCCACTCCAAATCTGCCCTCTTCAACCTTCAATCCAGTCCCCTCAGCCCATCACTCCCAGCCCCTCACAAAAGTCCCTCCCCAGCTCTCCTGCAGCCCCCAGCAGCTACCACAAGGCTGCTCCAACCTCTCCCCACAGCCTTCTCCTCTCCAGCCTCAGACACAACTCTTACAGCCAACCCCCACAGGGGAGCTGCCACAGCCCTCCCACCACCCCCAGGGCCTCCTGCACACCCCCTCCAACAGCTCAACCTCCTGCCCCTCTTGGGGGCACCACAGCTGCACACAGCACTCCAGCTGGCAGCACACAATGCTGCCAGCACAAAAACCATTGCAGCAAAAGCCTCAACCTGTGCTCAGCTGCCAAAACCAAAGGGACCTCAACTTGGCCACAAGAGAAAGGACCAAACTCAGCCAAGACACTGATCCAACACCCAAGGCTGCACAAAACAACCATCAGCAGAAGCTCCTCCTGCCCTGAGCCTTTCTGTGCTCAGGAGGCCTGCAGAGAAACTGAGAATCACTCTGCAACCCCCCAGGGAATCTTTGTGCCTCAGGAGATTGCAGAGCACAGAGGCCTTGGATGCCACCACCCCCAGCACAGCCAAACCGCCCCACAGCTGACACCAGCCCCAGGCGCTCCCAAGCTCAGGCTCAGCACAGCACCCACGCCTGACACCCCCACGGCACCCAGCACACAGCCTGCCCACAGCTCCCCCCCGCGCCTGGCCCTCAGCCCAGCCGCTGCCCTTCAGCACAGCAGCCGCCCGGCACCTGCCACCACAAAGCCTCCAAACCCCCAGGGCTCCCCCACACACCCCCACAGCAGCCTCTGCTGCAAGCCACACCCCACGCTCACCACCACCTCTCCTGCACACAGCAGCCCCCACAGCGCCGCTGCCACCTCAGCTCTGCTGCCAGCCCAGCCCCCAGCACAGGGACACTGGGACACAGCCCACCGATCCCCCCTAGATACCTGCAGAAGCTTGCCCTCCACCAGCCCCACGGACCCCTGCGCCACAAATCCTTCCCCAACCCAACCGACCCTCCCCAGCTGCCCCACAGAGCAACCCTGCCCCACCACGCGGCGCCACCAGTCCCCCGTCCAGAGCCCCTCTACGTCTACGTGGACCACCCCAGGACCACCTGAGTTCACCAGCACCACCTCCCGAACCCCTCTAGGTCCACCCGGATCATCCCAGGACCCCCCAGCAGACCAAAGAAACCCCCCCAAACACACCGACAAACCTTCCAACCCCACCCACGGCACCCCAACCGCACAGACCCCTCCCAGAACAGCACAGATGACGCTCACCGACCCTGCACACCTCTGCCTACCCCACAGCCCCCCTCCCCCTCCCACCCCGAATACCGCGGACCCCCACAGCCGCACAGAGGTCCCCACAATCACAGCGAACCGCCCCCCAACCGCACAGACCCCAAGCGCCAAGCTTGCAGAGCTCCCCCGCACCTCACAGACCCACCCCGTACCCCACGGATCTCCCCCGGATCCCACGGACCTCCAACCACATATGCCCAGAAGCCCCCAACCAAACCCCATCGGTTCCCCCTAAATCCCCGCAGAGGCTTCCCCCCGCCCCACCCCCACCGACCCCTGCCCTACATACCCCTCCCCAACCCAAGCGACCCTCCCGACCCCTCGCAGCCCCACAGAGAGCATTCCCTGATCCCCACCCCACGACCCCCAACTCAGCCCCAGAGACTCCCTCACCACACCTGGATGCCGGGACAAGAGCGAAGCAGCGAAGGAGAAGGAGGAAGAGCTCAGCGCACAGGGAGCCACCGGCCCCGGCAGGCTGCTGGCGAGCAGAGAGCGCTGCGAGGGAGACCCCGGCCCGGCCCCTCCGGCTGCTGCGGCCACGTGGGACGGGGAGCGGAGGCAGGTCGCAGTCTGGAACGGAAGTCCCGCCCACGGCCGGGCAGCCACAGCCAATCAGAGCCGCCGCAACAGCCCAAGCCATGTCAGTGGCGTTGGCCATGGGGGTGTAGTTTTTCATTCTTTGTGTATGCCTTTTGCAAACTGACAATGGTTGCCCTAGGCTGAACTGAAGCTCTAAGAGCTACAGGACAGACAGTGCTGCTCCTAGTGCAGTGGAGGACACTGCCCTTGAAACCTTGCCAGACACTAACACGGCTCCTAGCAAAGACACCTTGGTAGTCACAGTCAAAGCTGTGGCATCAATGAAGCCATTCAGCAGTGGCCTGATGGACGCACAGGTTGGTTACAAAGCAAAGCAGCTAAGACCTCTGCTCTCTTGGACCACTTGTAGCTGCAGGATTAAGGGAGAGAGGTTTGAGTTCAGGCTCAGAACCACACAGAAGATCCTTTCTGGCTCCAAACAGACCAGTGGCACTTTCAAGGGAAGAGTCAACTTCTTGGGGGACAACTGCCTGTTAGGTTTGGGCTCAGGTCTCTGTAATGTGGACAGAAGGAACATGGGGTGATGGCACACACATCAGGAGGTCGTTTAGGTCACCCTCATGCAGCTGCTGGGGATACCCAATCAGTAAACCAGGACAGTCTAAAATGGTTTACAGACCAAAACAAAGAGCTAAGCCACTGAGAGAGACTGCTGGAATGATAAAAAGCAGCTTTAGAGAAGAAGAACACAGGACAGGGAGCAAATCTTCCATAATCAAGAGGTGCAGCTGGATGGAGAGAGAAACCTTAGCTGCTGCCTCCCAAAGACTACAAAAGGCACATTTGATGCTGCACAAGAAGAAACCTAGAGAAGTTGGGGAGGACTTGACAGCTGGTGCTCCACAGTCATGAAAATGTAACTGAAATGCATTGGGGTTTCAAACAACATCACCTCCCTGTCCCACAACATCTGGCCCCCAACTGAAGTGCTGTGGATCACTGCTGTCAAGAGCGAAGGAACAGAAGACCTGAGCTGCTATTTGAATCAGGTTCATGGACCAATGGCTGGAGTTACCTATTAGCAGAGACTGAGACACTGAAACAGGGGAGCAGTGGAAAACCAAATTGCTGCCAACACAACACATGCTACATGAAAATCCAGCACACAGGGGCAGAGCTGTTAGCCTGAAACCAAACTTCATACAGGAACAAAACCAAATCCACTGGCACAGGTAACAAGAACTAACAGCCCCAAGGGAAAGACAGTAAGTGGAGATGGGAAGTCAATGTTGCTGCAAGAGGCCAGCTCCAGCAAGACATCAAAATGATTGTTAGGCAGCAACAGACTCAATCAGCACTGGTAACAAGCCCAACCCCGGGGACACTGCAAACGCAGCCAGGAAATAGCTCTGCAGAGGTGGGGTCACAGCAATTGCTAGATCCAGACCCTGGACAAAAGGCACAGGAAATTACCTTGCTGCTGCTGCCAAATACCCAACAACCCAACCCAGACTTCTCACCCTCTGGCGCATCAGAACTGAAACCAGAGACTCCCTTTGGATGCGAGGTGCTGGAGGGCGAGCGGCAGCTGCCGGCTGCTGAGCTGCGGCGGGGCGGGAGGGGCTGCGGGG
Source organism: Melanerpes formicivorus (assembly GCF_026170545.1). Taxonomy (NCBI): domain Eukaryota; kingdom Metazoa; phylum Chordata; class Aves; order Piciformes; family Picidae; genus Melanerpes; species Melanerpes formicivorus. Next base: position 499,511 of record NW_027142530.1, read on the forward strand.
CCGGGGAGCGCTGGGGGCGGCGGCTATGGCTCAGGGACCTATTTGTGTCTCTGCCCTGCACAAGCGCTTTGGGGTCCTCCAAACCCCTCCTCAAACTTCCTCCTGCGGCCCCAAGTCCTCTCTCTCCAGCCTGCAGTCAGAACTTTCTTCCTGAGCTGCGTTCAGCTCACAGCCTAAGGGAAAAAGCTCAAAGCCAACCTGAGACCAAACCAATCTGAGTGCAACCCGAGAGAGGCTGCTGCGAGGGCCGGAGGCAGCCCCAAGATGTTCCGCAGCAGGCAGTGGGAACCTGGGGACTCAAAGACAAAGGCAGGAAGGAAAACCTCAAGGCTGAGCTCCGCACGCCCCGCGCAGCGCCGGGGCCCAGCAGCTCAACGCTCCCCGGCTCTCAGCATGCCCCGGGGCCCGCCCAGACCCTTCCCCGCTCCGCTGCCGCCGCCCGCAGCACTCCGGCACCGCTGCCGCTCCCTTGGGCACTGCTGTTGGCTCTCTTGGTTCTGGGGGCAGTTGTACAGCTCAGAGAGAGGTGAAGCTGATCCACAGCCATCAATATCCCCACGGAGCCCTTTGCATTGCCCCAGCACACTCCCACGGCCGGCAGTGGCAGCTCCTGGCTGTGCCTCGGCAGCGCCCAGGGGGAGGAGCTGCCACCTCCCGCCGCCTCTCATTGGCTGCGGCTGCCCGGCCGTGGGCGGGGCTTCCGTTCCAGACTGCTCCCTGATTCCGCTCCCCGTCCCACGTGGCCGCAGCCGCCGGAGGGGCCGGGCCGGGGTCTCCCTCGCAGCGCTCTCTGCTCGCCAGCAGCCTGCCGGGGCCGGCGGCTCCCTGTGCGCTGAGCTCTTCCTCCTGCTCCTCTTTCTGCTGCTCTGCTTCCCCCTTGTCCCGGGGTCCAGGTGGGGTGAGGGAGCCTCTGGGGCTGAGTTGGGGGTCGTGGGGTGGGGATCAGGGAATGCTCACTGGTGGGCTGCGAGGAGTCGGGCGGGTCGCTTGAGTTTGAGCAGGGTTTGTGGGGCAGGGGTCGGTGGGGCTGCGGCGGGGGAGCCTCTGCGGGGATCTAGGGGGAATTGGTTGGGGGTCCGTGGGATCCGGGGGAGATCCGTGAGGTACGGGGTGGGGCTGGGTTTGTGGGGTCCGGGGGAGCTCTGCAAGCTTGGCGCTTGGGGTCCATGCGGTTGGGGTGACTTAGAGAATGACACACAAGAGACTCAGTAAGTTTCTTGTATTATGCTTCTATTCTGGCGCCTGACACAGGTAGAATCATTTCAAAAGACCTGTGTGTCTTCAGAGAGTTTTGGGCAAGCTTTTATACAAAAAGTTATCTGTCTATAATGACAGGGGTCCAGATGCTTCCTATCTATACAAAGCTTATCTATCCAGATGCTTCCTATCTATACAAAGCTTATCTATCTAAAAGAGCAGAAGTACACATATCATGTAGGTGTCCTTTATCTTATACAAAAGATCATCTTGTCCAAGACTAACAGAAGTAAATCACTGAAAAATCCTGCTATTCCTTATCTATCCAAAGGCTGTCTGCCAACCCCTCTCCCCCTCCCTGCATTCCAGCATTTCAGCTAACAAGCAGAAAATTCTTATCAACTCTGTTATTCTGTTAATGAGACTTTTCTGTTCATCAATTCCCCCCTTTCTTACAGCCAACAGTATATTCCTATACTGTATTTTCTTAAAAGAATGTCCTGTTTCCAGCTCATGCCTGAGTTTATAATTTTTATAGTTCTGGTAGGATTCTACACCACTCTTTCCAGTACACATCATTATCTTAATCAAAACTAACAGTAGTATTATCCAACAGTTAGGGAGATTAGTTTGCAAAGCCAATTCTTGACTAACATTTCAGTACCTATTTCCTTCCCATCCCTCAATAGTATCAACCAACAAACAAATCACAATTATCGATACAGCTTGAGCTTCAGGGGTCCCTGGGATTCAAGTTTCCATTCTTTTGCTGAAGTCTTCTTGACTCTGGTGTGGTGAATCCAAGCAGCTTGTTCCTTGATTTTGATGGCTGTGAAGGATGTCAATAACACCTGATATGGTCTGGTCCACTTGGGCTCCAGAGGGTTTTCTGAAAGAGATCTCACATAGACATAATCTCCAGGTTCCACATCATGGACTGGTCTGTCTAACCCTCTCACATTGGTTCCAATCACCTGTTTGTTAACGATGCTCAGGTTCTTATAAATTTGCTGAACATACTTGTTCAACATTTCCTCTCTAAATTGCCCTGGTTCAGAAGGGTCCATAGTTCCTACTACATAAGGTCTTCCAAACAGGATTTCAAATGGGCTCAACCCTTCCTTTATTCTTTGCTTAGTTCGAATTCGCAACAGGGCAATTGGTAATGCTTGTGGCCAAGGAAGGTTTGCTTCCTGTCCAATTTTTACTATCTGGTTTTTGATTAAATGGTTCATTTTCTCCACTTGCCCACTCGAATGTGGATTGTAGGGGGTGTGGAGTTGCCAATCAATCCCTAAAATTTTGCTCACCTGTTGTACCACCTTGGCCACAAAATGAGGTCCCCTGTCTGAGGAAATAGCAGCAGGTACCCCAAAACGAGGTATTCTCTCTTGTAACACTGCCTTAGTAACCTCCCGTGCTTTGTTTGTGCGACAGGGAAATGCTTCTGGCCAACCAGAGAAGGTGTCAGTGAGTACCAACAGGTACCTGGATCCCCCCTTTCTTGGGAGCTCAGTAAAATCAATTTGCCATTGTTGTCCTGGATAATTTCCTCTGCTAATTTGTCCCAGTCTAACTCCTCTTCTTACTTTGGGGTTAGCCTTAAGACACACCTCACATTGCCGGGTTACCTGTTCGACCGTGGTGCATAACTTCCGTGCTATACACTCCTGAACCAATTTTCGATACAGGGCTTCTGCTCCCCAGTGAGTCTTTGCCTGTTCCATCTGAACAAAAGCCCAGAGAAGGTTCGTGGGAATGATTAATCTCCCATCCGGTGTCCTGGCCCAGCCCTTTCCTGTCCTATTCCCCAAAAGGTCTTTAATTAATGTCTGATCCTCTGTGCTATACACAGGTTCTGGCTCTTTTTGCTCAAATGACAGTTTACCATCTGGGATCAAAACAAACTCTGACACCTTTCTCCCCTCCCTGGCCACCCTTTTAGCTGTTTCATCTGCCAGTCTGTTGCCTCTTTCTTGACCAGTATTCCCTTTTTGGTGTGCTTTGCAGTGCATTATGGTGACTTTGCTTGGCTTCTGCACTGCTTCTAGCAGCCTCAGTATTTCTTCTGCATGTTTAATACCTTTTCCTTGAGATGGCAACAGTCCTCTTTCTTTCCAAATGGCTCCATGGGCATGTACCACCCCAAAGGCATACTTGGAGTCAGTCCATATGTTTGCACTTTTCCCTCGGGAAAGCTCAAGAGCTCTGGTCAGTGCTATTATCTCTGCCTTTGGAGCGGAGGTGTTACTTGGTAGGGCTTCTGCCTCGATTACCTCTTCTCCTGTAGTTACAGCGTACCCAGCTTTTCTTTCTCCCTGGATCACAAAACTGCTTCCATCGGTGTACCAGTTATGGTCTGCCTTTTCTAGGGGTTCTTCCTTCAGGTCAGGTCTGCTGGAATAAGTGGCCTCAATTGTTTCCAAACAATCATGAATAACTCGTTCTCCATCACCACCCTGGAGGAAAGAGGCTGGATTGACAAAGTTAGCAACTTTAATTTCTACATCATCCTGCTCTACTAGGATGGCTTGGTATTTAAGAAATCGTTGTGGAGACAGCCAGTGTCCTCCCTTGGCTTCTAGAACAGCAGAGATGGTGTGTGATACTAGGACTGTGATCTTCTGCCCTATTGTGAACTTTAGAGACTCTTGAATGTTAATTGCAACTGCTGCCACAGCCCTCAGGCATCCTGGCCATCCCTTGCTTACCTCATCCAGTTGTTTAGAGAGGTATGCCACCGCCCTTCGGTAGGGTCCTAAGGTTTGTGCTAGGACTCCGAGTGCTATCCCTTGGCTTTCATGGGAATACAATCAAAAAGGTTTAGTGACATCAGGTAGGCCTAGTGCTGGTGCCCTCATCAATTCCTTCTTTAAGGTACGGGAAGCTTGTTCAGCTTCTCCATTCCATTGCAAGTCCTTATCAGTCTCTTTCAATAATTCATAGAGGGGTTTCACAAGCAGGCCATAATTATAAATCCACAACGGGCACCACCCTGTCATTCCCAAAAAGGTTCGGAGTGCCTTTACTGTGTTTGGAAGTGGAATAGAACAGATGGCCTCCTTTCTTTCAGGGCCCAGCACTCGTTGTCCTGCTGTTAATTCATATCCCAAGTAGGTTACTTGCTGCTGTACTATTTGGGCCTTCTGCGGGGAAACTCGGCACCCATGAAGTCCCAGGAACTTCAGCACACTCACAGTCCAGCTTTCACATTCCGCTCTGGTCTGGGTGGCCAGCAGGATGTCATCTACATACTGTAGCAGAGCTCCGTTGCCTTCTGGCCTGTTCCACTTCTCTAATTCTTTTGCGAGCTGATTTCCAAAGACAGTAGGGCTGTTCTTAAGTCCTTGGGGCAAGACTGTCCAAGTTAATTGACACTTTCGGTTAGTTTCTGGGTTCTCCCATTCAAAGGCAAACAGTGGCTGGCTCTCAGGGGCCAGGGGTAAACAGAAAAAGGCATCCTTTAGATCCAAGACGGTAAACTATTCTAATTCTGTTCTCAATTGAGTCAAGAGGGTACATGGGTTTGCCACCACAGGATGGATATCCTTTGTTATTTTATTTATAGCCCTTAGGTCCTGCACTAACCGATACCCTCCAGCTGGTTTCCTTACAGGTAAAATTGGAGTATTGTAAGCTGATTCACACTCTGTTAGCAGCCCATACTTTAAGAATTTTTCTACAATAGGCAAAACTCCTTCCCTATCTTCTTTCCTTAAAGGATATTGTTTTAATCTAACAGGTTGAGCTCCAGGCTTAAGATCTATTATCACAGGTAGGGCATTTTTGGCCCTTCCAGGCTGCTCAGTGTCCCAAACCCCAGGATATACTTGATCTTTTATGCTTTCTCTTATTCTGTTTTTCTCTTGTTGAGGGCTCATTAATGCAAGACTTAAAACCTCAACCAACTGTTCCTCCCTTACTCTGAATTCTACCTTCCCCTTATTAAATTTAATTTCAGCTCCCAATGCTTCCAATAAATCCCTCCCCAGCAATGACTTTGGGGCATTTGGCATATATAAAAATTTATGTAAGCCCCAAGTTTTACCATATTTATATTTAAGTGGTTTAAAAAAATATGCCTTCTCAGTTTGACCTGTAGCCCCTACCACAGAAACATAGCTCTCATCCAGAGGCAGCAGTGCTTGATTTAAGACTGAAAAGGTTGCTCCTGTGTCAACTAGGAATTCCAGTTTATTTTCTTGTTCCCCTAGCTTCATTATAACCAGAGGATCTGCTAGGGTATTTATAGTCTCCTCCGGTCCTCCCTAATCATCCTCTTCTAGTTGTGCCTGTATTCTGTTTTTCTTTTTCCTCTCTGGACATTCTCTTTTCCAGTGTCCCTTCTTTCTGCAAATCGCACACTGATCCTTTTCCAACCACACTCTATTAGTCCCTTTAGTCTTCTTACTTTCCTGCAACGCTGCTACCAACATTCTCTTCTCTTTTCTCCTACTTTCTTCTTCCCTGTTAGAAAATACTCTCCATGCTACATCCAAAAGTGCCTCTGAATCCCTTCCCTGCGGGGGTGACAACTTTTGCAGCTTCTTTCTGATATCACTAGCAGATTGGCCAATACATAGGGATACCAGTTGTTGTATCCCTACTTCTGATCCGGGGTCAAGAGAGGTGTTTTTCCTCATTACTTCCCTCAGCTTATCCAAGAATTCTGAGGGTGATTCACCAGGTCCTTGTCTGACTGAATATAACACAGACCAGTTAATTGCTTTCGGAATGGCTTTTTCTATTCCCCTGGCTACAAACTCCCGGTATTCCTCCAATCTAGTCCTTTGCAGAGCATTGTTTGTATTCCATTCCGGATTTTGGAGTGGAAATACATCTCCAATGTTTGCCCCCCCCTCCCCGGGTTTGAATTCTTTCTGTTGCAAGCTCCAATCCATGTTTTTCAATTAATTGTTTCTCTGTTTCAGTCATTTGTTCTAATAATAACTGGATATCGTCCCAGTCTGGATTGTGCTGCCTAACCATGAATCGCAAATGTGTAGCTGTCCCTGTGGGATCATTACGATAATTTTTAGCCTTTTCTCTCCAACTATCCAAATCATGACTTGTAAAAGGCACCTTAATCCAGACTGGGTCCCCCTCAGGCCCTACTGCTTGTCGCAGGGGGGCTTGAATGAGTACCTGGGAAGCCGGGGCATTTGCTTGCTGTCCTCGGGTCCTTCTTGCCACTGGGCTTCCCTGAGCATAGCTCTGGGAACTGACTCCAGTATCACTATCTGAATTGCTGCCACTCCCAAAACCTCCGACATTATTTTCCGAACTCTCTGTCACTACCTCTTGCAATTTTCCTGGAGATTGATAAAATTCAGGCAGGTCTTTTATTTCCTCAAGTTTAAGACACCTCTGCCCTATACTACACGCAGAGCAACACCTTTTCAACTGTGTCTGCCTCTTATTCTTGGCCTTGTTTTCTTTTTCAAGGGCCAAAACCATTGGATCTGAGGGAGCTCTAACACCACAGTCCCTTTGAAACTCCGGATGCTCTCGGAGATAGAAAAACATATCAGCATATATTGTCTCATCCCATTTCTTTTCTCTTCTTAAAAACAACATCAATTGCAGTAAAGTATCATACTCCAGACTCCCATTTACAGGCCATTTCTCTCCACCATCTAATTTATATAATGGCCACCACCGGGTACAAAATTTAATTAGAGTCTTTTGATTTGTTGACCCTCCTGGGGGGCCTCCAATTTCCCCCCAGTGGGCAAGTATACAACCAAGTGGGCTGTGTCTTGGGATCTCACTACTTTGTCTCCCTCCCATTTTACACAATACAACACAGTACTTTCTTTTTACAGCACACAGAACACAAAACAAATGCAAATACAACTACAACAATAATGACCGGTCCTTAGCACACAGTTATTGGCCACACACACTCAGCCACACATTCAAAACCTCTAGTACTTTATGTTCTTTAGGGACCCTCTTGGCCCCTCACACACTTAAACGATACTTATAATTCCCTTTGGGACCCCCCTGGTCCCACACTACAGACAATGTTCATGATACATAAACAATGCTTATAGTTACCTTTGGGACCCCCCTGGTCCCAACCCAAGAGCTCTTTTACCTAGGGGTGCAATAAATGCCTCTCTCCCGCGCAGGGCGTCCCCTCGCGACTTACGGAGCTACCCCTTTCATAGAAGCATACCTTCTCTGTGCTGGCAGTCTTGTCTGTCCCTGCAGCGATCTGATGAGCAGTGGAGCTCTCCTCGAGAATTTCTCGGCGGGCCCTGAGAGGTCCGGCTCCTCAGCAGGTCCTGCAGCCAAACAGAGTCGTCCTGCCGCGGTCGCCAAATTGACTTAGAGAATGACACACAAGAGACTCAGTAAGTTTCTTGTATTATGCTTCTGTTCTGGCCCCTGACACAGGTAGAATCATTTCAAAAGACCTGTGTGTCTTCAGAGAGTTTTGGGCAAGCTTTTATACAAAAAGTTATCTGTCTATAATGACAGGGGTCCAGATGCTTCCTATCTATACAAAGCTTATCTATCCAGATGCTTCCTATCTATACAAAGCTTATCTATCTAAAAGAGCAGAAGTACACATATCATGCAGGTGTCCTTTATCTTATACAAAAGATCATCTTGTCCAAGACTAACAGATGTAAATCACTGAAAAATCCTGCTATTCCTTATCTATCCAAAGGCTGTCTGCCAACCCCTCTCCCCCTCCCTGCATTCCAGCATTTCAGCTAACAAGCAGAAAATTCTTATCAACTCTGTTATTCTGTTAATGAGACTTTTCTGTTCATCAGGGGGAGGGGGACGTTGTGATTGTGTGGACCTCTGTGCAGCTGTAGGGGTCTGTGGTGTGTGTGGGGGTGGTCGTGGGCTAGGGCAGAGGTGTGCAGGGTCGCTGGGCATCGTCTGTGCTGTTCTGGGAGGGGTCTGTGCGGTTGCGGGGCCGCGGGTGGGGTTGGGGTGGGGGGCTCGGTGGGGTTCCTTGTGCTGCTGAATCCCCCTGCTCGGGGCAGCTGCAGGCACCCATTCCTCCCGCTCTCCCTTACCTTCCCTGCTCGCTGCTGCCTTGTGGGGGCTGCTGTGGCCAGCAGGGGTCGTGGGCAGCGTGGGGGCTGGGGTGCAGCAGAGGCTTCTCTGGGGGGGGCTCTGGGGGGTTGGAGCCTTTTTGCTGGCAGCTGCTGTGCTAAAGGGCAGTGCCTGGGCTGTGAGCCAGGCTCAGGGGGGAGCCCAGGCTATGCCCTGACTGTACCCAGGCTGTGCCCAGGCAGTGCCCAGGTTATGCTTTGGCAGTGCCCAGGTTATGCTTTGGCTGTGCTCAGGCTATTCCCTGGCTGTGTCCTGGTTCCTGATGTCAGTGATGAGGCAGATGATGCTTTTCAGACCACTCCTTATACCTCACCCCACACCCCAGGGCAGGAGTCACCTGAGCTCTCACTCCCTCTCTGTGCCCCCCTTCATCAGTTGCTGCGTGAGGGGGCTGCAGGGTCCCTCCCCACCCCTCCTCTGTAAGCCTCTCCCTTGGCTTGAGCCCTCCAGCTGATCCCAGCCTTTAGCCTCGGGGCCCTTCCATTCTTGTGCTCCTGCTTCCAGCCCAGGTCCCTTCGAGGCTTCCTCAGTTACCACATTTATTTTCCCCTCCCAGGGCCACAGGACAGCAAAGACTCCAGGGACAGGGATGGGCTGGGAATGAGGGAATGGCCTGGGGATGGTCAGGCAGGTGTTAGGCCTTGTCCCCCACCAAAGGGGAAGGGATCCAGTGCCCAGCTGGAAGCTGTGTGTGCAGGAAGTGCCAGAACCTGGGAGCACTGCAGGGGACCAAAGGAGTGAATTGTGCTGCAGCTCTGCATGTGGCAGCTGGGAGATGAGCAGCAGCCCCTGGGCACTGTGCCCTCCCATCCAACCTCATCTTCACTTTGGGGATGTGGGGTGGCAGCTCCAGGAAAACTGCAGAGAGAAAGGGGCAGGGAGAGAAGGCAACAAAAAACCCTTCCAGCTGAGGCTCTTTATGCTGCATGTGTGTGTGGATGGTGCTGGAGCTGCACCTGCTGTGTGTGTCTGTGGGCAGTGTGGTAGCTGGCAGCTGCCAGGCGGCTGCTGTGCTGAAGGGCAGCAGCTGGGCTGAGGGCCAGGCGCGGGGGGGAGCTGTGGGCAGGCTGTGTGCTGGGTGCCGTGGGGGTTTGAGGCGTGGGTGCTGTGCTGAGCCTGAGCTTGGGAGCGCCTGGGGCTGGTGTCAGCTGTGGGGCGGTTTGGCTGTGCTGGGGGTGGTGGCATCCAAGGCCTCTGTGCTCTGCAAGCTCTTGAGGCACAAAGATTCCCTGGGGGGTTGCAGAGTGATTCTCAGTTTCTCTGCAGGCCTCCTGAGCACAGAAAGGCTCAGGGCAGGAGGAGCTTCTGCTGATGGTTGTTTTGTTCAGCCTTGGGTGTTGGATCAGTGTCTTGGCTCAGTTTGGTCCTTTCTCTTGTGGCCAAGTTGAGGTCCCTTTGGTTTTGGCAGCTGAGCACAGCTTGAGGCTTTTGCTGCAATGGTTTTTGTGCTGGCAGCATTGTGTGCTGCCAGCTGGAGTGCTGTGTGCAGCTGTGGTGCCCCCAAGAGGGGCAGGAGGTTGAGCTGTTGGAGGGGGTACATAGGAGGCCCTGGGGGTGGTGGGAGGGCTGTGGCAGCTCCCCTGTGGGGGTTGGCTGTGAGAGTTGTGTCTGTTGAGGCTGTGGGGAGAGGTTGGAGCAGCCTTGTAGCTGCTGGGGGCTGCAGGAGAGCTGGGGAGGGACTTTTGTGAGGGGCTGGGAGTGATGGGCTGAGGGGGAGTGATGGGCTGAGGGGGAGTGGACTGAAGGTTGAGGAGGGCAGATTTGGAGTGGGGCTTGGGAGGAAATAGTTTGGAGTGGGGGTGATGAGAGCCTGGAGCAGGTTGGGCAGGGAGGTGCTGGCTGCCCCCTCCCTGGAGGTGCTGAGGGTGGGGTTGGATGAGGGCTTGAGCAGCGTGGTGTGGTGGAAGGTGTCTGTGGGCATGGCAGGGGGTTGGAGCTGTCTGATCTTTGGGGTCCCCTCCAGGGCAAAGCATTCTCTGAGTGTTTCAATTTGGACACTTAGCAGAAGTGCAATGAAGGGAACTTGAAATAAGCAAAGTTGTGAAACTGGCTCTGAGCCTGGGGGCTGGGTGTGAGCTTATTTGGTGGTTCTTAGCTTGGGAGCTGCATCTGAGCTTGGGATCTGGGTCTGCATTGGGATCTGGCTGCAGGCCTGGGGGCTGGCTCCGAGCTTAGTGGCTGATTCTTGAGCTTGCTGTCTGCATCTGAGCTTTGGGTCTGGTTCTGCACTTCTGATCTGGCTGTGAGCTTGGGGCTGGGCCTGAGCTTGGGAGCTACTTCTGAATGTGGCATCTGGGTCTGAGCTTGAGGGCTTGGTCTGAGCTTTGGAGCTGCTTCTGAACATGGGAGCTGGATCTGAACTTGGGAAATGGTTCTGAGCTTATCTACTGGTTCTTGAGCTTGGGATCTGGTTCTGCACTTTTGATCTCTCTCTGAGCTTAGGGGCTGGCTCTGCATATTTGATCTGAATCTGAGCTTGGGAGCTGGTTCTGCACTTCTGGGTTTGACCTTGGGAGCTGGTTCTAGAGCTTGTGGTCTGGCTCTGACATTATTTGCTTGTTCTTTAGCTTGGTAGCTGCATCTGAGCTTGGGATCTGGTTCTGCACTTCTGATCTGCTTGTGAGCTTGGGGGCTGGCTGTGAACTTTGGAGGTGGGTCTGAGCTTGGGTGCTGCTTCTGAGCGATTTTCTTGAGGTTGGTAGCTGTGTCTGAGCTTGGGATCTGGGTCTGCATTTTGATCTGAGTCTGAGCTTGGAGGCTGGATTGGATCTTGATGGCTGCTTCTGACCTGGCTTGATGGCCGCACCCAAAGAGTGGCTGTCAATGGCTCCATGTCCCAGTGGAGGCCAGTGACAAGCGGAGTCCCTCAGGGATCAGTCCTGGGACCTCTCTTGTTCAACATCTTTGTGGGGGACATGGACAGTGGCATTGAGTGCACCCTCAGCAAGTTTGCTGATGACACCAAGCTGTGTGGTGCAGCAGACACGCTGGAGGGAAGGGAGGCCATCCAGAGGGACCTTGACAGGCTGGAGAGGTGGGCACAAGCCAACCTCATGAAGTTCAATAAGAGCAAGTGCAGGGTCCTGCATCTGGGTCGAGGCAATCCCAGGCACAAATACAGGCTGGGCAGTGACTGGCTGGAAAGTAGCCCTGAAGAGGGAGACTTGGGGGTGCTGGTGGACAAAAAGCTCAACATGAGCTCTCAGTGTGCACTTGCAGCCCACAAAGCCAATCAGATCCTGGGCTGCATCAGGAGAAGTGTGGCTAGCAGGTCGAGGGAGGTGATCCTCCCCCTCTACTCAGCCCTGGTGAGACCCCACCTGGAGTACTGTGTCCAGTTCTGGAGCCCTTATTACAAGAGGGATGTGGAGGTGCTGGAACGTGTCCAGAGAAGGGCCACAAGGATGATCAGAGGGCTGGAGCACCTCTGCTATGAGGACAGACTGAAGGAGTTGGGGCTGTTCAGTCTGCAGAAGAGAAGGCTCCGAGGTGACCTAATTGTCGCCTTCCAGTATCTGAAAGGGGCCTACAGGAAGGCTGGGGAAGGACTTCTCAGGATATCAGGTAGTGATAGGACTAGGGGGAATGGAATGAAGCTGGAGGTGGGGAGATTCAGGCTAGATGTGAGGAGGAGGTTCTTCACCATGAGAGTGGTGAAACCCTGGAATGCGTTGTCCAGGGAGGTGGTCGAGGCCCCGTCTCTGGGGGTGTTTAAGAGCAGGCTGGATGAGGCTCTGTCCAGCCTGATCTAGTGTGGGGTGTCCCTGCCCATGGCAGGGGGATTGGAACTAGATGATCCTCGTGGTCCCTTCCAACCCTGAATGAAACTATGAAACTATGAAACCTTGCAATGTTGTTCTGAGCCTGGGGGCTGCATCTGAGCTTGGGATCTGGTTCTGCACTGTTGATCTCAGCCTGAGCTTGGGGGCTGGCTCTGAGATTAGGATGTGGTTCTGAGCTTGGGAAGATGTTCTGAGCATAGGAGCTGGGTGTGAGCTACTCAGCTGGGTGTGAGCTTGGCCCCTGCCTTGAATTTAAAATGTGAGAGTTCAGCCAGTTGGAAGTTGAAGCTGAGCTGCTTTGCACTGCAGTGCTTCAGAGTTTGTGATGCTCCAAAGGCAGATCTCAAAGAGCTGCTGCAAGAGTTGAGCTGAAGTGGCACAGTGCCCTGCAGAGGCAAAAGCTTTTCCCTGCCAGTCAGCCATTGGAATCATCTCCCCAGGGCAGTGGTGGATTGCCCTGCAGGGCAGAGTTGGAAGGCTCAGCTTGGCAGGGGGCTGGGCCAGCTCCTTTCCAGTCCAGTGTCAGCTGGCAAGGTTGGAGCAGCTGAGCCTTGGGGTCCCTTGCAGCCTGGCATTGTGTGGCAGCAGAGCTGTGCTGCTGGTTTTGAGGGCACTTGGAAAGCTTCTGGAGCATTTGTGCAGAGTGTGCAAGACATCCCTGAGCCTAGCAACTCCCTCAGCTCTCTTGAGAATGAACTCTGCAGAGCTGGAAGAGCTTTCCAGGAATTTGGCAGAGGTTTGGAGGAGCTTGGAAGGGATTTTGGTTCTTCTCCTCCTTGTCCTCTTCCTTGTCCTCCTCTGCCTCATCTTTTTCCTGCTCTCCCTGGAAGCTGCCCTTAGACTCCTAGAATCCTGGAGTGGTTTGGGTTGTCAGGGAGCTGCAAAGGTGCTGCAGTCCAAGCCCCTCTGCAGTCAGCAGGGACATCCTGCACTAGATCAGGTTGCCAAGAGCCGTGTCCAGCCTCACCTTGAACCTCTCCAGGGCTGGGCCCTCAAGCCCCTCCCTGGGCAACCTGTTGCAGTGTTCCAGCAGCCTCCTGGTGCAGAACTTGTTCCTCACCTCCAATCTCAATCTGCTCTGCTCTAGTTTGAAGCCATTGCCTCTGGTGCTGTCCCTGCAGGCTTTGCAAACAGTCCCTCTGCAGCCTTCTTGTAGTCCCCTTCAGGTACCAGAAGGTCCCTCTTAGGTCTCCCCAGAGTCTTCTCTTCTCCTCTCCAGGCTGATCACCCCCAGCTCCCTCAGCCTGTCCTGGTAGCAGAGCTGCTCCAAGCCCCTGATCATTTTTGTGTCCCTCCTCTGGGCCCTCTCCATCAGGTCCCTGTCCTTCCTGTGTTGAGGGCTCCAGAGCTGGCTGCAATGCTGCAGGTGAAGTCTCAGCAGAGCCAAGTGCCAGGATGGCCTCTGTCCATCTCCGGCCATGCTGCTTTTGGTGCAGCCCAGGCTGTCCTTGGCCTTGTGGGCTGCAGGCTCCCCCTGTCTGTTCCTGTCCAGCTTCTTGTCCAGCAGCCCCCCCAGTCCTTTTCTGCAGGGCTGCTTCCTATCCCCTCCTCCCCCAGCGTGTCCTGATTGTGAGGATTGTGCCAGGCCAGGGGCAGGACCCTGCCCTTGCTCTTGTTGAAGCTCAGGAGGTTGCCCTGGGCCCCCTCTGCAGCTTGTCCCCTTGTGCTCCTCCAACTTGTTCTGCTGGGTATTGTCTTAGGTTTCAGGATGCAGAGAGGCTCTCTTTGAACCTTGTGAAAGGAGTTGATGCCAAGCTGTGGCCAGAGGGTTGGATAGAATTGGGCAGTTTCCATGGCTGTGCTGTTCAGAGCTGCATCCTACAGTGCAAAGCATCCAATCCACAACAATCCATAGTGCGCCTGGGCCACGGGAGCCAAGTAACCTCCCTAGGCCAAAGCTTCCTCCAGAGCTCCACCAAAGCAGGCCAGAACCCCAGGCCCCAAATGCCTTCCCCCTCCCCCATGCCTCTCTGCCCCTCCTCCCCCATACCCAAGAGCTGCAGTTACAGATTCTGGTAGGCAGCTCCCAGGTGAGCCAGGCCACTGCAGGCCGCAGTTGGCAGCATTGCCAAGGCCTCAAAGCTCCTCTGTAGAGAGAGATCCCAGAAGCTGTTGCTGGGAGCAGAGAGGAAGGGCAAAGGAGGTTGGAGATCCTGTGCTGTTCCTTTGTAGAGATTGAGTGCAGGCCTTGTGGGAATGAACTAAGCTAGATGACACTTTGTGGTGTCCCTCTGGACTCTGCTGTCCCTTCTGAAGGTCTCTACTGTCTGGTGTAAGACATCCGAGTGCCTTCCACCCACCACAGGGATTCTCTTCCATGCTCTCATCCAGGGGCTTCTGTTGGGCCCTGCTGGCTGTGTAGATCAGCCCTGGTGATGTTGTAGGACCCTGGGGACTCTGAGAGGGCAGCAAGTGAGTGGAGATGGAGCAATTGATGGAGAGATGGAGGGTGAAGGCTGCAGGGGGTGGGAGGGCTTAGTTCAGCAGCTGTGAGGCTCTGCCTGGCTCCTACCTGCAATGGTGCTGGCAGCAGCTGACCCCAGAAGCTCAAAGTCCCAAATCCTGCCTGGCTCAGGACAGTCCCCTGACCCCTCCTGACATCCAGCACAGCCCAAGCAGACACTCAGGGCTCCTGCCCACACAGGCCTGCCGTCCCCCATGGCAGGAGTCACCTGAGGTCTCACTCCCTCTCTGTCCCCCTTCCTCTCATCAGTTGCTGCCTGAGGTGTCTGCAGGGTCCCTCCCCAGCCCTCATCTGTAACCCCCCTTGGCTTGGTGCTGTTCTTTCAGCCCTCCAGCTGATCCCAGCCTTTAGTCTCAGGCCCCTTCCATCCTTGTGCTGCTGCTTCCAGCCCAGTTCCTTAGATGCTTCCTCAGCCACAGCATTTCCCACTCCACCCTTCCAGCTGAAGTGGCAGTGGAGGTGGGGGACACAGGGCCATGGGACAGCCAAGGTAGTAGGGACATGGATGAGCTGGGAATGAGGGAAAGGCCTGGGGATGGTCAGGCAGGAATTAGGCCTTGTCCCCCCAAAAAGGGGAGAGGATCCAGGGCCCAGGTGGCAAATGTGTGTGCAGGGAATGGCAGAATCTGGCAGCATTTTAGGAGGTGAAAGGAGTGAATTGTGCTGCAGCTCTGCCTGTGTCAGCTGGGAGATGAACAACAGCCCATGGGCACTGTGCCCTCCCATCCAACCTCATTTTCTCTTGGGGATGTGGAGTGGCAGCTCCAGGGAACTGCAAAGAGCAAGCTGAGAGAAATGGTCAGGGAGAGAAGGAAGCAAAACCCTTTCCACTGAGTGTCTTTGGGCTGCAGGTGTGTGAAGGGTGCTGGAGGTGTGAGGTTTGGGCAGGAGCCAGAGACTCCTCCAGCATCTCAATGAGGGCTGAAGAGGTTTAGCAAGAAGCTGAGCAAGTCCCTTCCCCCTTTGATGCACCTCCAGAAAGCATGAAGCTCCCTTTGTGTGTGTCCTGAGGGCTGCTGTGGTCTTCTCTTGGGGAGTAAGCAGCAGAGAGGTGTGTTCAGGGCAAAGGTGAGCACAGAGTGAGTGTGATAGGGCTAGGGCTAGGGAGGAGATCTGTGGCCAGAGCAAGATGTGCTGTCAAATGCAGCTGCAGGCAGCAGAGGCCTGGGCAGGCAGTGGGAGGAAGCTTTAGGGAAGGCCTGGGAGAGGCTGTGTGGAGGCAGCTGTGTTGTGGTGCTGGCCTGCAGCTGTGTGCTGGGGGCTGTGTGCTGGGCAAGGAGCTGAGTGTGCACTTGTTGAGGCCTCCCATCTTGATCAGCCCTGGCTGTGTGCTGTGGCTGTGCTGCTGGGCTTGGGAGCTGCCCCCAGCAAGGCTGAGCTGTGCTGCCTGGTCCTGGGCAGTGCTGAGCCATCCCTTGCAGGTCAGTGCTCTCCTCTGAGCCCTTTGTTTCTTTGTGGCAGGAGTTGTATCCCTCTCTCTCCATCATCCCTGCCCCTGTGTGCTGTGGACAAGCAGAGTTTGCAGATCTGCCCCTTGGAGCAGGCCAGCAGGTAAATAATCCAGAATGGGGCAACAGCAGGACCCCAGTCTCCAGCATCCCAGATTCCCAGGGTAACTCCCATACTCCTCCATCTCCTCCTACCCACCTCATTTCACCCCTCCAGGGGCTCTGAGGCACATCAGGCATTAAAGTTTGGAAACTCCCTAGGCTTGTGGGGTTAGTTGTGTGTCAGGAGGTGGTGTTTGGGATTGGGATTTGGAGGGTGGTGGGAGA
This sequence comes from Melanerpes formicivorus, assembly GCF_026170545.1. Taxonomy (NCBI): domain Eukaryota; kingdom Metazoa; phylum Chordata; class Aves; order Piciformes; family Picidae; genus Melanerpes; species Melanerpes formicivorus. Next base: position 515,809 of record NW_027142530.1, read on the forward strand.
TTGATGGTGGTTTGGTCTTCCTTGTTCAGTGCTGCTGCCTCCATTGTCTGAGCCAGGGGAGATCAAAGGACAGGGCCTGGGCCGGGAACCACCCTGCCAATGCCACCAGGCTCGAGGAGAGTGGGACAAGACCACTTGTAAGCCCCAGGGTACCTCAGGGCACTGATCATAGGAACCTGGGGTCTCAGCACAGGTATCGGAGGTCTGTGCCCACACTGTGGCAGAAACTGAAGGTTTGAGGTCCCCTCTGCATTCTCTTCTCCAGCTGGGAGTTGGGAGTCAGGGAGTGTCATGACCCAGGCAGGATCTGAGGGTTTGAGGTCCTGGGCTCAGGTGCTCCCATCTTCCATATTGCACAGCTGTGACCCCTCCCTCCCACAGTATGGCCTCACAGAAGGACCCAGAGAAAAGCTGGGAGGAGAAGCAGCACCCAGAGATCAAGTTGGAGATGCACATTTGCATTCCCAAGGTAGAGGAGGATGAGAAGGTAGAGGACAAGATGGAGGATGGTGATACTGAGCAGAATGATGACTATGATGATGATGAGTATGGAGAAGAGGATAGCCATGAGGATGAAGGTGATGAGGAAGAGGAGGAAAAGGAATTTGCAGAGGAGGATGAAGCCAGAGCAGGTCCCTCTGTGCCACCCAAGCAGCTGAATCAGTGCCCTGAGTGTGGGCAGAACTTCCCACCTGGCTCAGAGCAGGTGAAGCACCACTGCCCTGACCCTGGCCCCCGGCCCTTCGTCTGTGGTGACTGTGGCAAGAGGTTCAGCAAGAGCTCTGAGCATCTCCAGCATTGCTGCACCCACACCGGTGAGAGGCCATACAGCTGTGCTGAGTGTGGCAAGACCTTCACTCACAGGTCATCTCTCACCCAGCACTACTATGTGCACAGCACTGAGAAGGCCTTCATCTGCAGGGACTGTGGCAAGAAATTCAAACGTCGCTCCAGGCTCACCATCCATCGCCGCATCCACACTGGAGAGCATCTGTTCCCCTGTGCTGAGTGCGGCAAGAGCTTCACCACGAGCACGGATTTCATCCAGCATCAACTCATCCACAGCGGTGAGAGGCCGTATAGCTGTGCCGACTGCGGCAAGAGCTTCACCCGGAAGGGAAACCTCACACATCACCGTCGTGTGCACACTGGCGAGAAGTCTTTCAGCTGTGATGAGTGCGGCAAGGCCTTCAGACGCGGGAGCACGCTCACTCAGCACCACCGCACCCACACCGGTGAGAAACCTTTCATTTGTGCTGACTGTGGCAGACGCTTTAGCCGGAGCCAATTTCTCATTTGCCACCGCCGCACCCACACCGGTGAGAAGCCATTCACTTGTGCTGATTGCGGTAGGAGCTTCACCAAGAAGCGATCCCTCAGCAATCACCGCTGCACCCACAACTGAGAGCAGCCTGCACTAGAGGGGAGGCATAAATCCGCCTAGAATCTCTTGGGTAATCGTGACCCCTCTGATAGGGCCTTTCCAGCACCAAAATCATCCCTTTTTCCTTTGCCCTTCTCAGGGACTGGGGACACCAGCAGCAACAAACACCTCCTGCCCTTCTGAACACCAATTATTGCTAATGAGAACAATTACAGTGCTGAGTCGGCACAGCTGGAGCTCCCAGTGGAGCTGGGCAGGGCTTTGCCAGGGTCTGTCTGGTTCTTCCCCAATGCTTTGTGTCTCCCTGGGGTAAGAACCTCTCTGTACATTCACCAATCATGTCAATAAAACCCAAAAGTTACCCAAATCCTGTCTGTTTGCTTTTATTTCTGACATTCCTGCCTCAATGCCCAAATTTTGGGGGCATTTGCTCCCAAGGGATGGGGTGGAGCTGTGTGCCCAGTTCAGGGAGGGGAAAATGAGGTTCTCAGAAGAGTCTTGAGGGTCATCTCAGAGGCATTCTTCAGGGGCTTTCAGGTGATCTTAGGTGTTTGGGATTTGGATAGTCCTAGGACTGACTTTTGGGATCTTTGGAGGGTGTAGGGGGAAGCTGATGGAGATCTTTGGAAGAGCTCAGAAAGCTTCTGTTGGCTTTCCGCTTGGGCTGGAACAGGAGGAAGAGCTGAGAAGAGGTTAAGCTGCCTGTTCCACCCCAAAACAGAAGTGAGAGAAAAGTAAAACACAGAGGAACCAAAAAACTCTCTGGGTTGAGATAAGGACTTGAGATAAAATCAAAAGAGTTGAATCCAAAGGAGATCCCATAATGCACACTGACCTGAGGCTGTTTGCAGAAAGAAGCACAGCAGTCAGCAGCAGCAGTCAGGAGTTCAACCCCTGCAGCCCTCCCCCTCAGCAAAGAGCCAGCACCTGAGAGCCAGAACCCAACAGCAGCAACCAGAACAGGAAGCCTCCTCTTCTCCAGGCTAAGCAACCTTAGTTTCCCTCAGCTTCTCCTCATAGGGCTTGTACTCCAAACCCCTCCCCAGCTTTGTTGCCCTTCTCTGGACACCTTCCAGAAAAAAAGAAGTGCAGAGGGAAAAAGGGTTGGTGGCTGAGCAAAAAGAAACAGAAAGAATAAAAACAATGGGTGCCTGAGAAACAAGAAGTGCAGGGAATAAAGGGATTGGTGTCAGAGAAAAAGGAGGCACAGAGAAAAAAGGGTTGCTGCCTGAGGAAAAAAAAAAATAGTAGAGGAAAAAATGTTTGGTGTGTGAGAAAAAAGAAGCACAGAGGAAAACAGAGTTGGTGCCCAAGAGAACAGAAGCACAGGGAATAAAAGGGTTGGTGAACGAGAAAAAGGGAGCACAGAGAATAAAAGGGTTGGTGCTCGAGAGAAAAGAAGAGCAGAGGGAAAAATGGTTGGTGCTCAAGAAAAAAGAAGTACACAGAAAAATGTGTTGGTGCTGAAAGAAAACAAGAGCAGAGAATAAAAGGGTTGGTGCCTGAGGAAAAAGACTTGCAGGGAAAAAAAATGGTTGATGCCTGAGAGAAAAAAATCACAGAAAAAATGTGTTGGTGCCCAAGAAAAAAGAAGTGCAGGGGGAAAAAGGGTTGGTTGTGGGAAGAGGGATGTTTTCAGATAGCTTGAGAAGACTATAGGGAAGATTTGCCTTTGCTCAAATTAGAGAGAGCTGTGTTTTGTCTTTGACTCTGAGAGAAGCTGGGCAGCATTTGGTGGGATGTGTTAAAACATTGTTTTGTTGTTTTGACCTATTGTCAGCCTGTGGTGGGCTATGCCCATCCTGGAAAAAAAGAGGGGAGGAGGGCTCCTGAGAGTTTTTTTGCCCTCCCTGGGGGGTGTGTTTCCTCCCCTGGGAAACTGACTTGGTCTGTTCCACTTCCCCCTCCTTGTCCAGCAGGGGTATAAGATGGAGGAGAATTGCAGGCATTGCTCTCTTTCCTGCTGCTTCCACACTCTGCAAAGGACTGGTTCTGTATCTCATCATTTTTTTTTCCTTTTCCTCTCCTTCTCCCATCCATCCTTGTTCCTTACCCTTCTGAACCCTGCCTGTCATTGTTACATAAATATATCTATATATACTGTTTAAAGAAAAATCCTTTGCCTCTTTACTTCCAAGCTGAACCCAAATTATTTCTTGGTGGATTTGCTCTCTCTGTTGGGGAAGGGGATTCTCAGCCTTGCCCCCATCTGAGCTTTTAAGCCCCAGTTAAGGCTCAAACCACCACAACACCTTAATGACAGGCATGCCAGTAGAGAATGACCAATTGAGATGTGACACCTGTGCCTGCTGATAGACCAGAGAACCTTGCTGTGCAACGTAATAAACGTCTTTGCCTGCTTACATCCTGTCCTGGAAACATTGCTCGAGGTAATTAAAACATCTAAACTATTACAAATGGTGACCCCGAACGTTTGCCTTGACCAACTATTCATTATGACTCTCACTTGCACCATCAAGAAGACATTTTGCTTTTAAGGACTGTGGAGATGCTCCTGTTTGTCAGTGCCACTAATGGTGGCTATTGGATTAGTCTCTGTGAGATTAATCTGTCTGCCTTTATGCCGGTGACGTTCCCTGATTCGCCAGACGTTATGGATGTGCTATACGTCTAAGACAAGGCGAGGTACACCTGATTACGAGTAATTAATTATATTGGAGATTATAGACGTGCTATATGTCTAAGATAAGGCGAGGTACATCTGATAGAATAGAATAGACTAGAATAGAATAGACCAGGTTGGAAGAGACCTTCAAGATCATCGCATCCAACCTATCATCCAACGCCACCTAACAAACGAAACCATGCAACCAAGCACCCTGTCAAGTCGCCTCCTGAACACCTCCAATGATGGTGACTCCACCACCTCCTCGGGCAGCCCATTCCAATGGGCAATCACTCTCTCTGTGTAGAACTTCCTCCTAACCTCCAGCCTAAACCTCCCCTGGTGCAGCCTAAGACTGTGTCCTCTTGTTCTGGTGCTGGTTGCCTGGGAGAAGAGACCAACCTCTGCCTGTCTACAACCTGCCTTAAGGTAGTTGTAGACAGCAATAAGATCACCCCTGAGTCTCCTCTTCTCCAGGCTAAGCAACCCCAGCTCCCTCAGTCTTCTCATAGGGCTGTGCTCCAAACCCCTCACCAACTTTGTTGCTCTTCTCTGGACATGTTCCAGCAAGTCAACATCCTTCCTAAACTGAAGGGCCCAGAACTGGACACAGGACTCAAGGTGCGGCCTAACCAGTACAGTGTACAGGGGCAGAATGACCTCCCTGCTCCTGCTGGCCACACTGTTCCTGATGCAGGCCAGGATGCCATTGGCCTTCTTGGCCACCAGGGCACACTGCTGGCTCATGTTCAGCCTACCATCAACCAGTACCCCCAGGTCCCTCTCTGCCTGGCCACTCTCCAGCCACTCTGACCCCAGCCTGTAGCACTGCATGGGGTTGCTGTGGCCAATGTGCATATATATATTGGGTGGTGGTGAAAAAAAGTTCAGTTCTCCCACACATACAAAAACCATGGCTGAGTCAGTCAGAGGAGCAGATGGAAAAGAGCTATGTTGACAAGCAGAATGAAATGTGATGAGTATATACACAATATAAAGTATTTACAGTATAAACAAAGGTATACAGCAAAGAATGTGACACAGAAAAACCTCCATCGAGGAGGGTCCCCCCAAAAACTCCTTTTCCCCCTTCCTCCCTTTTTTCCCATAAGGGGTTAGAGAGAGAGGAAGGAATTATTGGGGAAATTCTGTCAGTTCAAAGCCCATGCTAAGGGAAGAAAACAAAAGAATTAGTTTCATATCTCATTAGTTGAAGGTCAGCCAAGCACAGAGAGAGAAGCAGTTGTCCAGGCAGATGGAGTCACCATCCCTGGATATATTCAAGAGGGGATTGGATGTGGCACTCGGTGCCATGGTCTAGTCATGAGGTCTTGGGTGATAGGTTGGACTTGATGATCTCTGAGGTCTCTTCCAACCTTGCTGATACTGTGATTCTGTGACTGAAACAGACAGACTGACTGAGAAAAACAGACTGAGACTCAAACTAAACTAAAACTAAAATTTAAAGTTGCATTCTCACTGACCTACCGATCTGTGTAGCCTAAACCGGTCACATATTGGCTGTTAGGCATTGCCTGGTACCCCTGTGTCATGCTGGTTTAAAACATCCTTGCTGGATAGTAGTCTAAGGCTGATTTGCCTCACTGTGTCAGTGACTGCAGTGACTTCTCCTCCAGTGAGCTCTCAGCCACCCTCCCAGTCCAGGCAGACTTGAAGCTCTCTCTGCCTTCCTCCTCTCCCTGAGATCCTCTGGCAGTGTCCTCAGTCCTGCTGTGCTGTGCAGAGGAGATGCTCCTGGCCAGAGCTGTCTCCTGCAGCGCTGCCTGCTTGCCAGCAGCTCCCTCCAACCCAGGAGCCTGGCCTGGCTCAGCAACAGAGGACTAGCCCAAGGCATTTAAAGGAGCCCTCTGGTGGCCTTGTTGGCAAGTTCATGAACCTCAGAGACTGAGAACCAGTACCCGAGTACCCCCAGGTCCCTCTCTGCCTGGCCGCTCTCCAGAATGTGCAGATATATATTGGCTGTAAGGTATTGCCTGATACCCCTGTGTCATCCTGGTTTAAAACATCCTTGCTGGATAGTAGTCTAAGGCTGTGACTGGAATCTCAGGAGTAATGTGATCTACTGTATTCTGATTGTCCCTTGGTACTCCGCTCAGGTAAGGCCACAGCTCAAGTGTGGTGTCCAGTTTTGGGCACCTCAATCCAAGAGAGATGTGGAGATGCTGGAGCCAGTGCAGAGGAGGGCAGGGAAGCTGGGGAAGGGCCTGGAGAATAAATTCTGATGAAGAGTGACTGATGGAGGCTGAGGGAAGACCTCGTGGCTCTCTACAGGTGCCTGAAAGGACATTGTGGAGAGGCACTGATGTTGGTCTCTTCTCACAGGTAATTAGCAGTAGAACAAGGGGGAACAGCCTCAAGCTGCAACAGGGGAGGCTTGGAGTGGACAGTATGAAATACTTTTTGTCACTGAAAGAGTGATCAGGGAATGGAATGTGCTACCCAGGGAGGTGATGGAGTCCCCAGTCCTGGATGTATTTAAAGGTGGTTTGGATGTGGTGCTTGGAGATTCGATTCATGAGTGACCCTTGCAGAGTAGGGTTCTGGATGGGACTTGGTGATCCTGAGTCTTTTGCAACCTGAATGTTTCTGTGAGTCTGTGACACTTCTACCAATTTCTAAGACTGTTAGTGATTCTGTTTGCTGTTTATAGCCAGTAGTTTATTGTCCCTGTGCTGGTAGATGGCATCTTACATGTGCCTCACTTGCTGAAACTTCATCTTCTGTTCACTCTGCTAGGGTTGTTCTTGGAGGGGTTTGCACTTCAGAGGCTGTGTAGACTTAATTTGTCTTCTAAAATCTGTTTGTGCATTCATCCCAGCTATTGAAGGAAAGAGTTGAAGGCATGGGACAGTGTAGGAGAGGCTGCAGTAAGGATGGCCAAGGGCTCTGGCAAGGCTGAGAGGCCCAACAGGACCAAGACCTTTGTCCCCTTGGCTCTGGCACTTGCCTCTGCCACCAAGGCCTGTGAGGAGAAACTTTGCTTTGAGGCTTTGAGGTTTTTCTAGTCCAAGGGCAGTGGTCAGGGCTTGGCCTTTCTGCTTCCTAGACCAAAGGCAAGTTTTCCTCCCCTGTACTTTGCCTTTGTCTCCCTGCAATCCTGGCCTCTAACAAGCTGCTCTAATGAGTCCCTGGGGAGCCTTTGTCAGTAACAAGCCTCAGTGAGGCCAATCAGTGCTTCAAGGTACTTTGGAGTTTCCTTCTGCCTTGGACTTCTTGAGAGGCTTCTTGGCAGTACCTTGGCAGAGTCTCCTGGCAGTACCTAAGGATGATGTAATCAGCCCCAAATACTCCATGGGGCTCATTAAATACTGCTGAACCTCTAATTATTGCCATGGTTTCTGCAGCTAATTGGAGAGGTTTTTATTACACAAAGCATCTGATAAAAATTATTTTTAAAGGTGCATTTCATTCCTTTTTCAGCAGGAGTTGTCTCTTTGCAAGCAAACCACAGCAAAATCTGACAAGGTCCTACCCTGGTTGCTGCTCATCCTCACTCCCCACTGCACCCAGCAGAGCCCAGAGCCATAGGTGAGGGACAGGATCTGACTTGCCAGGGGCTGGGGGTCAGGGCTTGGCCCTTTGGATCAATGAAACCCCTCCAGGTTTCCTCAGCAGCAGAGCCACCTTGAGCTGCTTGTCCTGGCCTGTTAACACTGCCTCAGTTCTCTGCTCTCACCACAGCCTGGTGATGCTTCAGTGCCTCCAGTAATGCTTCCCTTGCATCCACTGTCTCCTTCTGCTCTAACCAGACCCTGGGGACCCTTTCCCAGTATGCTTCACTGGGACCCATTAAGAGTAGAAGAAACTTCAGAGTTTGAATCTGACTTTGACTTGTGGAGAGGTTTCATCAGCTTCCTCTCAGTCCCTGAGGTTCATGGACTCGGCACCAAAGCCAGCAGAGGGCTCCTTTAAATGCCTTGGGCTGGTCCTGAGCTGCTGAGCCAGGGCAGGCTCCTGGGCTGGAAGGTGCTGCTGGGAAGCAGGCATCGCTGCAGAGAGACAGCTCTGGCCAGGAGCAGCTCCTCTGCACAGCACAGCAGGGCTGAGGACACTGCCAGAGGATCTCAGGGAGATGAAGATGGCAGAGAGTGATTCAAGGTGGTCAGGACTGGGAGGATGCTGAGAGCTCACTGGAGGAGAAGTCACTGCAGTCACTGACATGGTGAGGCTGTGGGTGCAGGGCGGTTCAGGTGCAGTTCCAGGCAGCATCTCCTAAATCTGGCACAGCCACAGCTGTTGCTGGCTGTGGGGAGAAGCTGTGTGTGGCAGGAGCCACTCCTGGCAGTTCAGAGCAGGGCAGGGTGGGGCAGGGTCCTTCTGCTCTGGAGAGGCTGCTGTGTGGGTCAGGGCTGCTCACAGCTGCAGCTCAGCACCAGGGAACTTCCAAAGAGATGTTTCAAGGACAAGGTCCAAGTAGAGTGTGCTCTAAAGAGAGAAGAGTTCCTGAGTCTGTGTTTGCAGTTTCCTTTTCTGAGGACAAGGGAAAGTGGGGAAAGAAAGAGAAGTAACAAAGGACCATTCAAGTTGGAACAAGTCCATGAAAGTGGGGAAGTGCTTCTTGGAGTGGTCAGGAGGTCTGCTGGGAGCCTCCTAAAGAGCCTTCAGCCTCTGCCTGTGGACAGCAGCAGCATCACCCTGGCTACACTCATCAGGATGCTCCCAGCCAGTGCCCTGTAAACAAGCAGGTTTCTGCAGGTGAGTGCAGAGGGGCTGGGATGGGCTCTGTGACCAGGGCAAGTCCATCACCCAGCACACTCCTGCCAGGGTGAGAACCTCCAGGCAGCAGGGATCTGATCAGGGAAGGAATCTGAACCCAGCAATGTTGTGGGAGGGAGCATTCAGACATCTCCATCTGATCCCCTCCAGGCCAGACCCTTCCTCAGAGCACAGACCTTGGCCTCTTCTTCCCCCCAGAAAAGCCTCTGCCCTCAGGGTCGTGGGCTCCAAGGTGTGAAGCATCTCCTCTGCAGCCAGAGCTCCAGCAGAGGCAGAGCTGCAACAGGAGAGGAAATGCCATTGGGTGTTGCAATGAGCCCTGAGTGTGCTGGGCTGGAAGTGTGGTGCTGAGACCTTGAGAGAGGCTGAGACACTGAGTAGTCTGTGGGGGAATTCGTCTTCTCTCAGCAGGGTCTGGTGGCTTTTCAGGGGGACATGGGAGTGTGATCTCCTCCAGCTCAGCAGGGCACAAGCCCAGAGAAGTGGGGAAGTGGCAGCATGGCCAGAGCAGCTCCCCTTACTCTGCTCTGAGCCACAGGCAGCTGCTTGTCTTGCAGGGTTCTGCTCTCTCTGTTCCCCCTGAGGGCAGCAGAAATGCTGTGTGTGAGAACTTGTGACAGCCATGACCACTCTGGGGGTGAGATGTGGACAGCTGGAGTACAAAAGCCTAAAACATTCAGGAACTGCCTTTTTCTACCCTCTCTCCTTAGCACTGGGAGATGCTGAGAAGCCTTTCTGCTTTGGGACTCTTTCCTCTGAAAGTGGACACCAGACCTTGCTGCTGCTTCCACCACTCCCCTGCTGCAGAGCAGGACTGACTCAGCAGCAGGAAGCAGGCAGAGTCTCTGCTCTTCCTTGCATGCTCAGTCAGCACAAATGAGTCCAGCAACAGAGCTGGAGGGAGGTGTCCTCCAAAAGAAAACTTAAGTCTCTGGATCAGGGGCTGAGAAATGGCTTTGGTTGTGCTCCATTGACTTGTGACTGCCTTTGCCTTTTGGCTACTGCACTGTGCACAAAGGGCACAAATGCCCAACAGCAGCTCCATCACCCACTTCCTCCTCCTGCCATTCCCAGGCACAAGGCAGCTGCAGCTCCTGCACTTCTGCCTCTTCCTGGCCATCTACCTGGCTGCCCTGCTGGGCAATGGCCTCATCATCAGCACCATAGCCTGGCACCACCACCTCCACACCCCCATGTACTTCTTCCTCCTCAACCTCGCCCTCACTGACCTGGGCTGCATCTCCACCACTGTGCCCAGGTCCATGGCCAATTCCCTGAGGGACACCAGGGACATCTCCTATGCAGGATGTGCTGCTCAGCTATTTATGTTTTTCTTTTTCATTTCAGCAGAGTATTTTCTCCTCACAACCATGTCCTATGATCGCTACGTTGCCATCTGCAGACCCCTGCACTATGAGACCCTCCTGGGCAGCAGAGTTTGTGTCTGCCTCACAGCAGCTGCCTGGGCCTGTGGGTCTCTCAATGCCCTGCTTCACACAGCCAATACATTTTCCCTGCCCCTCTGCCAGGGCAATGCTGTGGACCAGTTCTTCTGTGAAATCCCCCAGATCCTCAAGCTCTCCTGTTCCACATCCTACCTCAGGGAACTTTGGCTTCTTGTAGCCAGTGCCTATTTATTCTTTGTCTGTTTTGTGTTCATGGTGGTGTCCTATGTGCAGATCTTCAGGGCAGTGCTGAGGATCCCCTCTCAGCAGGGACGCCACAAAGCCTTTGCCACCTGCCTCCCTCACCTAGCTGTGGTCTCACTTTTTCTTGGCCCTGGCACCTTTGCCTACTTGAAGCCCTCTTCCATCTCTTCCCCATCCTTGGATCTGGTGGTGTCAGTTTTGTACTCAGTGGTGCCTCCAGCAGTGAACCCTCTCATCTACAGCCTGAGGAACCAGGAGCTTAAGGCTGCCCTGAGCAAACTGATCCCTGGATGCTTTCAGAAGCAATAAACTCTTTGTCTTCTCCTGCAGAGCAGTTCTGATGCCACTCAGTGCAGGCCCAGCCTGGCTGCTTGAGCTCTGGCTGCTGCTGGTATTTCCCTTGTAAGAATGTGGTTCCCTTGTGTCATGGTTTGGAGCTGGCACTTTAGCCTAGTTTCTAATTGCAAAGCCAGAGCAGAAACTTTCTGGAGATCTTTGAGTGACAGGTAAATGTAGTTGGGGATTTGCCACAGCAGAATACTAACAGCTGTGTCTCTGTTCATTCCATTGGTTGCTGCACAGACTTCACTCTCACGTTCACTTCTTTGCTCTGTGTCTCTGCTGTGCACTGCTGCCTTGTCTCTTTCCTGATCTTCTGCTGGTTCATTTTGTCTGCAAAGATAGAGGGAAGGGAAAGGGGTGAAGGAGTTTGTGAGCAGCCCCTCTGGGCCACGCAGGGGGGTTTGGAACAATTCAAGGGGGTACTTGTATTGCTTTGAATTGTAAATCTCTGTCAAAAGATTTTGTACATCTTCATGGCATTTTATACTTCTGGAGTTTTGCTCACCCTTTGTAAATAGAACTTTCATTTTGCTTCCAACTTCTGAGGTTGTTGGGTTTGGGTTGTTGGTTTTTTTCGGTAATTTACCCCAGTTAGCTGAGGGTAATCTCAGCCAACCACACCACAGAAATATCATCATTCAAGACCATATCTGATTCAGTCTTGGCCTGTCTGCTGTGACCCAGAGGCTGCAGACATGAGGAGCTGTACTGCAAGAAGGGGCCGCTTATTCGACCAGTTTGATCAGCGGAATCCAACTTTATTGAGCATCAGACACATCTTATATACAGTTTGCTATAATTATGCCCACTTGGCAACATACTATTGGTTGCTCTCTAAAAGGTTACATCATTGTTTTCACAACTCTGTGGAATTCTTCCATCCGGCCTAATTGCTCTCTTTCCCAGATCTCGCCTCCTCCTTATCTTGCTTGCCTCCCATCTCAGGGGCAGCTG